>NC_061509.1:19966762-20025766 GCF_022539505.1 Lolium rigidum | reverse complement strand
AGTCCGGCTAGGACTCTCCGTGTAAACCCTAGATCCGTGCGCCTTTATAAGCCGGATCCCGGGAGCCCTAGAGGCACAACCACAACTCATTGTAACAACGCGAAAGCGCCCGGATAATTCCGGACAAGCAGCGGTAAGGCCCTGTCATCGTGCAGGTGTTCCGAAGCTGGGTAACTCGCGTACCACCGTCCCGTGTGCACTCCGCCCTATGGCCCCTACTTCTTCTCCCCCTCGTGAGGATCCCTCCTCCGAGGTACCGTCGATTAGGCAACGACAGTCAGCCTCCCCACCATGACTGTAAGGTGCTACTAGATCGGATCTCGCAGGAACTCTACCAGATTAACCAGGAATCAAAGATTTCGCTCGATAGACCACCCAACCACCCCGAGCGAGTCTCCACGGCATCAGCCGGGTTCACAATTCATTTACAACATGCCTTCTCTCCAGCTCATGTCTAGCTTATATATAGTCTACCGGGCTTCACTTGGTCCAGTCCGCACCGGCGTAGCGCGTGGTAGCCTTCCTTTCCCTCCTGGCTGGGCCTTGCTTCTTGGTGAGGATGCGATCGAATCAGCGTCGTTCCCACTCGAGCCCTGATCAGCATGAGCAGCAGGGTCAAGGTCGCTGACACTCCCCCGCCGTTGAAGACCTACTTGCCCCGCAGGAGCATGAGGAAAATGCTGGTGCAGAGAATCTTGGTCTTCCCAGGTGGCTTGAGCTAGGGACGAGCCACTCCATTGGACCAGTACTTGAGCCACGGTACGGTGGCCGACTTGGCGAGCATGCTGCTGAAGTATTTTGATTGGGACCTGAAAGAAATCAACGAAGGATTCCATGCACTTTTAGGTGGCCAAAAGACTCTTGCAGGGGACTGCAACTTGTGCCGTCCAAAAAATCCACCGGAAAAGGTTTTTTTTGTAGCGGTCGTATTTATGCAAGCTTAACGTGTAAAGTTAGGATACGAGACATCACATTATATGAGTTACAATGTTTGTAGTGTCAACTCTACGGGAGTGATGTTTTGGCACATGGGAGCGTATGCTCCCTTTATTTCGAAATGCATGTTAGACACATTTTGAAATGTCAAAAAATTTGAAACAAAAATTTCGCACGTACATCTTCATGTGCTCCGCGCTCACAAAGTCGTTTTGCGAAAAAACGAGTTGTCATGTGGCGTGTGTAAAAAAGACAAAATTCGGTGCTAAAACAAAGACTTGTCACAAGATAAATTTTCTCTTTTTCACGTAGACTACAAAAAATATTATTTTTTCGTGATGGCGAACACACATATATTACGGAGATGTACATGTAAATTTTTTGTCTAAATTTTTTAACACCTAGAAAAATGTTTTTATGGTAGAGGGATCATACGCACCCGGGAGCCAAATTGAGTTTCTGCAACTCTACGTCTCAAGAAGAGGTATATAATGAATTGGTACTAGTGAATTGGTACCGAGTCTATCTTTGTGGATGCACCTAGAAGTAGGGATGAAAATGGAGCGGGAAGTTTTTGACATTTTCATCGAAAACCATGAACGGAATGGAAATACGGGAAGGAAAATAGAATTTTGCAAATAGAAATGAATTTTAATTGGCGAAAATGGAAACGAAAACGGAACATAGTTTTCCCATATGCATAAATGGAGTTGGATAGTATGGAATTTCCGTTTTATGGTTGATGTGCATGGTACAATCCAACAAGCACATTAGATGACCTTGCCAAGCCGGACTTACAAAGCGGATCATCGCAAAACTAGTAATGAAGTAATCCCTTGATGCATTTTAGGAGGCTTCCATGGTTTGAAATTTCCCCTATTCCCTAATAAATTGAGTGCCACACTAGAATTAGGGAACAAGTTTGTTGGTTCGCTTGAATTTTGCGGACTTTTTTGGCATGATTCAAGGGGTACTCTTGGTTTTGCATTTCTCCGTGTCGGTACCATATTTGTTTTGTATCTATGTTTGACAATATTTGCTTCAGTTTTTTGTTTCTCAGGTTTCTGTATTCGTTTTGGCTTGTACGAAAATAAATGTGCCACCACTAAGTTTGTCTGTTTCAGCTCTGTTTTCATCCAGATCCATATCATAAAAAGCACATGCAGAGCCACCCAAATGTTATAATTTTGATCGCACATAATACTATATGATAATTTATATTTATTTTAATTTTTTCTAATCTTTGGTTAGCAAATGCTACCTTGTTGATCATGTGAACAAAATACATCAAATCAAAAATGTACAATAAAAGTATACCCCTCGATAACCAAAAATTAAATAAGGTCTTTCCAACTCCACTTAGCATCTCCGTTTCTCCCTTTGCCTCGGGTGAAGAAACCACTGAAGAGGAAACCAACACAATCTAGGCTAATGTGTTAAGGTTTTTGGAAGATCAACATTGGACCTGAAAGAAGTCACGGAGCTCAAAAAGAGAAACATGAGAACTACGGACCAAACAGTCTTGACACCACTACCGCCACCACCATGTTGGGCCAAGTCGGGGGACTGAAATATTCTAAACTGAAAACCGTGGATTCACAAACAAGCAAGCTCCTCCGAATTAGTCGTGTCAATAAACCTAATCTAAGATATAATTGTGCTACACCCTTCAATTTATATCAATTGACTCAACTTTATCTACATACATTGCCTACTAGTGGTCTCCATAGTCAAAATGCCAAAGCAAGAAGGCAGAAACCCCGTGTAAGAACATAAATAATATCTGCAATGTGATGGTCTGTGATTCTCCATTTGCTGGTGCCACAAAAGATCATCGACAACGTGGACTACCGGTGGAAACACTTGTGGGGGAAAAATCGCACAATCTGCATGGGTGTAACTGTTACGGAGTATTTCAGTAGAGTTAACTATGTGGGCCCGGCCCATCACAAACGGGAGCAACCGACCTGCGTGCTCTATAAAAGCATCGACCGGATCATACAGACCAGCTCGATCGCTAACGCCCTCCGCGCGCGATCGCGAATCCGGCGGCGGCGATGGGACGACGACGAAGTCGACGTTTCAGGAATAGATCATCGTGCGTCCCGCGGCCGCCGGAGCCGAAGAGGGACTGGGCGGAGCTGCATCCGGACCTGATCTCGTGCATCCTCAAGCGACTGGACCAGGTCGAGCTGCTGATCGGCGGCGTGGCGACCGTGTGCCGCTCCTGGCGGCGCGCCCGGGAGGAGCCGGTCCTGTGGCGCCGCATCGACCTACGCGGAGGCGTGTACTTCGTCCAGCCATCCGGCGCTCAGGCCTGCGTCCCCAACATGGTGCGGGCAGCGCTCCGGCACAGCGCGGGGCAGTGCGAGGCTTTCTTGTGCGACCGCATCTACGACGACTCCCTCTTTGCGATCGCCAAGCGGTAAGATTGTTCCTAGGGGCACCCCTATTGTTCGTTTGATTCTTCCGCTCGTCGTTTATTTGGTTTAGACTGCATATATATTTCAAGGAGGAAATTAAATAAAGATCTTTTAATTCCGAATATGCTTGAACTAATGTCCTAACTTAACTTTGCAGGGCACCCTCGCTAAAAAGCCTTCATCTCATCACAAGCAAAGTATCCAACGAAGGGTTTGCAAAGGCCATTAAGATGTTACCTCTCCTTGAGGAGCTCGAGATTTCGCACTGTTCACCTCTAGATCAACTAAAGGCGGTTGAACTTGTTGCTGGCAAATGCCCACTACTGAAGCACTTCAGACTTGTCTCAAGATACGGTAACAAGGAAGTGGCATTTGTGGTTGCAAGGATGAGCAGGCTGCGTTCCTTGCATCTTGTCCGCCTTAACCTCGACAATCAAGGGTTGACAGCCATCCTTGACAGCTGCCACGACCTAAAGTACCTCAACATCCTTGACAGCTGCCACGACCTAAAGTACCTCAACATGCGAAATTGTAGCCCGGTTACCATGGATGATGACCTACGAGCGAAGCTTTCCCGAATCAACGTGGATAACCGTGAGTACAAGAATGACTGTGACTACTGGAGTTACATCGACGATAGGTATTATTACAGTGGCAACTTCTGGTCCCTTGAAGAATGCGCCGAGGAGTCCTATGCTGATAATTACTACTACCGCGGTGATGGTGATGATGTTGCCGATGCCGATATCGAAGAGCATGAGAAGATCCTTGACATCAAAAGCATGCGCAGATACCTAAGCTAATGAAATGGTGCAAGAATGTTTATGTGGCCAATGTAAATAAATTGTAGAATGGTTCTAGTTAAAATTTCTAGTACTTATTTGAGTTGATAGGAATAATTGATTACAATCTGAGTTTTTAGTCCCTATTTTCTAGGAAAAGATGGTGGAGAACCCAGCGCATATCTGATTTCAAAATCTCGAAAAATGATATTTAAATGCTTTAGAAAATTTGAAATAATTGATACACATATATGTCACCTTGATACTCACTCATGTTGTGAGACGTTGCGTCCGAAGCCATGAGCCATGAGCGCATCCAATGCAGTGAGTCTTTTGGCAAAGATTCGATCACGATTGTGAGGGCGGGGCGCTTTGCAGGCCTCCTACGACAACCGACTCGTTCCACTGTTTTCCACTTTGGTGTCTCCCACCACTATGTTGTAGGCTTGATAAAGATGGGGTCATCTTTTTCTGAAATGTAAACTGGTAGAACATGTGTGGAGAGAGCTCTGAACCTTAGAGATGTGAGATTGCAATTGCTTTTTTTTAGGGAAATGGCTCCGCCTTTATTAAACTCGAACAGGGATACAAAGGCCCTCAGGCGGATCTACAAGCCAAACTCTACGACCAAAATCTTCAAAAACTGCACTACGCGCAAGATTGTGCGCCTCTTTATTTGAAACTCTTCGTTCATGACTAAAAGACAGCTCATCGAAATCAGAACGAGCTGCCAAAACCTCCTGGATGACATGTGCATACCTGCCCAGCGATCGCTCCTCCAGGCTTCGCACCACATTCTGGCGATCTGTCGCCACCCTGATCCTATGCAGGTTCAAATCTCTTGCCAATTCGACAGCTTCCCGGCAAGCTAAGGCCTCGAGGGTCTCCGCATCAGTACGGCCTTTGAAGATTGTCGCTGATGCGCCAAGAAATTCTCCAAGCTCATTCCTGGCTACTGCGGCCGCTGCGCCCCTAATGGAGTTCTTCCCTACCGCTGCATCGACGTTGATTTTCGCCATGCCGCTCGGTGGCGGGATCCATCCTTCATTGGTTGGTACATGCCTGGCCGATGCTTGTTTCTTCTTCTCCTTACTAAGGTTCAAGTCTGAGACGAAATTCTCCACAAACATATAAACTGTGAGAGGGCTTTGGAAAATCTGCTCGTGGATAGCCTTCCGACGTGCATGCCAGATGGCCCACAGGGTGACACACTTGTTTGATCATCCTATTTGAGTGACTGCATCATCACTGCCAGCCACTCTCTCGCATTTCCCTCCTCTGAGCAAGCGACATGCTCAACGAGTTGTACGTTCGCTAACGCCGAAACGCATCGGGACATAGTGCATTCTAGTAGTGCATGATGCCACGAGTCATGGCAGCCAAGAGCTGGCAGCTGCTCGATTCTGCCATCCTCCGCCTGAACCTGACCTCGTTGGTCGGAATCAATTGCTTAGCCAATCTGTTGTATTGTGATCCAAATTCATATACTAAAGGAAGGCTAACTTCTGACGAGCGGAGCGAAACCCGTCGCCGGAGGCTTGGGCCGAAGCGTAGCATTAATAGCCTAGTCAGCTCTTCTGACATGGGCGATGTCATTTCACTTGAAGACTACGTGCAAAAAGCAAGGGCTTTAATCCAGGCCAACAACCCTGCTCATGCCCAAGGAGCAGGCGATGCAGTGAACATTGCGGTTAACCATCATCATCAAGCCCAAGAAGAAGACCTTGAGCACAACGGTTCTCCTGAAGCCGAAGGAGAAGGCAATGAAGTACGCCGAATGCAAGGAAGGACTAATAAGCAAAGATTGGACCTTGAGGCTGTTTGAATTGTGATCCAAATTCATATACTGAAGGGAGGCTAACTTCTGACGAGCGGAGCGAGGCCCGTCGGATCGTTGGCACCGCCTATATATACATCTTGTAAGCCGCCGGCTAGGGTTTATCAGATTATAAGATAATCCACGGCGTTTGTAAACACTCCTCGATATAGTGAAGTTTTGTTGGCTGGCGCCTGTGGTTTTTTCCCCTTCTATGTTGGAAGGGGTTTTCCACGTTAAATCTTGTGTCCCCTGCGTGTGTTCTTGTTTCGTTCTTCGTTATTTGCTTGTCGCTTTTATAACACAATCGCCAAAGGAAAACTGATACGTCTCCGACGTATCGATAATTTCTTATGTTCCATGCCACATTATTGATGATATCTACATGTTTTATGCATACTTTATGTCATTATTATGCGTTTTCCGGAACTAACCTATTGACGAGATGCCGAAGGGCCAGTTCCTGTTTTTGCTGTTTTTGGTTCCGAAATCCTAGTAAGAAAATATTCTCGGAATCGGACGAAATCAAGGCCCGAGCATCCTATTTTTCCACGAAGCTTCCAGAACACCCGAGAGTCGCCGAGGGGGGCCACCTGGGCCCCCGGATGACAGAGGCGGCGCGGCCTAGGGGTGGCCCGCGCCCCCCTAGTGTGTCACCGCCTCGTCGCCTCTCCGACTCCGCCTCTTCGCCTATAAAAAGGTCCCTGACCTAAAACACGAGACGGAAAAGCCACGGTACGAAAAACCTTCCAGAGCCGTCGCCATCGCGAAGCCAAGATCTGGGGGACAGGAGTCTCTGTTCCGGCACGCCGCTGGGACGGGGAAGTGCCCCCGGAAGGCTCCTCCATCGACACCACCTCCAACTTCATCAACGCTGTTGTCTCCCATGAGGAGGGAGTAGTTCTCCATCGACGCTCGGGGCTGTACCGGTAGCTATGTGGTTAATCTCTCTCCTATGTGCTTCAATACAATAATCTCATGAGCTGCCTTACATGATTGAGATTCATATGATGATGCTTGTAATCTAGATGTCATTATGCTAGTCAAGTGGGTTTTACTTATGGGATCTCCGGAGACTCCTTGTCCCACGTATGTAAAGGTGACAGTGTGTGCACCGTGTGGGTCTCTTAGGCTATATTTCACGTAATACTTATTCACTCGTTATGAATGGCATAGTGAAGTGCTTATTTATATCTCTTTATGATTGCAATGTGTTTTGTATCACAATATATCTGTGTGCTACTCTAGTGATGTTATTAAAGTAGTTTATTCTTCCCGCACGGTGTAATGGTGACAATGGTGTGCATCCGTGTTAGTACTTGGCGTGGGCTATGATTGTGATCTCTTGTAGATTATGAAGTTAACTATTGCTATGATGGTATTGATGTGATCTATTCCTCCTACATAGTGTGAAGGTGACGAGTGTGCATGCTATGTTAGTACTTGGTTTAGTTGTGTTGATCTGTCATGCACTCTAAGGTTATTTAAATATGAACATTGAATATTGTGGAGCTTGTTAACTCCGGCATTGAGGGTTCGTGTAATCCTACGCAATTAGTGGTGTTCATCATCCAACAAGAGAGTGTAGAGTATGCATTTATCTATTCTGTTATGTGATCAAAGTTGAGAGTGTCCACTAGTGAAAGTCTAATCCCTAGGCCTTGTTCCTAAATATCGCTATCGCTGCTTGTTTACTTGTTTTATCGCGTTACTACCGTTGCGTTACTACTCGCTTGTTTATCGTCCCGGGCAAAGCACTTTTCTGAGTGCCGCTGCCACTGCTCATACTTATTTATACCACCTGTATTTCACTATCTCTTCGCCGAACTAGTGCACCTATTAGGTGTGTTGGGGACACAAGAGACTTCTTGCTTTGTGGTTGCAGTGGTTGCATGAGAGGAATATCTTTGACCTCTTCCTCCCCGAGATCGATAAACCTTGGGTGATCCACTTAAGGGAAACTTGCTGCTGTTCTACAAACCTCTCGCTCTTGGAGGCCCAACACTGTCTACAAGAATAGAAGCTCCCGTAGACATCAAGCTATTTTCCGGCGCCGTTGCCGGGGAGGAAAGGTAAAAGGTACTCACACTCCGGATCTCGGCTACTAAGCTATTTTCGCCGTTGTAAGTACTCGAAGCTATTTCCTTTAGATCCTGCAATTGCATCTTTTTGTTTCTTGTTTACACTAGTTTTGCATAATGGACAACAATGAGCTTCTTATTCTATTTTCTGATTTAAGATATGGATGGTTTGATGCGAAAATTAAAAAACCTATGGAATCTTGTTTGCATGCTGGTAGTAATATTAGTATGAACGCTTTGAACACCATTGTTGATAATGATATATAAAGTTCTAAGCTTGGGGAAGCTGGTTTTCATGATCTATTTAGTCCCCCAAGCATTGAGGAGAAAATTTTCTTTGATGATACTTTGCCTCCTATTTATGATGATTATAATGATAGTGGTCTTTTGGTGCCGCCTGTTATGGAGGATAAATTTGATTATGATTACAATATGCCTCCTATATTTGATGATGAGAATAATAATGATAGCTACTTTGTCGAATTTGCTCCCACTGTTACTAATAAAATTGACTATGCCTATGTGGAGAGTAATAATTTTATGCATGAGACTCATGATAAGAATGCTTTATGTGATAGTTATATTGTTGAGTTTGCTCATGTTGCTACTGAAAGTTATTATGAGAGAGGAAAATATGGTTGTAGAAGTTTTCATGTTACTAAAACACCTCTCTTTTTGCTGAAAATCTTGAAGCTGCACTTGTTCTATCTTCCTATGCTTTTTACTTTGCTCTTCATGAACTTGTTTATTTACAAGACTCCTATGCATAGGAAGCATGTTAGACTTAAATGTGTTTTGAATTTGCTTCTTGATGCTCTCTTTTGCTTCAACTACTATTTCTTGCGAGTGCATCATTAAAACTGCTGAGCCCATCTTAATGGCTACAAAGAAAGAACTTCTTGGGAGATAACTGATGGCGTGTATTTCACACGTTCGTTGGGCAACCCCAAGAGGAAGGTATGATGCGCACAGCAGCAAGTTTTCCCTCAGAAAGAAACCAAGGTTTATCGAACCAGGAGGAGCCAAGAAGCACGTTGAAGGTTGATGGCGGCGGGATGTAGTGCGGCGCAACACCGGAGATTCCGGCGCCAACGTGGAACCCTGCACAACACAACCAAAGTACTTTGCCCCAACGAAACAGATGAGGTTGTCAATCTCACCGAGCTTGCTGTAACAAAGGATTAACCGTATTGTGTGGAAGATGATTGTTTGCAGAGAAAACGATAAAAACAAGTATTGCAAACAGATTTGTATTTCAGTATTAAAGAATGGACCGGGGTCCACAGTTCACTAGAGGTGTCTCTCCCATAAGATAAAAGCATGTTGGGTGAACAAATTACAGTCGGGCAATTGACAAATAGAGAGGGCATAACAATGCACATACATGACATGATAAGTATAGTGAGATTTAATTGGGCATTACGACAAAGTACATAGACCGCCATCCAACTGCATCTATGCCTAAAAAGTCCACCTTCGAGGTTATCATCCGAACCCCTCCGAGTATTAAGTTGCTAACAACGGACAATTGCATTAAGTATGGTGCGTAATGTAATCAACAACTACATCCTCGGACATAGCGCCAATGTTTTATCCCTAGTGGCAACAGGACAACACAACCTTAGAACTTTCACGTCATCGTCCCGGTGTCAATGCAGGCATGAACCCACTATCGAGCATAAGTACTCCCTCTTGGAGTTAAAAGTAAAAACTTGGCCGAGCCTCTACTAGAAACGGAGAGCATGCAAGATCATAAACAACACATATGTAATAACTTGATAATTAGCATGACATGGTATTCTCTATCCATCGGATCCCGACAAACACAACATATAGAATTACAGATAGATGATCTTGATCATGTTAGGCAGCTCACAAGATCCAACAATGAAGCACAATGAGGAGAAGACAACCATCTAGCTATCGCTATGGACCCATAGTCCAGGGGTGAACTACTCACTCATCACTCCGGAGGCGACCATGGCGGTGTAGAGTCCTCCGGGAGATGATTCCCCTCTCCGGCAGGGTGCCGGAGGAGATCTCCAGAATCCCCCGAGATGGGATCGGCGGCGGCGTCTCAGTAAGGTTTTCCGTATCTTGGTTTTTCGCATCGTTGTTTTTCGCCTCAGGGGTTTCGCGACGGAGGCTTTAAGTAGGCGGAAGGGCAGAGTCGGGGGCCAGACGAGGGGGCCACACCATAGGGCGGCGCGGGCCCCCCCTGGGTCGCGCCGCCTTGTGGTGTCGCCACCTCGTGGCCCCACTTCGTATGTTCTCCGGTCTTCTGGAAGCTCCGTGGAAAAATAGGCACCTGGGTCTTCGTTTCGTCCAATTCCGAGAATATTTCGTTACTAGGATTTACTGAAACCAAAAACAGCAGTAAAACGAGAACCGGCACTTCGGCATCTTGCTAATAGGTTAGTTCCGGAAAATGCACGAATATGACATAAAGTGTGCATAAAACATGTAGGTATCATCAATAATATGGCATAGAACATAAGAAATTATCGATACGTCGGAGACGTATCAGCATCCCCAAGCTTAGTTCTGCTCGTCCCGAGCAGGTAAAACGATAACAAAGATAATTTCGAAGTGATATGCCATCATAACCTTGATCATACTATTTGTAAACATATGTAGTGAATGCAGCGATCAAAACAATGGTAATGACATGAGTAAACAAGTGAATCATAAAGCAAAGACTTTTCATGAATAGTACTTCAAGACAAGTATTAATAAGTCTTGCATAAGAGTTAACTCATAAAGCAATAAATCAAAGTAAAGGCATTGAAGCAACACAAAGGAAGATTAAGTTTCAGCGGTTGCTTTCAACTTGTAACATGTATATCTCATGGATAATTGTCAACATAGAGTAATATAACAAGTACAATATGCAAGTATGTAGGAATCAATGCACGGTTCACACAAGTGTTTGCTTCTTGAGGTGGAGAGAAATAGGTGAACTGATTCAACATAAAAGTAAAGAGAATGGTCCTTCAAAGAGGAAAGCATCGATTGCTATATTTGTGCTAGAGCTTTTATTTTGAAAACATGAAACAATTTTGTCAACGGTAGTAATAAAGCATATGAGTTATGAAAGTTATATCTTACAAGTTGCAAGTCTCATGCATAGTATACTAATAGTGCCCGCACCTTGTCCTAATTAACTTGGACTACCGGATCTTTGCAATGCACATGTTTTAACCAAGTGTCACAATGGGGTACCTCCATGCCGCCCGTACAAAGGTCTAAGGAGAAAGCTCGCATTTTGGATTTCTCGCTTTTGATTATTCTCAACTTAGACATCCATACCGGGACAACATGGACAACGAGATAATGGACTCCTCTTTAATGCATAAGCATGTGGCAACAATTTTTATTCTCATATGAGATTGAGGATATGTGTCCAAACCGAAACTTCCACCATGAATCATGGCTTTAGTTAGCGGCCCAAAGTTCTTCTCTAACAATATGCATGCTCCAACCATGAAGGTGGTAGATCTCTCTTGCTTCGGACAAGACGGACATGCATAGCAACTCACATGATATCCAACAAAGAATAGTTGATGGCGTCCCCGTAAACATGGTTATCGCTCAACAAGCAACTTAATAAGAGATAAAGTGCATAAGTACATATTCAATACTACAATAGTTTTTAAGCTATTTGTCCCATGAGCTATATATTGCAAAGGTGAATGATGGAATTTTAAAGGTAGCACTCAAGCAATTTACTTTGGAATGGCGGGTAAATACCATGTAGTAGGTAGGTATGGTGGACACAAATGGCATAGTGGTTGGCTCAAGGATTTTGGATGCATGAGAAGTATTCCCTCTCGATACAAGGTTTAGGCTAGCAAGGTTATTTGAAACAAACACAAGGATGAACGGTACAGCAAAACTCACATAAAAGACATATGGTAAACATTATAAGACTCCATACCGTCTTCCTTGTTGTTCAAAACTCAATACTAGATGTTATCTAGACTCTAGAGAAACCAAATATGCAAACCAAATTAGCAAGCTCTAAGTATTTCTTCATTAATGGGTGCAAGGTATATGATGCAAGAGCTTAAACATGAGCACAACAATTGCCAAGTATCAAATTATCCAAGACATTTTAGAGTTACTACATGTAGCATTTTCCAATTCCAACCATATAACAATTTAACGAAGGAGAAACTTCGCCATGAATACTATGAGAAGAGCCTAAGGACATATTTGTCCATATGCAACAGCGGAGCGTGTCTCTCTCCCATAAAGTGAATGCTAGGATCCATTTTATTCAAACAAAACAAAAAACAAAAACAAACCGACGCTCCAAGCAAAGTGCATAAGATGTGGCCGAATAAAAATATAGTTTCAGGGGAGGAACTCGATAATGTTGTCGATGAAGAAGGGGATGCCTTGGGCATCCCCAAGCTTAGACGCTTGAGTCTTCTTAATATATGCAGGGGTGAACCACCGGGGCATCTCCAAGCTTAGAGCTTTCACTCTCCTTAATCATATTGCATCATACTCCTCTCTTGACCCTTGAAAACTTCCTCCACACCAAACTCGAAACAACTCATTAGAGGGTTAGTGCATAATAAAAATTCACATGTTCAGAGGTGACACAATCATTCTTAATACTTCTGGACATTGCATAAAGCTACTGGACATTAGTGGATCAAAGAAATTCATCCAACATAGCAAAAGAGGCAATGCGAAATAAAAGACAGAATCTGTCAAAACAGAACAGTCCGTAAAGATGGATTTTATTAGGCCAGCAGACTTACTCAAACGAAAATGCTCAAATTGAATGAAAGTTGCGTACATATCTGAGGATCATGCTCGTAAATTGGCTTAATTTTCTGAGCTACCTACAGGGAGATAGACCCAGATTCGTGACAGCAAAGAAATCTGGAACTGCGCAGTAATCCAAATCTAGTACTTACTTTTCTATCAAAGACTTTACTTGGCACAACAAAACATAAAACTAAGATAAGGAGAGGTTGCTACAGTAGTAAACAACTTCCAAGACACAAATGTAAAATAAAGTACTGTAGTAAAAACATGGGTTATCTCCCATAAGCGCTTTTCTTTAACGCCTTTCAGCTAGGCGCAGAAAGTGTATCTCAAGTGACATCGAAGGGTGGTGCACCTACAGCGGGGTTTGGAGTTTTCTCAACCATGCATAGTATATTAGATACATAAGTTTCAGCGTCTCCCTTTTCATTAGTCTTGGGCTTGCTACTCTCATCAAACAAATTTTCAGGAACAAGCCAAGCATAGTTATGTTCTAGTGCATCATTCATAGCTAGGAGTTTACATGGTATTGGTGCTTTGATCTCCCCACCATTATTAGCATTATTAGTGTACCTTATCCTATCCATATCCATTTTTTCAAGGAGACTAACAAAATTAGTATGAGAACCAAGCATATTAAATTTAGCAAAAACCTTTCTAGCTTCTCTTGCTAGACCACCAAATTCTCTAAGAAGGGTTTCTAAAACAAAATCTTTCTTTTCCCCCTCTTCCAAATCACCAAGTGTAAGAAACATGTGTTGGATTATAGGATTGAGATTAACAAATTTAGTTTCCAACAAGCGAACTAAAGCAGCAGCAGCAATTTCATAAGTAGGAGCAAGTTCTACCAAGTGTCTATCTTCAAAATCTTCAACGGTACTAACATGGGTGAAAAATTCTTCTATATTGTTCCTCCCAATTATAGACCCTTGTCCTACCGGGATGTTCTTTGTGGTAAAATTAAAAGGAAACATGATGAATTAAGTAAAGTAAATGCAAGTAACTAATTTTTTTTGTATTTTTGATATAACAAACAAGACAGTAAATAAAGTAAAACTAGCAACTAATTTTTTTGTGTTTTGATATAATGCAGCAAACAAAGTAGTAAATAAAGTAAAGCAAGACAAAAACAAAGTAAAGAGATTGAGAAGTGGAGACTCCCCTTGCAGCGTGTCTTGATCTCCCCGGCAACGGCGCCGAGAAAAAGAGCTTGATGGCGTGTATTTCACACGTTCGTTGGGCAACCCCAAGAGGAAGGTATGATGCGCACAGCAGCAAGTTTTCCCTCGAAAAGAAACCAAGGTTTATCGAACCAGGAGGAGCCAAGAAGCACGTTGAAGGTTGATGGCGGCGGGATGTAGTGCGGCGCAACACCGGAGATTCCGGCGCCAACGTGGACCCTGCACAACACAACCAAAGTACTTTGCCCCAACGAAACAGTGAGGTTGTCAATCTCACCGGCTTGCTGTAACAAAGGATTAACCGTATTGTGTGGAAGATGATTGTTTGCAGAGAAAACAGTAAAAACAAGTATTGCAAGCAGATTTGTATTTCGAGTATTAAAGAATGGACCGGGGTCCACAGTTCACTAGAGGTGTCTCTCCCATAAGATAAAAGCATGTTGGGTGAACAAATTACAGTCGGGCAATTGACAAATAGAGAGGGCATAACAATGCACATACATGACATGATAAGTATAGTGAGATTTAATTGGGCATTACGACAAAGTACATAGACCGCCATCCAACTGCATCTATGCCTAAAAAGTCCACCTTCGAGGTTATCATCCGAACCCCTCCAGTATTAAGTTGCTAACAACGGACAATTGCATTAAGTATGGTGCGTAATGTAATCAACAACTACATCCTCGGACATAGCGCCAATGTTTTATCCCTAGTGGCAACAAGCACAACACAACCTTAGAACTTTTCGTCACTCGTCCCGGTGTCAATGCGGGCATGAACCCACTATCGAGCATAAGTACTCCCTCTTGGAGTTAAAAGTAAAAACTTGGCCGAGCCTCTACTAGAAACGGAGAGCATGCAAGATCATAAACAACACATATGTAATAACTTGATAATTAGCATGACATGGTATTCTCTATCCATCGGATCCCGACAAACACAACATATAGAATTACAGATAGATGATCTTGATCATGTTAGGCAGCTCACAAGATCCAACAATGAAGCACAATGAGGAGAAGACAACCATCTAGCTACTGCTATGGACCCATAGTCCAGGGGTGAACTACTCACTCATCACTCCGGAGGCGACCATGGCGGTGTAGAGTCCTCCGGGAGATGATTCCCCTCTCCGGCAGGGTGCCGGAGGAGATCTCCAGAATCCCCCGAGATGGGATCGGCGGCGGCGGCGTCTCGTAAGGTTTTCCGTATCTTGGTTTTTCGCATCGTGGGTTTCGCGACGGAGGCTTTAAGTAGGCGGAAGGGCAGAGTCGGGGGCCAGACGAGGGGGCCACACCATAGGGCGGCGCGGGCGCCCCCTGGGCCGCGCCGCCTTGTGGTGTCGCCACCTCGTGGCCCCACTTCGTATGTTCTCCGGTCTTCTGGAAGCTCCGTGGAAAAATAGGCACCTGGGTCTTCGTTTCGTCCAATTCCGAGAATATTTCGTTACTAGGATTTCTGAAACCAAAAACAGCAGAAAACGAGAACCGACACTTCGGCATCTTGTTAATAGGTTAGTTCCAGAAAATGCACGAATATGACATAAAGTGTGCATAAAACATGTAGGTATCATCAATAATATGGCATAGAACATAAGAAATTATCGATACGTCGGAGACGTATCAATAACCCATGTCTTTATTTTGCTACAGTACTTTTATTTTTTATTTGAGTCTTGGAAGTTGTTTACTACTGTAGCAACCTATCCTTATCTTATTTTATTGCATTGTTGTGCCAAGTAAAGTCTTTGATAGAAAGGTTGATACTAGATTTGGATTACTGCGCAGAAACAAATTTCTTTGCTGTCACGAATTTCGACCTGCCTCGCTGTAGGTAGCTCAGAAAAATATGCCAATTTACGTGCGTGATCCTCAGATATGTACGCAACTTTCATTCAATTTGGGCATTTTCATTTGAGCAAGTCTGGTGCCTCAATAAAATCCATCTTTACGGACTGTTCTGTTTTGACAGATTCTGCCTTTTATTTCGCATTGCCTCTTTTGCTATGGTGGATGAATTTCTTTGTTCCATTAATGTCCAGTAGCTTTATGCAGTGTTCAAAAGTGTTAAGAATGACTGTGTCACCTCTGAACATGTTAATTTTTATTGTGCACTAACCCTCTAATGAGTTGTTTCGAGTTTGGTGTGGAGGAAGTTTTCAAGGGTCAAGAGAGGAGGATGATATACTATGATCAAGAAGAGTGAAGAGTCTAAGCTTGGGGATGCCCCGGTGGTTCACCCCTGCATATTTTAAGAAGACTCAAGCGTCTAAGCTTGGGGATGCCCAAGGCATCCCCTTCTTCATCGACAACTTATCAGGTTTCTTCTCTTGAAATTATATTTTTATTCGGTCACATCTTATGTACTTTACTTGAAGCGTCTGTGTGCTTTTACTTTTGTTTTGTTATTTTCATTCTCTGAATAAATACATCTTGTGTGGGAGAGAGACACGCTCCGCTGGTTCATATGAACACATGTGTTCTTAGCTTTTAATGTTCATGGCGAAGGTTGAAACTGCTTCGTTCATTGTTATATGGTTGGAATCGGGAAATGCTACATGTAGTAATTGATAAAATGTCTTGGATAATTTGATACTTGACAATTGTTGTGCTCATGTTTAAGCTCTTGCATCAAATACTTTGCACCTATTAATGAAGAAACACCTAGAACTTGCTAATTTGGTTTGCATATTTGGTCTCTCTAAAGTCTAGATAATTTCTAGTATTGAGTTTTGAACAACAAGGAGGACGGTGTAGAGTCTTATAATGTTTACAATATGTCTTTTATGTGAGTTTTGCTGCACCGTTCATCCTTGTGTTTGTTTCAAATAACCTTGCTAGCTTAAACCTTGTATCGAGAGGGAATACTTCTCATGCATCCAAAATCTTTGAGCCAACCACTATGCCATTTGTGTCCACCATACCTACCTACTACATGGTATTTCTCCGCCATTCCAAAGTAAATTGCTTGAGTGCTACCTTTAAATAATTCAAAATTAATCACCTCTTATTTGTGTCAATGTTTTATAGCTCATGAGGAAGTATGTGGTGTTTTATCTTTCGATCTTGTCATTTACTTTTGACAGACTTTCACAATGGACTAGTGGCACATCCGCTTATCCAATAATTTTGCAAAAAGAGCTGGCAATGGGGTTCCCAGCCCCAATTAATTAACTTTCATTAATAATTCTCTTCACATGTTTTGCTCGATTCATCGTTAAGCAACTTAATTTTGCAAATAGACACTCCTCCATGGTATGTGAATGTTGGAAGGCACCCGAGGATTCGGTTAGCCATGGCTTGTGTAAGCAAAAGGTTGGGAGGAGTGTCATCCATAAATAAAGAAAAACTAAACTAAAGTACATGTGTAAACAAAAGAGAAGAGGGATGATCTACCTTGCTCGGTAGAGATAACGTCCTTCATGGGAGCCGCTCTTGAAAGTCTGGTTGATAAGGTAGTTAGAGTGCCCACTACCATTCGTTGACAACAACAAACACCTCTCAAAATTTTACTTTTATGCTCTCTTTATGTTTTCAAAATAAAAGCTCTAGCACAAATATAGCAATTGATGCTTTTCCTCTGCGAAGGACCTTTCTTTTACTTTTATGTTGAGTCAGTTCACCTATTTCTCTCCACCTCAAGAAGCAAACACTTGTGTGAACTGTGCATTGATTCCTACATACTTGCATATTGCACTTGTTATATTACTCTATGTTAACAATTATCCATGAGATATACATGTTATAAGTTGAAAGCAACCGCTGAAACTTAATCTTCTTTTGTGTTGCTTCAATACCTTTACTTTGATTTATTGCTTTATGAGTTAACTCTTATGCAAGACTTATTGATGCTTGTCTTTAAGTACTATTCATGAAAAGTCTTTGCTTTATGATTCATTTGTTTACTCATGTCATTACCATTGTTTTGATCGCTGCATTCATTACATATGTTTACAATAGTATGATCAAGATTATGATGACATGTCACTCCAGAAATTATCTGTGTTATCGTTTACCTGCTCGGGACGAGCAGGAACTAAGCTTGGGGATGCTGATACGTCTCCGACGTATCGATAATTTCTTATGTTCCATGCCACATTATTGATGATATCTACATGTTTTATGCATACTTTATGTTATTATTATGCGTTTTCCGGAACTAACCTATTGACGAGATGCCGAAGGGCCAGTTCCTGTTTTCTGCTGTTTTTGGTTCCAGAAATCCTAGTAAGAAAATATTCTCGGAATCGGACGAAATCAAGGCCCAGCATCCTATTTTTCCACGAAGCTTCCAGAACACCCGAGAGTCGCCAGAGGGGGGGCCACTGGGCACCCATATGACAGGGCGGCGCGGCCTAGGGGTGGCATGCGCCCCCCTAGTGTGTCACCGCCTCGTCGCCTCTCCGACTCCGCCTCTTCGCCTATAAAAAGGTCCCTGACCTAAAACACGAGACGGAAAAGCCACGGTACGAAAAACCTTCCAGAGCCGCCGCCATCGCGAAGCCAAGATCTGGGGGACAGGAGTCTCTGTTCCGGCACGCCGCCGGGACGGGGAAGTGCCCCCGGAAGGCTCCTCCATCGACACCACCGCCAACTTCATCAACGCTGCTGTCTCCCATGAGGAGGGAGTAGTTCTCCATCGAGGCTCGGGGCTGTACCGGTAGCTATGTGGTTAATCTCTCTCATATGTGCTTTTATACAATAATCTCATGAGCTTCCTTACATGATTGAGATTCATATGATGATGCTTGTAATCTAGATGTCATTATGCTAGTCAAGTGGGTTTTACTTATGTGATCTCCGGAGACTCCTTGTCCCACGTGTGTAAAGGTGAGAGTGTGTGCACCGTGTGGGTCTCTTAGGCTATATTTCACAGAATACTTATTCACTGTTATGAATGGCATAGTGAAGTGCTTATTTATATCTCTTTATGATTGCAATGTGTTTTGTATCACAATATATCTGTGTGCTACTCTAGTGATGTTATTAAAGTAGTTTATTCCTCCCGCACGGTGTAATGGTGACGAGTGTGTGCATCCGTGTTAGTACTTGGCGTGGGCTATGATTGTGATCTCTTGTAGATTATGAAGTTAACTATTGCTATGATGGTATTGATGTGATCTATTCCTCCTACATAGTGTGAAGGTGACAGTGTGCATGCTATGTTAGTACTTGGTTTAGTTGTGTTGATCTGTCATGCACTCTAAGGTTATTTAAATATGAACATTGAATATTGTGGAGCTTGTTAACTCCGGCATCGAGGGTTCGTGTAATCCTACGCAATTAGTGGTGTTCATCATCCAACAAGAGAGTGTAGAGTATGCATTTATCTATTCTGTTATGTGATCAAAGTTGAGAGTGTCCACTAGTGAAAGTCTAATCCCTAGGCCTTGTTCCTAAATACCGCCATCGCTGCTTGTTTACTTGTTTCATTGCGTTACTACTGCTGCGTTACTACCGCTTGTTTACCGTCCCGGGCAAAGCACTTTTCTGGTGCCGTTGCCACTGCTCATACTTATTTATACCACCTGTATTTCACTATCTCTTCGCCGAACTAGTGCACCTATTAGGTGTGTTGGGGACACAAGAGACTTCTTGCTTTGTGGTTGCAGGGTTGCATGAGAGGAATATCTTTGACCTCTTCCTCCCTAAGATCGATAAACCTTGGGTGATCCACTTAAGGGAAACTTGCTGCTGTTCTACAAATCTCTGCTCTTAGAGGCCCAACACTGTCTACAAGAATAGAAGCTCCCGTAGACATCAAAAACCATCACCTTAGAGGGCACCGGTTGCTTCTCTGTTCTCCTCAGATCCGAGCCCGACGCTCTCCCATCCAACCATGCTTCTCTTTCTTCACGCGTGTTGATTAGCATGTTATATGCCAATTTCACCGAGAAGACTCCCTTCTTCTCGTAATGCCAGCTCCAAAAATCCTCCTGCCTCCGATGGCTCAGCGGGATCTCCATGATCGCATGTACATCCATTGGTAGGAAGAACTGCTTAGCTTGTCTTCGTTCCACTCGCTTCGCTGAGCAGTATGAAATCTGCTACCCTTCTCGGAGGGTTATCGGAGATACACGATATAGGACGCATCATACCCTCTCTCGGTACCCACCGATCATTGATCGGGTCGGTGTCCTCACCGGTGCCAATACGCTTTATCGATCCTTGTTTGAGCACTCCAAGCCCATCTTGAATGGCCCTCCAAATTAGTGAAGGGTTTGAGCCGGTGGTCGCCTGCAGTAAGCTCTTATCAGGGTAATATCTGGCCTTGAGAACACGAGCACTTAGTGATTCAGGGTTCTTCAACAGCCGCCACCCCTGATGAGCCAGTAACGCCAGGTTAAAAAGCTCCAGGTCTCTGAAACCCAAACCCCCTATATGCTTGGGCTTGCACATATCTCTCCATGATACCCAGCTGGGTTTCCTTTCTCCTTCACGACATCCCCACCAGAACTTCTGCAACATCGAGTTAATATGCTCACAGAGTCCCCTTGGCATTCTGAAGCATGCCATGGAAAAGATTGAGATGGCATGCGCGACGGATTTGATGAGTGCATCTTCCCCCCCTACCGAGAGGAGTCTCTCCAGCCATCCCTGAATTTTCTTCCAAACTCTATCTTTGAGCTGGTCACCAGGTAATTAACTTATCACTACATATATGTATGAGGTAATTTCCTACTGATTAGATTACATATATGTGCATACACGAGCAGTCCGACCTGCTTGCTCATGGCATGGACCACCAGCAAACACCGTAAAGGTAAACTCAGATGGTGCGTTTCAAGTTGACCAAGGTCATGCAGCGAGAGGGATAGTTTGCGCGAGATGGAACTAATTTTTGTGAAGCAAGGTGTAAGATCTATGAAGGCAGCATTGATCCACTGATAATTGAGGCTTTTGTTTTGATAGATGGATGTGTCCTTGCTGTGGATAAGGTTTTTACTCGACTGATCTTTGAGGTGGACATTGCGGAGCTAGTAAAACTATAGCATTATGGGTTGTTTGATCGCTCGGTGATCAGACCAATTTTAGATGATATTAGCGAGCTTCGTAAGAATTTTCTTTCTTTTAATATTGTTTTGGCCAGATGCGAAGCTAATCAGGTGGCTCACAACACTGCTAAGTTTGGTTGCTTAAAGGGTGAGTCGTTTTTCTGGGATGTCGAGCCTCCGGATTTTTTAGCTAACAGCCTTAGTGCTGATTATAATCCTGTTACGGTGATTTAATAAAGCGTGCGAGTTTCTCAAAAAAAGATAACACAACCAAGTTATGTGATGCAGTCTTAAAGCTTCAACATGTAATCAACATGAAATTCTCTGACATCAGGGAAATAATACACTATGCACAAAGTAAGATTCAATCAAATGGCATGCCCAGTTCCCCTAAAGGTCATTTAGAGAAAAGACCTAACTTTATTAACTATTAATGTGAAAATACTCATATATGATACTTCTACCTCTTCACAGTAGTATATTTTTTCTTAGTCTTCTACTCCTATGTCAGAAAACAATATAAGTACCAGCCAAGGAGTGAATCAATTGCTTCCAGGCCATTTCATGTTAAATACTCAGATCTTTGTCAATGTTTGGTAGCGTGGTTTTCTTAAAAGGGTATAGAAAGATATACTCAGATCTTTGTCAATGTTTGGTAGCATAGTTTTCTTACGGCACCATAAAAGGGTATGGAAAGATTAGATTTTACCATATATGGTACTTCTAGATTTCTAGAGTATACATTTTCTCTAGTCTTATTAGTCATTTCCTATACTCTTATTAGTCAGAAAACAATGTAGGTATGAGGGAAGACCTGAATCAATTGATTCCAGGGTTTGTCATCTGAAATACTCGTTGAGCCAGCAGCGGTTGCCGGCTGGGTCACACATTTCTCAACAGCCAGGACAACATCATCCTTAGTATTCAGCCCGGTCACAGTTGAGCCCAACTGCAATCCACAGGAACATGATCAAAATCATAAGCATTGGTTCCACTGAGCTAATTAGCAAATGAACAAAGTACTGTGTGCGTGACATCTCAGCTCCGGCTACAACAAATCCTAAGAAGTATTCAGAGATGCTAAGTCCCATCCTAGAAATCCAACGGGATGGCTCACTTCGCACTCAAAATCATCCCTGGGAAGCCCAACTCTAGCAAAATACATCACGTTAAAAAATCGCAAATGACTAAACACCGCAAGATCTGCACAATTCGGATTTTGATTTATAGAACAACTAAAAATCAAAGAAAAAAAAATCTCACCTGATGGCTTCAATGGCATACTTGACCTGGAACAGCAGCCTCTCGGGGGAGGATGTCCTCACCCCGCAACCGTTACCCTCTCCTGCCCACACCCACAAACACTGAGAAGTACAACCATAGCGAACCAAATAATTTACTAGTACGATACAAGGCAAAGATGTATGATATAAGGCATTTGTTCGCTGGTGCAAAGCCTTTTCTTTTTGTTGGATTGGTAAACTGCGTTCCTTCACTGAATTATTGTAGCAAGCAGGATTACAAAACGAGACAAGAGGAACTGTGGTGCGGTGACAAGCAACAAGCTCCTAACTGCAAACTGAAATATACTACATAGTACAGTAGTAGATATCCTGCCGACTACTCTTCAGACAAAACTCCTGACGAGCCTCCACACGTCGTCGACCTCGCTGTCCGGTTCACGATCCCTGCCCCTGAACACCTTCTCCCGCGCCTCCTTGCACCGCCTTGTCGCCTCCGCCCTCCTGCCGAAGTAGTCGTAGTCGACTTCCACGGATCCTTTAGCGGCGTACTCTCTGCGGACCCAGGCCTGGAACACGGCGAACCTCTCCTGGCCCTCGTAGGCTTGGCGGGTGCACCGGTAGAGCCGCACCGTGCGCTCGTCCTTCTCCTCCTCCGGCGACATTACCAGCGACGGGTTGGCCCGCTTGAGGTCCCGGAACTGGGTGACGGCCGGCTCGTTCCCCTTGGCCAGGATCTGCTCGATCTCCTTCTTCGGAAGCCGCCACATCTTCTTCTTCACTGGAGCCTCCGCCTCCCCCTGGCTCTTCTCTGATCCCTCGGGGCAGTCCATCCTTTTGGCGGCGCGCAAAGGCTCCTCACCGGCGGCGAAAGACTCCTCCGCCTTTCTTTTGCTAGGGCGCTCACACTTGAGGCCGGCCATCGGCTGATCTGATGCAGTTGGTTTCGCAATCGCAAGCAAGAGGATCCTGGCGAGAGAGGGATCCATGTGCTTCCAGTTTCGATTTGGGGTACGTATTATATAACTTTCGTTGCCGCGTCGGGAGGAGGGTTTGCTTTAGAGTCGGAGTCGGGTTTTACCAGTAGTCTAGAAATAAATAACCACGAACACTAGACCAACTCGGTTTCCGAATCTTTCGACTCACTACTAAGTTTCCTCAACAAAAAAAATGTTTCCTACTGCCAATCAGTGTAATTAAATTCACAAATAATAAAGGCTACGAAAACTTGATAGTTGATTATATATTTACTTTTCGAAAGTCAAAGGGATCCAAGATGTTTATTTTTGTAGTTCGCTCGGTATTTTTAGAGGGAGGTGTTTATTTAAGTTGATACTTCATAATTTTTTCAACTCACATTAAAGTTATTTTGTTCGAAGTTTCATTAGTTTTTTGAGGTGGCCTCAGCTCATACCCTAATAGAGTGATCTCTTATTTATAAAGCTAAAAGCATCTCTAACGGAGCTAAAGCGGGTTCGGTTCTGTTGACCGCCAAAACCCACCGTCGGGCAGCGACAGTCAGCACTAGTAGAGCCGGGAAGAGCCTAGAGCTGCGGCTGGCTGAGACCCCTCCGAGCGACGGCCCGCAATGCTCTTCTGGTCACACGCGGCGATGCGAAGTGCAGGGCGTGCCACCCGACCTATACCTGGTCGGGAAGGTGATGGGGAATGCCTCGCTTAGTTCCCGCATGGCATACACGTAAACATTAAATACGAGCCTCGATCGGCTCTCGAGGTTATCTCGTGAATCGGCTCAAAGAGCCGATCCACCCATGATCCGTGCGGGGTGCACGAATACTTGGTGATCCTGCTTGATCAAGATAAAGCTAATGAGATCTACGACGATTTAGGGTTTTCACCGCATAATCGGATCATCCTACTCCAGGTTGGGCCTCGCGGCCACGCACGGTGCTCATAAGCCGATCCTAAACAAGGCCAAAGAACCAACAATGTAGTTGATCCACGGAACATCCTGTTTAGGACTTGCGAACGCCACCCTACATGCCACTGGATCCTCCCCCCCTTTGTAAGGCCTAACTATTGCAGATATTAAACTAATCCTTGCAGAGCAAGGAGCAATCGTAACGGATCAGATCTACTAAACGATGAACAAGCAGGGTGCCGCCCCCATGCCTGAGATAGGCATGAGGACGGCTAGATATGCAAGGGTTGCACTACGTAAGCATGTTTATACGAAGAACAATGCTAACCCTAACACATCTATGATAACTACGTTGCCCGCCATCAAAGACGCTTCAGTACGGGCAACGCATGAACAACGTGGAGCTTGTGCTGCCTAGATCGCAAGATGCGATCTAGGCAGCATGTCGCTTACCTGATTGAAACCCTCGAGACGAAGGAGTTGGCGATGCGCCGAGATTGGTTTGTTTTGGGGTGAACGTTGTGTTGTTGTTTATTCCATAAACCCTAGA
Organism: Lolium rigidum; assembly: GCF_022539505.1. Taxonomy (NCBI): domain Eukaryota; kingdom Viridiplantae; phylum Streptophyta; class Magnoliopsida; order Poales; family Poaceae; genus Lolium; species Lolium rigidum. The sequence continues at coordinate 20,001,095 of NC_061509.1, read as the reverse complement.
TACATATTTATAGTCCAGGGGACTTTCTAATTCAGGCGTGCACCAACCGTGCACGGGTAAAACTCTATCTTCTAAACTAAAATGCGATCTACTATATTAAGATACACGGGCTAACTAGCCCAAACTTTGCATATAAAGGCCGATTCACGTATTTCTTCCATGTAGATTCTTCAAGTCCATCTTGATCGCGGCCCACCTTTGATCCGGTCAAATTCTGGTGATAACACATGCCCCCCTGGTTTTGGAAATGATATTTCCAAAATCATTACGCTTTTCTTTCGTCGGGCCATGTCGTGGCAGAGCAGAAACCGCCGCAGAATACCTCATCATGATGCCTTGCCCCTTCCACTTCTCCGCGTGGCCTGTGAAATTTTTCTGTTGGGCACCACTTCCTCGGAGACTGCTGTAGCATTGAATCTCCCTCATATCCCCTTTTACCTGGTTCCTCAGTGACCTTTATAGCCCTGCTTTGTCCCTTTGAAGAAGATTATGATGGAGGGCCAGCCGATGACGTCTCAATCGGCTTCTTAAGAACAGAGTATCTACCAACTCCGTTGCCCCCCGAGCCTCAGTCAAGGCGAGAACAGCGGCGAGCCAGCCAAATGGTCCACCATCGGTCTCCACATCGCAATGCAGCGCCAGCCGATTCGAACAAAATCGGCTTCCCAGAGCAAAAAGCCTTCAGGGTGAGCTGTCCCCCTGAACCATCATCTTGGCAGACTGATGCAACTTACCCTTGACCTGATCTGCATGTTCATGCTGTTCTTGTTGTCGATCAGGGTTGTGATCCTTCAAACTTGCCAAAAGGAGTTGGAGGTCTTTGAAGAGAGGATCCGCGTCCAAACAATTCCATTGAAGAGTTCATCCAATAGAGCCTCTCCATGTAACTTGATAACTGCTCCATTGGGCTTCTGCCTATCACAGTTTGTACCTCTTAAGTCGATGGCAATGCATCGGCTTTGTCCGTCAGCTCTAAAGTCGATGCCCGTGCATTGGCTGTACATTTGCGAGATACTGTGTAAATTTTTTTTTACAGGCCGATTTTTCCATCGGCCCCCAATATTACTGCACATGTTCATCTGATTAGGTGCCCCCCGAGCCGATTCTGCCAGGTAACTGCTGAAATCGGCTCTGTGATTAGCCAAGGCACTCTATGCGAACGTCGGCTTAATTAGGACCAGTGTGGACTTCTTCTAGCTCATTAGCCGACGTAACCCCATTGCCCATTGGATTGGCGTTGAACCCAGGCAGAATGGATGGTGAGGATAATTTTGGCCGATTGCCGGAATCGGCCTCCACGTTGCTTGCTCGATGAAGGTTTTGTAATGTCCCTCCATAAATCCTTGGGGCCGATCACATGGATCGGCATCGCCACGTTTGTCCATAGATGCTGCTCTTGTGTATATCTTCTGGATATTGTCAACATAAAGTAATATAACAAGTGCAATATGCAAGTATGTAGGAATCAATGCACAGTTAACACAAGTGTTTGCTTTTTTAGATAGAAGGAAATGGGTAAACTGACTCAATAATAAAAGTAGAAGAAAGGCCCTTCGCAGAGGAAGCAGGGATTAAATCATGTGCTAGAGCTTTTTAAGTTTTGAAATCATATAGAGAGTATAAAAGTAAAGTTTTGAGAGGTGTTTGTTGTTGTCAACGATCGATAGTGGGCACTCTAACTACCTCATCAACCAGACTTTCAAGAGCGGCTCCCATGAAGGACGTTATCTCTACCAGCAAGGCAGATCATCCCTCTTCTCTTTTGTTTACACATGTACTTTAGTTTAGTTTTTTTTTTTTTTAGATGACACTCCTCCCAACCTTTGCTTTCTCAAGCCATGGCTAACCGAATCCTCGGGTGCCTTCCAACAATCACATACCGTGAAGGAGTGTCTATTTGCAAAATTAAGTTGCTTACTAATGAATCAGAGCAAAACATGTGAAGAGAATTATTAATGCAAGTTAATTAATAGGGGCTGGGAACCCCATTGCCCGCTCTTTTTGCAAAGTTATTGGATAAGCGGATGAAGCCACTAGTCCATTGTGAAAGTCTGTCAAAAGTAAATGACAAGATCGAAATATAAAACACCACATACTTCCTCATGAGCTATAAAACATTGACACAAATAAGAGATAATAGCTTTTGAATTGTTTAAAGATAGCACATGAAGTATTTGCTTGGAATGGCGAGAGAAATACCATGTAGTAGGTGTATATGGTGGACACAAGTGGCATAGTGTTTGGCTCAAGGATTTTGGATGCATGAGAAGTAATCCCTCTCAATACAAGGTTTAGGCTAGCAAGGTTGTTTAAAGCAAACACAAGTATGAACCGGTACAGCAAAACTCACATAAAAGACATATTGAAAGCATTATAAGACTCTATACCGTCTTCATTGTTGTACCTTTTATCATTATATCGAAGCTGATTGCTTGAACCGGCCTCCTCTTTGTCCTTGCCACCAGAGTGACTGCTCCTCTTTGAGCCGATGAGTTCGGCCTCGAGGACTGCCTTGATCTCGTCAGTCAGATCCTCGTACTTGACCGGAGTGCTTTCCGCCATCTCGGATGTAGATGGCGATGCGGTGGATGTCGAAGATTGTCCCACCGGGCGTGCCAGAATGTGTTGACCGCCAAAACCCACCGTCGGGCAGCGACAGTCAGCACTAGTAGAGCCGGGAAGAGCCTAGAGCTGCGGCTGGCTGAGACCCCTCCGAGCGACGGCCCGCAATGCTCTTCCGGTCACACGCGGCGATGCGAAGTGCAAGGGCGTGCCACCCGACCTATACCCGGTCGGGAAGGTGATGGGGAATGCCTCGCTTAGTTCCCGCATGGCATACACGTAAACATTAAATACGAGCCTCGATCGGCTCTCGAGGTTATCCCGTGAATCGGCTCAAAGAGCCGATCCACCCATGATCCGTGCGGGGTGCACGAATACTTGGTGATCCTGCTTGATCAAGATAAAGCTAATGAGATCTACGACGATTTAGGGTTTTCACCGCATAATCGGATCATCCTACTCCGGGTTGGGCCTCGCGGCCACGCACGGTGCTCATAAGCCGATCCTAAACAAGGCCAAAGAACCAACAATGTAGTTGATCCACGGAACATCCTGTTTAGGACTTGCGAACGCCACCCTACATGCCACTGGATCCTCCCCCTTTGTAAGGCCTAACTATTGCGGATATTAAACTAATCCTTGCGAGCAAGGAGCAATCGTAACGGATCAGATCTACTAAATGATGAACAAGCAGGTGCCGCCCCCATGCCCGAGATAGGCATGAGGACGGCTAGATATGCAAGGGTTGCACTACGTAAGCATGTTTATACGAAGAACAATGCTAACCCTAACACATCTATGATAACTACGTTGCCCGCCATCAAAGACGCTTCGATACGGGCAACGCATGAACAACGTGGAGCTTGTGCTGCCTAGATCGCAAGATGCGATCTAGGCAGCATGTCGCTTACCCGATTGAAACCCTCGAGACGAAGGAGTTGGCGATGCGCCGAGATTGGTTTGTTTTGGGGTGAACGTTGTGTTGTTGTTTATTCCATAAACCCTAGATACATATTTATAGTCCAGGGGACTTTCTAATTCAGGCGTGCACCAACCGTGCACGGGTAAAACTCTATCTTCTAAACTAAAATGCGATCTACTATATTAAGATACACGGGCTAACTAGCCCAAACTTTGCATATAAAGGCCGATTCACGTATTTCTTCCATGTAGATTCTTCAAGTCCATCTTGATCGCGGCCCACCTTTGATCCGGTCAAATTCTGGTGATAACAGGTTCGCAAAATTACGCAGATCAGTAACCGTAAACAAGGCCAACTCAAATTTTGTTCCAAGTTTCATTAGTTTTTTGAGGTGGCATCAGTGTAATAGAGTGATATCTTATTTATAAAGCTAAAAGCAAACAGAACTTAGGTGAAAACTATAAATAACCGCAAGTTGACGGGTTCGTATCGCGAAATGGCGCCGATCAGTAACCGTAAACGAGGTTAGCCCGAAAAAAAATTATAGGCCTAGCCTGAAAACGCAACTCGACCCCTACTTATAGGGGTTGAAAGGCCGAACTAAACGCGAGCCCTTAGTTTGTGCGTGATGGATATTTCACCTCCTCCCCTACGCGCCAACCGCCACCGATATACGCGACATCACTGTTTTCTCCAACGCCGCCGCCCGCCGCCAGATCTCGATGTGATGAGTCTCGATATTTTTGGAGGGAGGTGCGAAGAGGGATGAGGCATGGGAAGGCGTCCTCTTTGTCAGGCCAGGGCACCGCAAGGGGTGGGTCCTGCGACCTCTGCTAGCAACTCTTTGGGCCCGGTCGGGGAGACTGGCCCCAACTCTGAAGCTGCACACATTACATGCTATCACTTAACTGTGGGAAGCAAGGGCACATTCAGGCGGACTGCAAGGACGAACCTTCTGTACCAACTTTAACAAGGTAGGCCACCTCTCAGTGATGTGTGTTGTCTTCTCCAAGACTCCGGATCCCTTCTGGGCGGGATTCGGAGGTGGCGGCAAGGGATTCTTTTGTTGTGAAGTCCCTGAGGAGGAAATTCAACAACCTGTGTCCAATTCTGCCACGGTGATTGTGGAGAACGGGCACCTTTCCGCGGAGGAGCTGGAGGACGAGTTCAAGGATTTGGTGTACAAGAACTGGAATTGGAAAGTTAGAAAGTTCAGCGAGACAAACTTCGCGGTGGTCTTTCCCTCCAAAGACCTTCCTTAGGTCATAGGCGTTTCTTCACAGAATCCATCCCCGTTTGTTCCTAGACCTTCCTTAGGTCATAGGCAACGTGGGAGGGGTTATTGGAGACCCCCCTAGGCCTATATAAAGAAGAGAGGAGCCAAGGGAGAGAGCCCCATCACCACATACCTCCATGGCGGAGCCTTACCGCCTTGAAGACTCCATAGTCGCCGCCTTCACAAGTCCCATCCATCACCACCACTCAAGATGAGAAGGGAATTGGATCTTGAAGGCTTCAACACCAATCTACATCCTCATCATCAACACCGTCCAACATTGATCCCCTTTGTTTACTTGGTTGTAATCCAATCCTTAGTGTGGATCTCATCTTATATTCAATTTTACTACCATACTCTATTCATATGTTTGAGATCATGTTGATTGCCTTCATGTGTGAGTAGTCCCTTTGTTCTTGGGGAGAGATGGAGAAACCCTAGCTATATTATAATATGAATAAATATGATTTATATATTTGCACTATGTTTATATGTTAGTTTTCTCTTGTGATGTTGCATGAAATCAACCATGTAGCATTTGCCTTTGGTCGTGAGAGAAAACTATCTTCGGAAGTATGATAGTGTATACGGCGGGAAGTGACATACCGTGTGCGGTGCACTATTGTACGGAAGAAGGGGATAAGAAGGGACTCGCAACGCTCAACAAATAACCATGGGGTAATCCCTGAATTTTGATGGACCAATAGGTGGCTTGCCGAAGGTCATTGCGGTAGTTATTCACGGATGTGTTATGAGATACACATTCCAACTTCGAGAATTTTCCACATACAACGAGAGCCAATATATGAATTATCTAATTTGTGTTCGTAGTTAATGCTAGTGGTAGAACCAACAATCCCCGAGAACACCTTAGCCATATTGCCATTCCCACAACCATACTCGCTGCTCTCAGTTAAATAAGTTTATTTCTTTATTCCTCGTCTACTTTTGCTCTCAACACAAACCAACCTTTATATACTTTATCTTGAAATTAGAAAAACTTGCAAGTACTCTCTAGATAATAGTAGCAAGGGGCATAAAGACCTCTACCAACAGCTCTTCGTGGTTGATACTCTTGCTTCGAAACTAGTGAAAATTGGTCTGTGCACTTGCAGTCATCACCCACTCTTGCCTCTTCTCCTTCTAGCCCTTGTTGTTGCCTGCCTCCACGCCATGGCCAGTCTCAACTTTATCAAAAGTGACAACCTCTTCAAAGAAGTCATCCTCGCCCCAATTAGGATCCAGTTGTGAAGAATGCAGCAAGACAGGAAGAGCTTCACTTGAGTGTCAAAAGTGTGGAACGGTTTCTAGTCAAGGACCTTGAACATGTTCTTCACTGCAGCAAAGGCCCTCTCAATGGTGACTCTAAGGCTTGAGTTGAACAATTCTTTCGCATCCTGAGGTTGGTTCCTTGGAGTAAACTCGTTGATGTGGTACCTTGTTTTCCTGAATGGAGGTAGAATACCAAGACAACATGCATATCTAGCATCTCCAAGCTAGCAAGAATTTACCCTCAGGGATTTGCAACCCATCAGGCCTTGACAAGCTGTCGGACAGGATCCTTGCATCATAAGCTGAACCCTCCCAGCCAGCAAGCACGTATGTGAATCTCATATCGAAATCCACAGTTGCTAGCACATTCTAGCTGGTGTAGTGATTCCTCACGCGGAATGCTGCATACATTGATCTCGGTACCTTTGCAGTCACATGAGCACCATCAATAGCCCCAATGCAATCATATCAAACAATTAGCATAAATTCATGTTTTTGATAATACCACACATCTCTTAAGTAGAAAAAACATGATTTTGTACTCACCCTAAAATTCGTGAACCACCTATAGCTGTTCTTGATCTTGGGTGGTGTGTTTATTGATGCTGGCTTGATCATTTCACCTCTGAGATTCCCAACTGCGTACAACACCTGTTGGAAGTACCGAGAGATAGTCTTCGTGGATCGCATGAATGTGCTATGGATGACTCTGAACCTCTGGTTATGACCCACGACATGAAGAAACGTTGCCACTTGTTCTTCGATAGAGGTGTGGATGCTATCAACCAGCAGTGCTTTCTCCCTGAATGTTTTCACAAGTGCATAGAAATGGGCTCTTCTCATCCGAAGCATCTAGCTAGCCTCTACACCGTTGCACTTGTAGATATAGTTTATGTTGGACATCCTCTCCTGATCTCGGTGCACCATAGTACCGTACATGACAAGAGGAAAAATAGCATGCCTCACTGCTCTCTTATGCACCATCGGGATCCAGGCTTGAATGCAAACGATGAGTGCTGCAGCGTGATACACAAGCTGGAGTTGATCGGTCTACTCAAATAAGATCTAAGCATTACGAGTGCTCTTATCGAACCCAACAAGTTTTAGCGACATGAATCTAACAATACAGTAGACCAGAGGATTTTCCCCTTACATGTGTCATAGGAGACGATGGAGACGGCCGAAAGTCGGAGAAGACGTGCGCAGGGTCTGCCGCGGCTGCAAACGACGACCTTGGTCTGGCGCCGGAGACCGAAGGGAGGAGCTCCTCATCCAGAGCACGGCCAGGGTCAGATGCATGAGGCCATATCTGGGTCGCCGCAGCCGCCGCCGGTGCGAAAATTGGAAAATGGAAATTTTGGGAGGGGGCTAATGGAGAGGGTAACCAAAGAGGGAGGTTACCCCTACCTTTGCCGCACAACGCTGCTCGGATTGCGCCTTCTCCCTTCATGCCATGGCAGAGCGCTCGCGCGAACGGTGTTATCGATTTTCGTCGCGCCCGGGCCTGTCCCTGAAAAATGGTCAAATTGGGAATTCATCCGGGCCTGTCCCGGAGGTGCTTTAATACCCGTGTTGTGCAACAACATGGAGATGACCGGACATCCAAACAGCCCAAAAACTGCGGGGCACATGCGAGCCAAAGGATGCCCACGCTATCAAACGAGCCCTTGAAAAGGCGATCCAAATTATTCGTTTTAGTCAGAGAGAGTCGGCTCGCGGACGGATAATGGGTCACGGGTGCACCTAGTGATCCAGCGCATGTTGACCTCCCGCGCCCGCTCTAATGGATTGATGATATGTCTCTAATTCCAACGGGACGTCACCAAACCCCTCATCGGCTTTCCCCACATCCGGGGTTACGTTTTCCCGCGCGCGCCTGCTCGGCCGACCGCTTCCTGCCCAAGACGCGGTCTATAAAAACACCCTCCGGTGCGGCGAGGAGCACCACCAATCGCCAGCAAACGCTAATCATATATACCTCACCATAAGATCGCCAACTAGATCGTCGTCAGGCAGATGTGCATCGCCCCATTCCCGCAAGCCTCCGACAAGGACGTTGAGCTACGGGCCATGGAGCTGGCCCAACGGTACACCGATGAGGAGGTGGTTGGCATCGAGCACAAAGGCTCGGTGCCCCAGCAGGCGCTGAAGGATGTGGTCGAGGCGGCTTCGCAAGAGGCTGCCCAAGTCGTGGTGTGCGAGATTCACGCTGCCGCGGCAAAGGAGGTGGTGTCCAAGGATGTCGCCGCCCTGCGCGAGATCCGCCACGAGGCTGTCATGGTGACGTTGGAGTCGGTGGTGCACGAGGCCGCCACCATCGCCGTGTGTGAGCTTCGCCACGCCATCGCGGCACGCAAGGAGGCGGCGGCACGCGAGCAGGCTGGTTGCACCGCCAACGATGCAACGGAGGAGGACCGCGTGGCGGAGGCGGCGGTTGTGGCTTGGGGACTCGTGGGTGATGATGATGATGATGATGATGATGATGATGATGATGATGATGATGATGATGATGATGATGATGATGATGAGGAGGAGGAGGAGGAGGAGGAGGAGTAGGAGGAGTAGGAGGAGAAGGAAGTGGAAGGCGTGGCACACGATGCTGGACCCAGCGTGCCGCCGATGTCAAGCCACGGGGAAGACCTCTGAAAACCGCAAAGGACGCAACGTAGGTCTGGGGCAAAGGCACATCAACGCCTTCGGCAGAAGCGCAACGTAGCAGTGTCGGCGCCGGGCGAGGCATACAAAGCCCGCTAGGGTGGAGTTGCGCGACGCAGAGGAGCTCGATGCGGCAGAGGCCGAGCGAGTCGCGGAGGAGTTGATCAAGATCTCAAGGAGCCACTCTCAAACCGGTAACACCACACATGAATCTATCCGCTTGGTTCCATTTTGCAAACAGGCAAAAGCATACATAGTAGCGGGTTTTTTTAGATCACTCCCCTCGATTCTCTATAGCCGTGAGCCCGCTCTCAAGCCAACATCTTCTGCTCCCCGGTGCTGGCGAGGACGCCGCGAGCGTAGAGGAGCAGGGGAGCGTTCTTGGACACCCAGGTACTACTACTCCTTGAGATCTTGATCACCTCTGGCTCGTTTAAACATGCAAGTGGGACGGGTCTCGAGATCTTGAGCGTTCTTGGACATTTTTAAATACTGAACATTTCTGAATTTGAACTATTTTCAATTTTGAACTTTTTGTATTTGAATAATTTCTGAATCTGAACTTAAAAATTGAAAATTTTCGAATATAAACTTTTTTCGAATTTTAAACAATTTCGGATTTGATTTTTTTGAATTTTCAACGTTTTAAATTTTGGCCAATCTAGGAAGGCCGATCGATCGGTTATTTTGACCCAGCAGATTGAAGCGATTTTTTTAATAATACAATTTGAAAAAAAAACTGGCTCCAGGCAAACGGAGAATGTTCACAATTTGAAAAATCTTTGAATGTTAAAATATTTAAAATTTGAAGAAGTTCACAATTTTCATAAAAAATTAAAAAATGTTTAGATTTGAGAAATAGAAAGGAACCAAAAAAATAAAATAAAAACACAAAAAATAAAAAAGCAAAAACATAAAAGAACCCACGGAAATCAACAAACCTAACATAACTGAACCGAAAGGTTCCAGAACATTCCCAAAACCGCAAAAACCTGAAACCGTCTGATACACATCATGGGTCGGCCCATTTAAGAGAACTAGTGATCGAAAGGGTACACGTTAGCACGCTCGGGTTCGCGTGAAGCGTTAAATAGGGATCACCTACATCGCCCATGCTAATAGGTGGATCCTATATGTGCTGACCAAGCCGGCTCATACCGGTCGTGGCACACCCCCACGCGAGTTATGGGTCGCTCCAGTTAGGCGACGTTTTTTTTCTGTTTTCTTTGTTTTATTTCATTCTTATCCATTTATTTTTATGTTTCTTTGTATTTTAAGATTAAAAATATCAATCTTTTAAAAGTGTTTCAATTTTAAAAATGACATATTAAAAAATGGAATGTGTTCATTTTGGAAAATTGTTCAATCTAAAAATGTACAAATTTTGAAATTTTGCATTTTTTTAAAAAAACATCCAATCTCAAAATTTATTCAAGTTTCAAAAATTATTCTAAATTTAAAAGTTTCCATATTATTTGAAAAATGGAAAATATTTAGATACTCAATTTTTTTGAAACAATATACAAGCAACATAAATTGAAAAAGAAATAAAAAAACAAAAACAGAATGAAAAACTGGGCCAGCCGAGCATGCCGACATGGTTTCGTGTGAAGCCTTAAATAGGGATCACCCACATCACCCATGCTAAGAGGTGGATCCTATATATGCTGACTAGGCAGACTCATTTTGCCCGCGCCCACTCCCACGCGAGGTATGGGCTGATCCAGTTGGACGATGTTTTTTCTCTATTTTCTTTGTTTTATTTCATTCTTTTTCATTTTATTCTTTTCTTCTTTGTTTATGTTTATTTTTATTTTAAGATTAAAAAATACTGAGATTTTAAAAGTGTTTAAATTTTAAAAATTTCATATATTTTTTTAGAAAATTAAATATGTTCATTTTCGAAAATTGTTCAATCTAAAAATGTTCAAATTTCGAAAATTTGTAATTTTGAAATTGTGCATCTTTTAAAATGCCCAATCCCAAAAATCATTCAAGTTTCGAAAATTATTCGAAATTTAAAAGTTTCCAGATTATTTGAAAATAAAAATATTCAGATATTCATTTTTTTGAAAAAGAAACAAAATAGAAGCAACAGAAATTGAAGAAATAAAAAAAACATGAAAAAGACTGGGCCGGCCCAACATGCCGACCTGGTTATACACACCCTAGGTGTCTGGTTGTGGGTCCCACTTGTAAAGGTCCATCACGATATCGGGCTCGGAGCCTTGGCCAACATTCAGGCCCATTGCGGAAAGACGGCTACGACATAAATAAACTTGTGCGCTCCGGAAAGTTCTAGAACCCTCTCTCGCCGGTCGCCGCTCTCCGCTCTCCTCTCTCCTTGTGTCTTCGTCTCCGCTCTCCGCTCTCCTCTCTCGCCGCCGACCGGAGCGATGGTGAATTCGTCGTCCGCGACGGAGCCTGGGAAGGAGGAGGAGGAGGCGAGAGCGGCCATCCACGTCGATAAGCCGAAGGTACTATCTCGAACTCCCCAAACCTGCGTCTGGTCCTCTTCCGGGACTCCTCTATGTGCAATCGGCTTCTCCGAGGTCGAATAATCTAGGGTTTCCGTTCCTTCGTTGGTAGATTCACTACGAGCTCTTTGCAATTCGGTTTTGCTGTCACATGTTTCTTGTTTTGAGTTGGATTCTCAAAGAATCTAGGAGTTCAGGGTACTCGGCTGGGGAATTGGGGCTCCGTGCAGGGGGGAATTGGGTTCCCAGTTCCATTTCCCGTGGGGAGGGGGGGAATTGGCGTGCATTCATCAGCACGAGATCGCCTGGACAGTGCAGTGCGCGCATGGCTTGGTCGAGTAGCTTCTGCTGCTGCTGCGGGTGTCGCCGGTTGTGTTCTCGTCGGTTAGGCCAGATCTGAGTTGCGTGGCGCTGCGGGGGCTTTCTTTCGATCGATTGCCTATGTTTCCGGTCGTGGAGAGCGCTATATTTCAGCAACCTTCTGTTCTCGTTTGGTCGTGTTGGCGCAGTGGGACTCCCGCGTCTTCCTCTGCGCATGGTCACTCTAGAGCTGCAGATGCTCTGTTTATGTGTAGAAAATTCGTTATCAATATCGTCCTTGGATGTGTTATACGTTGACCGCCTCTGTGATCTGGTTTTGCTGAAAGATGCCAGTAGTGTGTGGTTTAAGATGCACTCCCTACATTCCCTATTAATTGACTCAATTTAGTACAAAGCTGTACTAAATTGAGTCAATTAATAGGGAACGGAGGGAGTATCATACAAGACCTATCTTGGATATCTTGTCCCACATCATAAATACTACATGACCTGTGAGATTAGCCCTTGTGTTTTACTATGTATGCCATTGTGGAAAAATGATTTCAATAAAATTGCCAGTAGAAGACCTCTGTATTGTATATATGTTTCAATGTGCTTCCTAGCATATTATTGTAGATATGACAATGCTGTTTCGTGAACAACATTATGAACTGAGCGTGTGTATTCCTTAAGGATGAAGTAAATATTGGAAGCACTCCCATGATACAGAAGTGGAAGTTTACCGGTCAGTTGGAAAAGGAAGAGTTAGACAGTTCTAGCCTGCTTAACTACTCTCTGAATCTCTGATCAGTAGCAGTTTGATTAAGTATGTTTTAATTTGAGCTTGAGGGCAAAGAGTCTAAAATTGAAGCCAGGTTTCTTCCTGATTAGGATGGTTCACCTGGGTGGACATGATAAGCAACATGGCAGAGCTGGTTTACTAACAATTCAAATGTGGGTTCATCACATAATGTGCACTTTTTTAGAATCTTTATAATTATGTTTTGCAGCATATTATCAAATGATCTTGATGCCATCATGTTGCTCAATTTATTATGCTGATTTGCACATGAACATGATATCCTTACTGAAGTTATGTCTTGTTATGCATGTGCAGTTGGAGATAGGAAAGGAAGCACCGACACTAGGACAGAGGCAAAAGCGCTTTACTGAGAATGATCATCACGGCTGGGGTGCATTCACAGCACCAGGAGTTTCTAGAGAGAAGTCTATGTCTTCGAAGCAAGATCAGTTGAGCTCCCAGTTGGGCGCTCTGGTAAAGGAGCATCGATCGCTTACTCTTTTGCTCCATTTGATCTTTTCGCTCTCTGTTAGTACAGTAGCCCATCCTGATTCATCAAATTTTAGTACCAGTAGCCCATCCTGTGCATTTTGGGATCGTTGATCTAACCCAATAGTGTAGTTTGATCAGGTTTCTGTTGCACTATTATATAATTTTCTTAATTTAGTACCATTCTACGTAACTATGAACATAATGTTCTGGAAACGAGTATTCAATCGGAATCTACATGCTCAAGTTGTGGGAGTGAGTACAAAGAAGTTGGGAATATTCAGTGGTAATTTGCTTTGTTGTTTCTTTTTTTCTCTACCAATATATTGTTGAACTTGTATGGATAGTTTATGTATATTAATCATTATTCCTCGCCATTTTGTTCCCAAATTTCAGGTTGGCCCTCCTCCTCGTCTCATCAAGTCTGAGTTAGCTTGGTCAGCCCAGAGAGCCAATCTCTCAGAGAAAGATAAATTCCTGAAAACAGTGAAAGGGTGATATTGTGTTTTTTTGTTGATTGTTCTTTGCTGCAGTGGCTAATTTCCGTTATTGTTTACTAAGTAGATATTTTCTAGTTCGTATTTTCCCTCTAAATACTGTGTATCTCCTCTTACTTGTGCAGTATGGTAAACAAACTGACGCCAGAGAAATTGGATCTACTCAAGGGCCAGCTTATGGAATCTGGAATTACTACTGATACTTTGAAGGTTTTATTTTTTTCTAGCTGTGAATTGTTTGACTGTTCCCAGTCCAGTAATTCATCTAAATCTCTGTTTGTAGTTTAGATTTTGAATAAGCTCATGTTGGCAATCACCATTTTGTTTCCTGGTGGCAGTTTCTTGGGATCCATCACATTTTACTACAGTAGTAGTAGCTTGGTTTTTCAGACCTGCTATCCTGGACATTTTGGGATCCTTGATCTAACACAGTAGTGTAGTTTGATCATGTTTCTGTTGCGCTGTTATATAATTTGCTTAATTTTGTACCATTCTACGTAACTATGAGCATAATGTTCTGGAAATCGGAATCTACATGCGCAAGTAGTGGAACTGAATACAAAGAAGTACGGAATATTCAGTGGTAATTTTCTTTGCTGTTATTTATGTTACTTTTTTTCCTCTACCAATATTTTGTGGAACTTGTATGTATAGTGTTTAGCTATCTGTATATTAATCATTATTCATTGACATTTTGTCCTCAAATTTCAGACTGGCCTCGCTCCTCGTATCAAGTCTGAGGTACCTTGGTCAACCAAAAGAGGCAATCTCTCGGAGAAAGATCAAATCCTGAAAGGGTGAGATTGTGTTTTTTTGTTGATTGTTCTTTGCTGCAGTTGGCTGCCTCCATTCTTGTTCACGAATTAGATTTCTCTAGTTCATATTTTCCCTTTGCATACTGTTTATCTCCTCTCACTTGTGCAGTATGCTAAACAAACTGATGCCAGAGAAATTTGATCTACTCAAGGGCCAGCTACTGGATTCTGGAATTTTCACTGCTGATATTTTGAAGGTTTTAGTTTTTCTAGCTCTGAAATATTTCAATGCCCTCTTGACTGTTCCCACGATTTATCTATCTTTTGCTTTTGACTCAGGATGTTATATCTCTGATATCTCGCAGAACTGAGGTAAAAAAAAAAATCACCCAACTTGATGAACTAGCATGTCTCACTTTTTGTGGTATATATTACCTAAAGAGGCAATAAATATTCATTTATGTGTAATTTGACTATCTATTATATCAAGTATTCTTTCTACCTTTTTTTTTTTTTGATTCTTTATAATGCAGATGTTAAACTTTGCTGCGTCCTACATCAAGAAGACCTATGATCCTATGATTGGTGCTGTGGATTCTGATGTGGATTCTGATCCAGTTAGAAATGTCCAACAAATTGGAGAGGTTTCAGCTCTCGAAAAGCTTACCCGTTATGTTGATGACAGAAGAGTTCCTGTCTATTTTCTTGGAGGATCAAGAGCAGTCAACGTTATCCTTGGCAGTAAGTTCCAATTATGAAATGTCTCTTTTGTTCTGAAACTAAATATGTCTTTTGTTCAAAACTTGATGTGGTTACTACAGGAAACCTGGATGACCAGTTCACTCGAGAAGCCTTTCAGTTTTGTTGTCCTGATTCACACCCTTTTCTGCGTGAGTCCAAAAGAAGTCTGTGCCAAGAGCACCCAGGATTTGAAATCCATGAAGGAATGGTAATGATCAAGTTATGTTAGTTCTTCTTTATTGAGATTCATGCATTTCTATTCATGCACTTGCATTGACGTATTTGGTTCAATGTTTTAATTTGCAGGAAGATTATGTTGAGTCAAAACTTTGGGATCTTTATATAGAATATGAGAATATGCAGGAATGGTATGATGAGATAGTAGAGAAGAGAGAGCGGGGCTCTCCAACAAGCAACGTCTACCTGTGGGAAAGGATTGACGATGGAGTAGAAATGTGTCGGACAATAAGGCGTCAAATTCGAGCTGCAGGTGGTGCATCGCACGATATCCCCCCTCACCTGATCAGGTGGGATTAGATGGGTCCCAGCTATGTTTAGAGTGAATCTAGCAAACTTAGTCCAAGAGAGTTGAGGGGAGCCGCTGAAAGACCTTTCATGCAAATACTGTAACTCTCTTCAAGTGCTACAAACAACGTCCTTGCATGCTTGATTAAAGTTCTCAACCATTCCTGTGGTAACTGTTGGCTTACAGTTTCCCCCTATCGTTAATTAGCATACAATGTGCAATCATTTTACAAGTTTCCCCCCTTGAGGCTTCCGGTTCTTATTTGGTTAAATCATTTTACAAGTTTATCAATGCTGGTACAGGTTCATCTTAAAATTAAACTTTGATATCTGGGTGACTTGTATGTTTAACTGATTATGTCTTTCAGAGACCGTAAAACCTGCTGGTACAGGTTCATCTTCAAATTAAACTTTGATCTTCAGTGATGCTAGTATGACAAACATGCTTATTATGTAAATTAGTCTCTAGGCTTTTGTATTTGCTTGCCACTTCATAGTATAAGCAGAGCGCGCACTTGTGTGTTAATTTTGACCCTGGCCCATCAGATTTATAAAAGTAGATGGTTTTCCATTACAAAAACTAAAAGTATGAAATAAAACATGGACAAGAGTAAACATGAAAATATATGTAGTACGACTAGCTACATCTGGAAAGGATCTTTTTCTTTGCTTGCAGCGCTTCAATGATTAACATATGCTCATTTGCCTACAAAGTGAGCACACGGTGTACGGATTGCAGCGTCATGGACGTGGGTGCATGTGGGTGTTGGACAAACTCTTCCATTATCTCATGATGGTGGCAACAAAAAATTCGAACTGTAAAAATATTAGAACAGAAAGGTGAGAAAAACACATACCATATAATGCCCGTCAATAAAATTAACATCAAAGGGAACAAGAGGGGACGAATTCTCATTTTTAAGTCTTTCAGGCTGCAAAATATACTTCAACTATGAGTGTTGCTCGGGGAAAATTATTAATTATGACAAGTCCTCAGTGATGTTCAGCAGAAACACAAAAAAATTGTGCAAGCAAGGAGTACTACAGAAGCTGAATATCAGACCGGAGGCATGTACAGGGAAGTACCTTGGTTTGCCTGTGTATGTAGGAAGGTAAAAAATCACAAACCTTTGCATACCTGAAGGATCGAATGGAAGAAAATTCAGGGGGTGGAAGGAAAGGTTCCTTTCGAAGGCCGGGAAGGACATACTGATTAAAGCATGTGCACAAGCCATACCGACCTTTGTCATGTCTTGTTTTGACCTCACCAAAACACTTTGCGGGGCAATGATTTGTAGATTTTGGTGGGCACAACAAGATATAGAGAACAAGGTACATTGGCTGAGCTGGAAGAAGCTTACAAGGTCAAAGAAAGATGGTGGCCTTGGATTTTGGAATTTTTGTCAAAAAGGACCACCTGCCCCACTGAAATGGCAAAAAGGACCACCTCTCAGTGAAAATGGCAAAACTGTCGTGGCGGCACGTTCGCCAGCCGACATGTGGCAGGTGCCGCCGCCGGCTGTGGCGGCAGGCCCTGCCGCCGTTAGCTATGGCGGCACGTCCGCTCACCATGGTCGTCGTCCGTCCGCCGTTAGAGCCGTCGACCCTGGTGGGCCCTGCCGCCACAGAGCACGGCGGCACGCTGATGTGGCGCCTGCCTCCACCGGCAGTGGCGGCAAGTCTCCTGCTTGGGGGACAAAGGCAGCAGGCCTGCGCACTGATACCCACGAGCACTCATTCCCATGCATTGCTTTTCAGTCGATTGCTTCGCTTTTTTGCTGATTGCATCCATTTCCCGCCTAATTTTCCCGCTCGAGCTGTCCAGCTCTCTATAAAAAGAGGCGTCGATGTTATTTGGTACACAAGTCAGAAGTCGTTATACCTTAGCCAGCATGAGTGTGCCTTGCTCGGACCAGGATTTTAGGATGATGAAGAGGAAGAATGCAAGCTTGCCACCGGGGGTTACAGCAGAGAGGTGTTAGTGCGACCGCCTTGCGAAGGTGAAGGAGGTGGTGGATTTTTCTGATAAGTTCGGCATGAAATATTTCATGTGCGCTTATTACGATCATGATCCACCCGCACGAACAAGTTCGTCGTCCTCGAGACCTGCGGTATGTTCTAAAAGCCTGATTAAAAATCCTTGAGGCTTGCTGTATGTTTCATTAATTTTCGTTTATTAACCGTCTTATTTTTGTTGCAGTCTCCCCCGCCCCTTTGCAACTGGTTTCACTGGATAGACCAGGAGCAGCCAGATAGGGCGCGCCGTGAGGTGGAGGAAAAACAACGGCGTGCATGGGCAAGGTTCCATGAGGAGGAGCGTAGGGAAGAGGCCATTGCTAATGATAAAGCACTGAGAGAGAGTCAACTCACCTTCATGTACTAATCAAAAGCATGCATGCACTTAACCATCAAGCATGCAGCTTTATCGATGCATGGAGGATGCTGGTTCTCTTCTGCTTCTAGTCAACTCACGAGAGGCGCTGCACGTCTGGGAAGAGAGGATGCTGGTTTAAAGCATGCGGGTATGTGAGCTCGTCTGCAAAGAGAGGCTGCTGCTTTATAGCATGCAGAGACACAAGCTGAGTGAGCAGCTACTGCTTTAAAGCATGCAGAGACCGAAGCTCTTTCGGTGCTATAGTTCATGTATCAGCGGCGGACGTCGCTTCATGTCTCAGAATCACAGGACTGATAATTACGCAAAATGCCTAGGAATCAGTGCAGTTACACCCATACTGATAGTGCAGCTCCATTCACGGGCCAAAGCCAAAAACATAGGGAATAATCACACTTCAAAGCAAAATATTCGTGGGAATCAGTCACACGCACAACGAGGCGCAAGCCTGCTGTCTTTGTCCTCCAGGCCGGCTACTTGCCACCACGGCTGGTGGAGGCAGGCGCCATGCCAGCGTGCCGCCGCGCCCTGTGGCGGCAGGGCCCACCAGGCTCGACGGCGCTAACGGCCGACGGACGGCGACCATGGTAGGCGGACGTGCTGCCACACGCGACGGCGGCAGGCCTTGCCGCTACAGCCGGCGGCGGCACCTTCCACGTGTCGCGTGGCTAGCGTGCCGCCGCGGCACTTTTGCCATTTACACTCAGGGGTGGTCCTTTTTGGCATTTCAGTGGGGGCAGGTGGTCCTTTTTGACAAAAATTCTGGATTTTGTCACCTGTACGGTTTTAACATGGCCATGTTGGCAAGACAAGCATGGTGGTGTATGCTAATCTCCTCTGATTCTTTGTGTGCACAAGTCTTGAAGGTGAAGTATTACCTTAACTCCACTATTCTGCAAGCAAAACCCACGGTTGGTATGTCTTACACCTTCAGAAAAATTCTCCATGGTTTTCAATTGTCCAAGGAGGGCTTAGTTTGGAGAACTGGTGATGGTTCCAATGTGAATATCTGGGATGATCCGTGGCTTGCACGGGATGGAGCTCTAAAGCCAATCACTCCGAGAAGGCAATGCATATATACAAAAGTTAGTGAGTTGATCAGTCCAATTACTGGCCAATGGGGCGTGCAATTGGTTACTGAAAATTTCTGGAATATAGATGCAGATATAATCATAGCTACACCTGTCAGAGAGGAGTTTGAAGATCTTCTTGCATGGCACTATGATAGCAAGGGAATTTTCACGGTAAAGTCAGCTTATAAATTAGGGTGTGCCTACGTCTCAGTTGACTGAGATTTTCTTAAGTCTCAGTCAACTCAGAAAAGTGCAACTACAGTTTAAAGAAAAGTGCAACTCTTGCACATTTCTATCAGAAAAATGCAATTGCACTTTTTTAACTGAAAAATGCAACTCAAAGCACATTTTTGAAAGTGACTTAGACTTAAGAAAATCTCAGTTGACTGAGACATAGCAAAACCGTATAAATTATATCTCCAGGATAGAGATGGACCGCAGCAGTCATCTTCCATCAAACACATTACAGTGGGAAAAAAATCTGGAAGTTGGTATGTACACCAAAAATACAACAATTTGCGTGGAGGTTTGAATATAAAAAGAAGAGGAATGAACTGTGATACCAGGTGTGTTTGTTGTCAGAGGCTAGATGAAGATGGAGCGCACCTTTTCTTGAGATGCAAAGAAGTAAAAAAGATATGGAAGGTTCTGAACTTGGAGGAGGAACGACAATTGTTATGTACCTGTCCAGATGCAAAGGAAGTAGTACACCAGATGCTAAAAATGGGAGAAGAAAAAGGTGCGCTAATTGCATATCTGATGTGGAGATGGTGGACAAACAGAAATAAAATCAATGCAAAAGAGAAAATAGGAGGACAAGAGAACCTAGTGGCCCAAACCAGATTCTGGCGGGAGAATGCAAAGTGTTTTGCAGTAAGGTAAACCCTGACAGTGTCTTAGCAGAGGCGGCAGAATGGAAGGCGCCGTCAGGTGATCACCTAAAAATCAACATCGACGGTGTGTTTGCTGCATCAACAAGGACAGGTAGATGGGGTTTTGCTGTCAAGGACAGTACAGGTCAGATCAGGGGATCGGGAGCAGGAGCTCTCCGCTACGTTCCGAGCGAGGCACAGGCTCAATCACATGCTTCCGAGCAAGCTGCGCGTGCCGCTGCTGACTAGGGAATGGTTGATGTGAATATGTGATCCTGGAATCAGACGGCGGACGCGCAGAAGCAGAACCTTGTCTGGGCCATGCGGAGTACGGAATTCGACACAACTCCGACTCCGAGTCTGAACCAAACCCTCCTCCCGACGCGGCAACCAAAGTTATATAATACGTACCCCAAATGGAAACTCGAAGCACATCGATCCCTCTCTCGCCGGAATCTTCTTGCTTGCGATTGCGAAACCAACTCCATCAGATCAACCGATGGCCGGCCTCAAGTGTGAGCGCCCTAGCAAAAGAAAGGCGGAGGAGTCTTTCGCCGCCGGTGAGGAGCCTTCACGCGCCGCCAAAAGGATCGACTGCTCCGAGGGATCAGAGAAGAGCCAGGGGGAGGCGGCGCCGGCGGCTCCAGTGAAGAAGAAGATGTGGCGGCTGCCGAAGAAGGAGATCGAGCGGATCCTGGCCCAGGGGAACGAGCCGGTCGTCACCCAGTTCCGGGACCTCAAGCGGGCCAACCCGTCGCTGGTAATGTCGCCGGAGGAGGAGAAGGACGAGCGCACGGTGCGGCTCTACCGGTGCACCCGCAACGCCTACGAGGGCGAGGAGAGGTTCGCCGTGTTCCAGGCCTGGGTCCGCAGAGAGTACGCCGCCAAAGGATCCGTGGAAGTCGACTACGACTACTTCGGTAGGAGGGCGGAGGCGACGAGGCTGTCCAAGGAGGCGCGGGAGAAGGTGTTCAGGGGCAGGGATCGTCAATCGGGCGGCGACGACGACGACCTGTGGAGGCTCGTCAGGAGCTTTGTCTGAAGAAACTAGTACGTGTTTCAGTTTACAGTAGGCGACGATGGCGCTTGTGGCGTCCTATTGTAACCCTCCCTACCACAACAATTCAATGGTTACAGTGATGAATGCGATTTCCAACAATTCAACAAATGAATGAATGGTTGTGTTGTGTTGATCTGGTGTAATTCTTGAGTATTTTCCCATGCAGAAGAGCTACCAAATATCTTGATCTGAAAGCCAGAATGCAGCTTCTTTCATAAATCAACGATGTCTCACATCCTCCGACTGTTGCTGACCAGATTGTTATGGGATACAACTTCTTTGGCATCACTGCAGCCTGCAGGCAAGACAACCAACATAACGAAATATAATAGGAAAGGCGGTGCTGAAGCTCCCCGCGTTAGTCAGTCGTGTTCCACGCAGCCGCACAGGTGAAGCTCGGACGCACGTCGCCAGCGCCAGCGAGCTCCAGACCTCCCGCCTCCGCTGTCGAGGCTACTGAACAAGGCGTAGTTCTTTGAACAGTCCTAATTCGTAATTTAGTAAATCTTTGGCACTGCCGATCGAAGAATTGAAAAACTTTATATTACTTCCTCCATGCTCTAGTATGTAATCGTATGGACTAACGAGCTTGATCTTCAGAACGTCATCTGTCATCAGATGATGGTCTCCTTGAGGATATTGTGCGTCAGTTCTGCAGTTCTCTGGATTAGTACCGGTTTAACTGGCAGTAGGCGGCGTTTACTTTCTTTGCTTAGCTTCGCACTTCTGGATGCTTTTTGGTTGTGGCGGCTTCCGTTATCTCTTATAATGGAAATCGATCCCACGGTTGTGGGTTTCGCGGTGAAAAATGAAAAAAAAAAAAAGTAAAACGAAGCCGCCCAGCTGGGTAGGCAGACAACTATACCTCCGATGTCGGTGGTTTTTTTCAGTTAATAACAAGTTCAAGGTGGAGGAAGGAGAACCTTTAGGTTGAAGTGGACGCCAGATTTTAGCACCACAGTAATAACTGAACGTAGAGGAGCCAAGCCCGGTATATCATGCATACATATATGGTTTGTAGTTAGTCTTCAACTATCTCTACTCTACTCTACTAGACTTTTTGCCCTTCAAATCTTCTCTAGTATATAAACAGCTCAAGAGGCACACAATGTAATCACCGGTTATCATCAATACAATCATATTCCATAACCTATCATGGTATCAATGCAGTTCTTTCCTCAACCTAGGGTTTAGCCACCCACCATTTCCGCCGCGCCACCCCAGGGAGATCGATCTCCATGATCTTTGAATGACGATGGTTCAAAAACAATGAAGCAAGATCAAGGCGGGAAATGGTAAGCATGTCTAGAACACGCCTGGTATGTCACCCATAGCTTCGATTTCACATCCGAGAAAATAAATAACATCATTGTGCCATCAGGCAGCAAAACATGACCATCAATTCCAGCCAATGATCTAAAAATAGTTAAGATGCAGTCACCAGATGTGCCTTGAACGGCTGCTGGCTGTTAACATTTGATTGACAAGATTGTGTCAGAAGGAGAGAGGGGGTGGGGTTTGTACAAAGACGTTACTACATCATTTATGTATATCACATACCGCTCTACATTTGGTTCCAGATGGTGACCATTCTACTGATATTTACATTACAAAATTATTTCTTCCTTCGCTGCAGAACAAGATCATTTCAAAGTCTTTGGTTCCTATTGTTTCATGGGCGACCGGATCTTCATGGTCATGGCTAGCTTCTGCCTCTCGCCTTCCACCTCAGCGAACTGCAAACTGAGCTCAGAGTACCTACCCTGCATCTCTTTCAGCTCACTCTCGACAGCCACCTGTCTTCTCTTCAACTCGATCGTATCCTGTATCAGCTCATTGATGTCCCTGAAGCTCTGGAAGACCGCTGATTCATCGTTGTTGTGTTGCTTCAAGAATGAGCTGAAGAGAAAAATGTTCAAGAGATGAGCGTTTATTTCATAAAGCAGACTTATATTACTGAAAGCTGCGGATTTCAGGCTTTTCTTTGTCCTAGTTAGTTCAGTTTCTGAAGAATATTTAGTAGCTTGACAGACATGAGAATAACATCCAGAAAAAGGCCCTAGGCTCGATATGTGAGGATGCTTTTAGTCCATTGTGAGAAAAAGAGCTGATTATAATGGAGAAAACATGCTTAACTAGACAAGAGTAAGTATGAAAATAGATGCAGTATGACTAGCTACCTCTGGAAAAGGATGTCTGTCTTCTTCTTTGCTTGCAGAGCTTCCGCCAGCTCAAGCTCCAAAGCAAGTACTCTTTCCAAGGCATTTCCAGAACCAGGAAGCTCTTCAAATGAAGGAAAAATGCTTCGCAAATGTTCATTTGCCTAAAGAGTAACATATGCAACAAAAGGAAAATTGAGCATAAGGTATATGGATTGCAGGTTCATATTGAACAATGGAGGTGGGTGCATGTGCATGTTGGACGCACAACTCTTCCATTACATAATGGCAGAAAGTATGTTGAATTGTGATATTAGAATAGAAAGGTGAGAAATACACATACCATATCAAGCTGTGATAATGCCCTTCCCAAACCACTGAGTGATGGATCAATAAGATTAACATCAAGGGGAACAAGAGGGGACGAATTCTCATTTTTAAGTCTTTCCAGCTGCATATGCAAAATAGTTTCCAGCAAATCAGCCCTAATCCACATGATGCCAACTATGAAGTAATTACTGATTCATGCAAACCAACCACAAGTTGTTTGATTTACCCAATCTTAGTCACAGCATAAATTCTGGAGATTGGCTACCTAGCATCCTTTAGTTTCCCTTCTTTTTGTATTTTTTTTCATGTGCCTCCTTTTGTACATATTGTACTTAACAAAAACTGCAGCAGGAAATTCTGATGTTGTTTTCTATCAAGAATAATATAGTTTAGTCACAAATGTTCCTTTTATCAAGCTCATAAGGGTATGTGCTAATTAAATTAGATCTGAGAGAAGGCTTGACACATAAGAAATGTCTGTGGTGAGGAAGATAGAGATTGACGGAGCGCATAAGAGATGCCCTATCAATTCTGCAGCTCAATAGTCATGCTCTGCGCAATGCTCGTGAATGCAAGCACACCAGCAGGCATGTCACATGACCACCATGAGTTCACAGATGTGATGATATGTCACCACCATGAATATATACTCAAACACTCAAACCTACTGCATGCATCAGCTGAACAGTTAAACTGATTAGATTAATATTCTCTCCACGTCAATAGTAAGATTTTTTTTGTGTAAGAACCCATTAATAGCTATGGTGATTGCAAAACTCGTAGAAACAGACTTTGTGTTATAAAAAGTACACAGAAATTTCAACATACCTCTTTCTGGAAAAGATTCAAGTCATTTGCTAATTTCTTATGCTCTTTAGAAATATCTTTGATAGTATTGTCGACAGTCGGATGATTCTCCAATGATGACTCACATTCCTTATAGCCATTCTGTCGGATCAGTACAAATAAAGTAAGCTCAGAGAACAAAAACTACTATAAATGTTACTGATACCGAAGCAAAACACTTCCGAAAGAAAAATGAGTAAGTCCATGCCATGTATAAATGTACACTGTCTAATGAATATCCTCTACATCGATTTGGTGGCTATGAAGTAAAACAGCAAAAGCAAAAGTGAAGTGTTACACCAGAAGGTCTATATACACTTCTAGACAAAGCACTAACATGTAAAAATTAAAGATCTAGAACTTATATCCGGTGAGATTAGGTTCATAGGAAGCTCAACCATTCTGCCACATAATCCAACTTAATATAGCCCTCTGATTAACAAGTTATCCCTTGAAACGGTAGCTTCTAGGTTGATAAGGCTTCGAAGATGCACTTAAATTATGCTGGGCGGGCTCTGGGTTCATAAGGCTCTGGATTAACAAGTTATCCATTGGTCGGGGCCAGACTTGCAACCTGCGCTGCCGGGCTGTTATTACTGTTAGCTTCCTCCACTTTCAAATATGCCTTAGATTTATCTTTCATCAAAACTTAATGTTAAGGACAATAATGAGAGGTCAAACTAAGGAAAATTTCATGGAACTTAATGGAGGTTCTATACACAACAGCCACAGACAGTACGCAATTCTCTATTTATGCCCTAAACATAGGCCTCTTTCTACTCTTATATTTGAAACAGAGTATTCAAGGTAATGAATCAATACAATATATCAAACTATACTACATTACATGAGAGACGTGGCATATCTCATATGCCTAACATATATTCCTACAGGAAAAAAAAAGTTACTTCATTTGTGTGCAATTGCCAACTATTGCATGAGTCCTAATTTCAATCGCAATTAGTCTAAGAAATCATAGAGATGTTTATGTTAGATTGATTACCTCCAAGTTCTTTGACGGTGTGTGTATGGCATGTGGATGCTCATCAACCTTATCAGCATCGTCTGATTCTGCAATATCTTCTGAAAGATTTGTACCCTGTATTCCAACTTCACCTTCCTGTAATCCTAAATCAACTTCTGTTGTATTTGGTATTAACTCTGGTGCAGACCCAGAATTTGCATCTCCCAGAATTTGCGCAATAGATGTGGCACCAGGATTGCATGATCCAGAATTACGAGGTGATGGGATATGGTCAGATAATGACATATTCTCCAGCAACTTTTTCACCAAGTCAAGCTCCACCCTTGTTCTATTGCGTTCCTCACTGCACTCCTGAAGAGAGGCCTCAATCTTCTGCTTTTCTTCCTTACAGCAATCGAAGTTCAGCTTTGTGCATTCCAAGTCCGTCATTATGCTGTCATATGCATTAGACAGCTCTCTTTTCTCAGCAGATAAATCCTGCATCTCCACCTCCAGTTCAGAAACTTCCATTGATAGCTCTTCAATTCTTTTAGCTAGAGCGATCTCATTTTTCCTTCCAGTTTCAACTTCATCCAAAGCATTTTGTAGCTTCAGTAACATCTCTTCAGAATACTTTTTAGAGACAAACACCTGACTTTTCAGCTCTTGAACTTTTGATTCATATTGCTCTTTGATAAATGCAATTCTAAGGGATTCTTGCATGGCAAACAATGACCCCTCTTTCTCTTTTTTTCCAGCTTCAGCCTTTTCTTTTAGCTCTCTTAAATGGATAGACAGGTTCTTGAACTCTTCTGCCTTCAGAGTTTCTTCAGCGAGTTTTAGAGTAAGCTCATTGTTCTGTTCTTCTAAATTTTTCAACTCATATCCCAAATCCTGTAGCAGTGATGACATCTCAGTATGCTGTTCTTCCAATTTTGATTTCAGAACCACGTTTAGAATTTCAACTTCATCTTTCATTGATCTCAAACCATCAACATTCTCTTCAAGATTCGTCTGCATGGCTCTAAGCTGCAAAATCTCATCTTGATACTTCCATACTGCCTCACTGCTATTGATCGATGCTGATATATCTCGAGACTTGTTACTGCTAACCTGAGCCAATGTCTGTTCGCTTCTTTTTATAAGCTCTTCAAGCCCTTCCTTCTCTTGATTAACCCTGGCAAGGTTGATTTCTTGAGAATGAATAGTGGATTCAAGTGTGGAATTTCTGTCAGCTAATTCTGCTACACTCAACATGTGCTCCCTTAATAAGTCGTCAGCATCTTTGTTCTCAAGCTGAAGCTTCGCAATGTCACTTCTTAAGAGATCAAGTTGCACGGCAACATCCTCAACCTGACTTCTCATATAACTAGCTTCAATTTCAGTGGCAAGCAAATCCTCCAGAATTGTTGCTAACTGATTTTCAGCATTGGAGAGCTGGGAGTGAAGAGAGAAATTCTTACAAGTGAGGTCCCTTTTGTTTTGTTCACTTTGTGAAAGAGCATCTTGCATCAAACTGTTTTCTTTTCTCATGTCCAAAATCTGGTCCCTCAGATGAAGTAACTCTATTTTGCCCTCATTGTAAGATAGCAGGACCTGATCCTTCTCCCCAAGTTGAGATGTAAGACTTGAAAGGGAAGATTCAAGATCTTCTCTCATTATCTTTTCTTTTAGCAAATTCTCCTCGGTACAACTCAGACAATTTTGCAAACCTCTGATTTCATTTTCCATGTGCACCAACAGTTCGTCTTTAGACTGTAGAGACTGGGCCAAAGTTTTGTTATCTTCATCAGTTTCTGCAAGACTTACTTTGGTCCTCTCAAGTTCCTGAACAACAGCAGCAATGTCTTTCGTCTTTTCAACAAGAGTCTCATTCTCACTGATGACGGTCTGCAGTTCCACTTCCATTTGGGCCAACTTTAATGTTAAATCACCATTGGTAATGGAGTGCTTTTCTTGAGACTCTGAGATTATCTTAACTTCATGTTCCATTTCCTGCAGTTCCTGCTGAAGCTTCTCCACATGTCCCTCAGAAATGTTCAATTTTTCTTTTGTTTCAGCCATATCACGATGAAACTTCTGCTTCACATCAAGCAATTCTGTTCCAGACATGTCTGCTCTCTTCCGAAGAACATCACACATTTCTTCCAATGCCGCATTTTCGTGATGTAGATGAAGCACCTTCTGGCATGCTTGCTGCTGGAAGAATTCTAGGCTTGCTATAACTGCAGTGTAGTTCTTGTTCTGAAGTTCATGTAGCACAGATACCTCATCCAAGCATGAAATTCCAATGTCCTTACTCAAAGAAACAAGTTTAGGGCATAGAATGCTCAGTTGCTCTTGAAGTGATGTGAAAACAGTTTGCTGTTCATTGATTAAAGAGGACTGCTTACGTAATTCATCTTTCATTCCCTCAAAATCTTCCATTACTGATCTGAGCTCATCCTTAAGCTGACTAGTTTGCTTACTTTCTTTCACTAAAAGGTTCTCAAATCTCTTCCTTTCTTCGGTGCAGGCACTGTTCTTACTTTCACAAGTTTTATGTTCCTCAACAACTCTTTCAGATGCCACAAGCTTTTCCGTAAATAGAGCATTTTCAACTGCAATATCTTGGAGTTTTGCTTCTAATATTTGGTTCTTCACTGTCAGATCATCACACTTCAAAATGTATCCTGATTCACTTTCTTTCAAACATTTTGATTGGTCCAATGCAGAGTTTAATTTGAGCACTAAAGATTCCCTAGCATCATTAGCTTCATGGAGTTGTTTTTCTAGCATGTACAGCCGTCCCTGCATTCGCTTAATCATATCCAGTGCAGTATAGTGAGATTCCCGCAGCACGTCGGAGAATACCTGCCACTCAATGTTAACGGCACACGTTTCTAAAATCTCAGATTCCATTGCTGAAGAAGCATCTTTTGGTCTTCCGATGTTGGAGGAGTTCACCTGTGAATCAAGATTACATATGACTTCAGATCTGCTACGAAGTTCTTCAATTTTGAGAGCCCGGAGGAGATTTTTCTGCCCATCCATTTTGTAGCTGAAATCACGTGATGTACCATTTTCAGCTGAAAACACTTGAGATTCAGTTGCCACATGAAGACCTTCAGGTCCAAACTGTTTGACAAGAGGCCTGTCTTGGCCATGTTCACTAATACCGTGTATATCTGCTATTGCAGAATGCTCTTCAGGAAAACTCTCAGTATCTTCTATAATGGATTGCTTTGCAAGAGTTTCATTTGACTCGTACATAGAGAGAACCTGAAAGGACAGCAACTCAAGATCTTTCTGTAGACGATCAACAGCTGCAGAATAATTCCATCGCACCCTCTTAAGTGCTGTTTCTGTAGCAACAGCCCTCCTCTCAAACTCCTTATTTTGAGCTTCTAAAGCTGTTCTATCCTCAACAAATCTCATTAGCTGGTCATTCATATCCTCGTGCATTTTTTGCTTCTGGGCTTGGAGGACAGAAACTGTATAAAAACAAGAATTATGTTCTTTCCTGAGATTTTCCAATTCAATTGATGTCTGCTTTTGGGTTTCCTCAAGTTTGAGGATAAAAGATTCGTAATAGCGCTCCATCTGGCTCATCTTCTCCAGCAGATTCTCCTTCTCAGTTTTTGAGTCCTCCAACTTCTGCAAGAGCCCGCACATTTTCTCCTCCATTGTGCCTGTACTGCCAGAGTTTTTCTTGTCGGTAACATAATCACGTCCTAAACTTGATTGATGGGCAAGATCGGATGGTGGAACCAAATGTTCTCTATAGTTTTCTTTCTTCGGGCCAAGCTGAACACCTTGCTTGAGGTTCTCAATCACACGCTGAATAGCCCCTATATCAGCAAGAAGGAAATCAAGATCACTTGCTTGAAGTCCATGGAGAGCATTATTTCTGGTCTGCTGCAGTTTATTTTCAAGAAGCAGCAAACCTTGCAGCCATTCAGTTTGGAGATCTTGTACTGAACAATCTGTAGCAAGAACACCACTTCCAATATTATTTAAAGTATTCCCTTGGCCTCCAGCTGTCACAAGAGGAACTTGACCATCAGCCTTGTGCTTCAAGAGTTTTGCAGATTTCATTTCTCCCAGCTCTCTTTTCAAATTAGAACATTCTGTCCTTAGGAAGGATACTTCAGTTGTGAGCTCGCCGCGTGACATAAGTTCCACAGCAAGCTGGTTAGCTAGGCCATGTGTTTCAGTGCCTAATTTTCCAGTGGCATCCTGCAGGGACATTGCTTCTGACTTAAGCTGAGAAAAGGCTGACTCAGCCACCTCCAATCTGGTCTTGAGTCGATTATTCTCCTCATGAGCAGCAGCAAGATCATGACTGGTGGAGAACTCAGGACTCCAACCATGACTCCAATCATTGCTCCCTTGTGGTGAAAGGCGCTTACCCTGAAATGGCCCCTTCTCTGGTGTAGGGCTTTGACTTGTCGGACACAGTGGTAGGTCACCTGAGTGTCTAAAGTTACTGTTTTCATGACTGCCACATGGATCATTCTTTTCAGCAAAATAACCATCTGAATTATGTGATGAGTTTTCATAGTCTTCGGTAGAACCCACAGAACCTTCCGCCAAAGGGAACCCCAAAGAAGCTTCTTTTATTTTATTCCTTGCAATAGCCTATACCAAATGAGAAAGATAATTATGGTGTGTATCAAGTACTCTAACTTAATTATATGAAATGAAGAAAAATACATACAGAAGAATATATGGAGATGGTTTAACTAATTTATTAAATGAAACAGTAGGTACTGCATGATACGCATATTCCATTTCCTTGTCATGAATCTAGGCCTAATAGGTAAATTCTCTAGTGATGTATTTGCAGCACAATCAGCAATAGTACACTCAATAGATCGATCCCTCCAGTAAAGGACCAAAGTCCCTTAAAATATATCATCTCCTAAGCTACATAATTTGTGTGTTAGAGATTACCATGGTCAATCACAACAAAGCAATCAAGCGCATAACTTGGTCTACCACTCAAGTCAGGAATTTTGCAATATTATTCATTGGTAAGCCATGTACACATGGAAGTTAGCCGTTACTATCATGAACCGCTATACATAGGCATAATAGTTACGTGTGTTTATTGGTGATGAAATCAGTCATGGGATATACCAACCTTGTCACTGCCAATGTCTGATGAAGCAGCAGCAACTTCAGAAGGATCATGACTTCTTTGATTCACTAGCTGCTGAGAACTTCTGGCACCAGTTTCTCTTTGCTGCTCAAATTCCCTGTACCAAGAAAACATTTATAAGAGTTGGAACCGATAACGCAAAACAACTTTTATTTTGGCATTATGACCAAACCTGAAGCCAGTTTTGGTACTGAGCAGTTGTGCCGTGATCTGCAACAGTATTCATCAAAGAACAACATTAAAAAGGACAACAGAAACGCAAGCTAAACATAGAACAACTATTGTCAAGTCCCTTTTCAACACAGCTTAGTATTTTTCTGATGTTATCTAAAACCCATGCACGTATATTCTAGGGAAAAACGCATACATGTAATACTGTCCCGAAGTCGCAACCACGAAAAGGAAGTGCGATTGAAACTGGCTTCAGTGCTTCTGCAAATTCGGCAAGATTAACATCGACCTCCCCAAGAATACTAGATCGAGAAGTCCCCTGGGTGGTCAGGACAAAAGGGAGAAAGAGCAAACATCACTTGTTAGTAAGTTCATCCAGCGTTTAAGTGGTCACGATATCAACACCTTAGTAACATAACATGTGTGCATGTCCATGGCCAAGGAAGATATGGGATAACGGAAACCGAAAACGCACCATGGCCACAACAAGCTTGTATAGCTTGTCATCATATGTCTTGGTCCTAGAATCCTGAAGCAGTCGTGTTGCTTCATAAATAGGATCTGGCCATTTGCAGCTCCCATTCCTCACATTTGCTTTATTTGTTTTTGCAGTTACCTTTCCTGTATCAGCAGAAATAAAGGACAAGAATAGCTTGTCCCATCCTGTAGATGGTATCTGCAATAAAAACAAGTATCCATGTAAAGAGAATTTAACTACGAATGGCAGAAACACGCAGTGCATAATACACACAAAATGCAAGACTCGGTAAATGCTGAATAGAAATATTAGAGCAGGACTAAGACAATTGTACACCCTTCAACTTTGGGCAGGGTCTGTATTAGTATCTTTCATCTCTTTTAAACAAGCGGTTTCAGGAGTTGAGGGTGAACTGAGTCTGGTTCTAGAGTTGAGAGGTGAAGCGTGCAAGAGTCGAGGGGTGTACAACAGATATTTTCTTCAAAAGTAAGGTTCATCATAACAAATAAGAAGGCAAAGAAATGGCTGTAGCGTAAATGAACAGATCTTACATTCGTCGCATGGAATTGGAGCCGGAATACGACTTTAACTTTAGCCTTTTCGATCTTCCATTTTGGCACCCTTGACATTCTGGCGGCCTTTATAATTTAAGCATCGCGTACTCCTGCGAGGATCTTTTGCCTGAAAGCAAGCACCAGAGACAATATAAGAGTCCTTAAATCAATCTCATGTATCTCATCACAGTTTAGTGCAAGAAGCACGTAGTTCACTGAAGATGAAACATGTATCTCACAGTTTAATGCAAGAAGCACGTAATTTACTAGACAGATAAAACCCACACGCACAAGGAAGTTTCACTGGGATTGGCAAAAATTTACCACCGTATGCTAGACAGATAAAAGATAGAGGTTGTACCCCACGAAATGAGCAACTAAGATCCATCATGAATCATAATTGGCTGAGCAAGTCCAGGAACCTTTGCTGTAAAGACAGGGTTCACCTAAAAGAAACGAGCATTTGCAGCAGCATTGCTGGACAATCCAAAAGAGAGAACTCGCTCACCTACTAAAGCATCGAGTGCAACGAGTAAACTGCGGAGGCCCCATCAAAGCCCGCAAAGAAGCGAGCCTTTTGCGCGAACTAAACAGGTCCCCAACAACTCACGGGTACATTACATACTTCTTTGGACAGCAACGATTTATGTTTCGCAAATGCTCTAAGATTTCAGGAATCGCAATGCCTGTCAGATCCATTGTTACACTGGTTAGAGCCAGAATTCTAAAGATTTCTCTAATCGCGGTGCAGAGGAGCGAATGGAACCCCACCCAGGAAACCCGTGGGTTCTCTGAATCTCCGGAGCTCGGGGGACGCCGGTGTCAGAAATGGGGAAGCTGTAGCTGACTCCAAGGAAGCAACATTGGTTCGGAAATGAATCTCGCCGGATCCGCGTTATATAGAATCCAACCCAGCAGGCGAAGAGATGGACGACGAGAGATTCGGGATTTTTCCGCTCCCATTGTGCGTGTTTCCAGATGGCGGCGAATCGAGCAGCGGCCTAGAAGAAGTTCCCCGCAGGCGGCAGCGACAGGAGGAGAGGAGGGGAGGGGATAAAAAAACAAACCTTGTCCGCCCGTCCGTCGTTTACGAGCGCGCACGCGGCGGGGCAGCACCTTCTCCACTCCGCCTCGGCAGTGCGGCCGCCACCGCGAGCGTCCAGTCGCCTCGGCGGCAGTGCGGCAGCCGCCGGCCCTTTGGCGTCACGGCGCGCCGCAGCACTTGGGAGGCGAGTTCCGCGGGGAATGGGGGGGAGCTGCAGGGGCTTTGAGCAGTACCGGCGGCGGCGGTGGAGGAGCACGAGGTCGAGGAGCAGTTCTGGCGGCGGCGGTGCGAGCACGTGGTGGTCGGCGGAGGAGCACGGTAGAAGAGTGGTAGTTGAGAGAGAGATCTACGACGGGCGACGGGCTTGTTTAGCTGTAAAAGAGTTTGCTGTGAGAGGGAAAGGCGTACTTAGCAGAGAAGAAGACGAGCAGGAGAGGTAGTGGGAGTGATTTGGGTTTGATTAGGAGAGGATAGCAGCAGAGCTTGCTTATCGGGAAGGGGAAGCACACTGGTGCTCGTGCCACCAGCAAAGCATAATCATGGCGTTTGTTTGGTCGTTTAATCTACTATCCATCATTATCATTAATTAAGGTCCTAGGCTCCTTCCCTCTCTCCTTGACTCAGGCACCATTCATGGGGCGACGCGTGGATCCGATGTGAGGCTGTGGGTGGGCCCTATGCACCCACCATTCTTGTGTGAGCCACTACATCCACCCGCGCGGGGCCCTTGCCTTAGCAGTGGGTCCATCCGTAGACTCACACCGATAGCGGCGGTTTTGTGTCACTGCTGGCAATTGATGAAACATAGTCACAATTGATAATATTCACAAAGGTCCTGATCCAATTCACAATAATAGTATTTTTTGAGCAACTTTTGGTAAGAAAGATTTCGTGGGCTACTCAGGTTTGTACCTATCCCAAAATCAAATATGAAATCAAATTTAAAAGTCTTATTAATTCTTAGGTTCTCAATAAACTATATTGATTAGAGTCCACTCAAGTTTGTTTAGTTAGAGTTTTAATAATTGGGTTCAAATAATTTATTATCCTATGTAATCAATGATTTTGTCCTAGGTCGCATGATATAGATGGTTTCTTGGTTTAAATAGCTTATTAAATGCATGTGTAGCTTCAATTTTTAGACATATTTGTCCTTCTATTTGGCTATACCATAATATTTTCATATCTAGGCTCAAATTGAATCTTGATGTGTTAATATATGCTTAACTAGTTGCTAGGGGGTCTCGTGAGGTGGTTGGTCAATACTTTGAATATTATGTTGATTTCATGCCTAAATTTTTTCGGAGTCTCGTCCATCCTGGATATAAGCCCTTGTTGATCATGTGATCAACCAGATGTTGTTGTGATTGCTTGTTTTTGTATGTGAGATGGTGTAGTGTCAGTTTTATGATTAAGAACAAATACTAATGATTGTTCTGCTAGCCATTTTGATTGCCAACAACCATCAACTCAAGTTGTTGATGTTCTTGAGCTCCTTTTCTTTATGTTTCCCTTTATTTCCTCTTGGGATCTGATAAGAACATGTGCTTGCATGTCCCTCTCATCTCTCTATATCCTACCTTCGGTCTCCTTGTAGCTTGTTCTTCTGAAATCTGGTGAACCTGCTTCTCCTGAACAGTTTGCTCCTTCTAGATACTTCAATGGTGATACATTGGTGGTGCAGGAGGTGTTCTTGTTGTTATTGATTGAACAACTTTGTTGTTGTTGTGATGTTGTTATACTTCGTTTATTCACTTTTGTTGATGTTTGTTGGCAAGGAAAAGCCGCCAAAATGCGCGGCCTTGTGCAAACTCTAAAATAGGACCTTGTCATGCAAGAAAAATAGAACTGAAATTTAAAATGTTACCTAATTTAAATAAATAGTGAGATTAATTGATGTTCTTAATTTATGGGTCCAACTATCAGATTTAATCGAATATTTAGTTTTACCTTGTGGTGAAAATGAATGGAAA
>NC_061509.1:19931729-19966662 GCF_022539505.1 Lolium rigidum | reverse complement strand
GCGCACGGATCTAGGGTTTACATGGAGAGTCCTAGCCGGATTACAGATAGCCTAACTACGGTACAATATCTTGCCGTGCACGTCACGGATCCGCCTTCCATATACGTCGTACTGGATCCGGGTCCCTCATGGGCCTCCATGGATCCGGGTTACTCCTATGTCGGTACGGATCCGGCTTACTGATCCTGGGCTGGACTTCTTCCTTCATGATCAACGACAGACTCGGGCCGCCCGATGGGCCACATGCCTCATCACCGTCTGTGGGCCACCCGGGCTTGCCGGATCTAGGCACTGTCGATGGTACACCCATGAAGTATACCCACAACAGCCGCCGCGCGCCGCGCGTCGCGATCCATATGCCCGATGGCCGGCCGCTGTGAGCAGCGTTGCCTGCCTCGCTAGCGCAAACCGCGGCCCATGGAGCATGCGGCCGCGCCTCTCCTTGCTCGTCCCGGAGCTCTCCACTTCACCAAGGCCCTGCCTCTGCTTGACGCGACAACATCCGCCGCGGCCGATGCTGCTCCCGCTCCGGCTGAGCGGCTCCGCGCCTCATCTCAATCCCTAGGCGTGGCTTCTCCAGGCGGGTGCTCCGTTTCCTACCTGCTCAACGGGTGGCCTGGACATGCGCACCGGCCCAGGGTTGGTTCCACATCTGGCGGTTTGTGCCCTCCCTCTGCAGCTCTGCTACATTCGTATGAACTTCTCCAAGAATTTGCTGCCTTAGGCGTGCGTTGTTGCTACCTGCGGAGGCCGGTGTTGCTATCATAGGTCTCCGACATAGATACCGGCGGTGCTACCATGGGCGAGCCTGGTTGCTGCCAACGGCGGCCCTCGTTGCTACTGACGGCGGGCCAAGTTGCTGCCCACGGCGGCCCTCCTTGCTAAAACCGTTCTATGGTTTTGCTATGTTAGTATATATATTTTGCTACTAAGTATTTTTGGTGATGTATTGGGCGATGTCTGTTTTGATACAATAGCAATGACCTCGCCAATGACCTTGTAAAAAATGTCGTGATGCTTTTTTTTTCAGCATATGAATAAACAAAATTGCTACAATTTATTTGCGGTTTTGCTACATCTGCGTAATATGTTTGCTACGTGGTCTTCGGCGAGGTCTCCGACGAGCCTAGCCTTTTTATTTTCTTTTCTGAACGAACTGTTTTTTGCTTCAGTCATTTGCTGCCGGGGGTGATTTTTTGCTGCCGAAGATTTTTTTTGCTACATGCAAATCTAACCGTTAAAATGGTTGATCCGATGGCTAGGGACCGGGGGCTAGATCCCCCGGGACGCCCAGCAGTTTCCTTATAATAATTATTTTTTTGAAGAAAAACAAGTACTCCATGCAGTCAGCACCACCGCAAATTCAGGCCATGGCTCCTTCTCAGCCCGCCGGCCCCCAAGTATATATAGATAGTGGGCTATGCATAGCGGTGCAGTGGAAGTGAAAAGCCCAACTCAGAGGTAGCCCAGGCCCTGTTTTGATCTAGCCCGTGGGACAACCTGTCCCGACTCCCGATCGGCGGTCCCGAAAGAGCTGGGCGCGACGACGAGTGGACCAAGACTTCCTAGCTTGACCGTGGGCGAGCTTCTTCTCCACCTCCGACCAGCACGAGCTTCATTCATCGCCAGTTCTCTCTCTCCTGAAAGAGAAATTCAGCTCACGCCAATTGCCAATATACTCCACTCATATATGCTTCGATCGAGAAACTCGATCTTGCCGAGAGTGGGGAGGGACGGAAGAAAGTGTCCCCGTCTCCGTCTCCGTCGACGGGGACGTGGAAGAAAGGGTCTACCGGTCGAGGCGCAGAGAGACACGGAGATCTCCTGCCTGCTCCGTCTCCGGCCGGAGGCGACCGTACGTGCGAGCGCGGAAGATCAGGTATACTATAGTATACAATCGTATATTCACGCGTCTCATTTCTCCACGCGTAGTTGGACTCGATCGCGCGTCCCCGTCGACGAGGTCGCCATCGCCGTCTCCGCCCGTAGCTCTGGGTATTGTTAAGAAGGAGCGATCGATGGAGTGAGTGAGAAGCTTCGTCTTATATACGCACACGCACGTACGCGCGACGATATCGATCAATCAATCAACCGGCAGGTCTCTGGTCAAACCAGCTTGCTAGCGGCCGGGTCAGTTCAACCCTGCGCGCGCTGGCTGCTACGTACGTACTCCGTAAATACGTACGTATTTGTACAATGCTTCCTCTCTACGCATCTACTCCCCCGATCCCTTTTTCATAACTCGGATTTAGTACAAGGGAGTACGTATATGGCATGAGTTGAAACTTTCGTGGTGTGCAACCGGGCCAACAGTATCTGCTGCTGGTACATTTTGTTGGTTGCCTGCATGATCGACCAAGAGAAGGAGAATCTGAAATCGACTATACAAAATAAAAGTAGTCACTGGCAACCCAAGGAAAGCGATGACTACACAGAATCATCAATGATTAATAGTTTAATACGTCCACTTGTCACTGCCTGTCGTTCATCAACTGACACAAGAATGTATAAACCAATTGTGGGGAGAAATTAAATACGTGTTTCCTACCTGATAATACGGAAACTTAGAAAATAGATACGGATATAGTCAATGGCCACCCTAGTTAGGACATCTATGGTGGTATGACATGGACTAACTCTTGTCCCACGCCAAGTACGTAAGGCAATTGTTCGTGCGGACTTAATCGGACACGGCCGTGGTTTAAAAATTGGTTTCGCTGATTCTAATTATTGAATCTTTTACCGCTAGAATGTGTTGTGATGCGTGCTAATTATGGCTTGCAACATTAGTTGCAACTGATATTTACTACTAGTATGTGAGTTGCAATTGAGAAAATCTCTCAGACTATCCACAATGAAAGTATCATAGGTAGTATCATGCATCCCATGCATGCAAAAATGTGATGTGGTAGTGCAATTAAAGATGAGAGAGATGATAGTAGTATCATAGATAGCTACCGTATCATAGCACGTAATACTAAAAAAATTAGTGTTAAATAAATCTTGTAAATATATTTGCATTGAGATTTTACAAATCAATTAATATAAGAAAATTATAATACTAATACATGATAACATGCATTATGAATATAGTAACATATAATAGTATCATACACATGATACTTCTGTATGATACTATACATTGTGACTAGTCTCAAACCCCCGTTGGAGCAACTAACAATTAGTTACCGCTTTAAAAAATCAAACTACACTATAAAGGCCTATTTACAAAGGTCATTGTTCCTTTGGTCCAAGCACTTGGAGTTAACCACAAATTACTGTGTCTGATTGAATATCCTATCAGACAAGTGCAACCTTTTGGAGCGAAGACTACTCTAGCCTTTTATTAGGAAAATTCAAAAATCTATTTTAAAGTTATAAATGGTTCTAGGAAAAGTTTGTGGATGTTGTGTCCTACAACCGCAACCAATACAAAATACTTTATACGTTAGGATTTAAAACATGACAAATGTGTCGATGTGAGTAAAGGGGACAAGTGCACTTTTTTTTTACCTTACCAAGTATAAATACTCGTGAAAGATGTAAACACAAAGGACATCGGGTCAGCATCAAAAGGCACCGTCAAGCACATGCAAAAATCCAACTGAAAAATACAAAGTGGCATCACACGTATGTAGTACAAGTAAAAGGGAGCTTTTTCCAACGAAAACGAAGAAGTTTCTCGCTGCTAATCCAGCATGTGTATAGAGATCGACTGATTGACAAAACATAAGGATGGGACAACATCCATGCACCCTTAGTCTACCTTTTGGAGAAAAAAGCTACAACACTTATGCTACCGCTATGCATACAAGGAGCTCAGTCGCTGGTGTCTATAGTCGTTGCTAGGTGGGTCAAGCATCTATTTGTATTTTTATTACTTTTGTATTATTATTAATGATTATTAATAGATTTGGAATTTTCGCAAAAAAAGCTCATGTGCCGCATGATATGACCATGTTCTTCTATAGATAGCAAAAGATAGACGTAAAGAGAAATACGGGAAGATCAATTAAAAGCTCTAATTAAGCTATTTTCTCTGATCCACAAAATTTGTTGTGGCTTTAGTTTCAACTCGAACTAAAATCACGACAAGTATAATAAATTAGAGGGAGTATCTCTTTTGGAGCTCCAACGTTTAGAGTAAGAGAACAAAAAAGGTACTCCTCCTATTCATATTAGTTGTCGTTAATGTAGATGTATCTAGAAGTACAACGTATCTGGATACATCTATATTAAAAATAATTAATATGTATTGGAAAAATCCCTATCTTAAACTATATGGTATAGTATCAGACGTCAAAAGGGCTTCATAGAAAACAAGGATTCATGTACTTGATCATGAGGCCATTAGGCTATACTAAACATATAGCGCGTGCTAACCTTTCCAGCGAGGACAGAAGTGGCCGGGGAGCAAATGGAGTGGAAAAATATGTGAAAGCAAAGTTGGTACTAAACAAGTAAACATGACTGTTTGTTGACTTGATCCGGTCTAGGCGAGCACACAACGGGCATCCTGGCCTATTTGGGCCCACCGCCCTACTGCTCCGGAGTGTGATTCCACTGTCACCGTGTGGGTGGGTCACTTCCTTCGTGCTCACCGGCTCACGGTCACAAACACTATCTTTTTTTTTAACAGGAGAGGTCCCAAAGGACCTAGAGCTTCATTGACATATCAGCCGTGGCAGTACAAATTATATAAAGGGTCCTGAAGAAAAGAGAAATTACAAATCGACCCAAGCATTTTGCACTAAGGACCTTAGATTGAAAATAGGAAACGCGATCCAGGCCAGCTCCAGATCCACCGCCGTCGAGGTCGCCGGAGCCAACCTCCATGCCACCGGGGACAGAACCACTTGGGGCATGGAGGCGGGAGCTAACTCCGATGATGTTATTGAGCCTCCGTCTAGATGATTGGAGGTTGAGGAAGACCTGAGGACGAAGAACGAGCGTCGTCACCTCAGAATGGAGGGGCCACCCTATGGCCAACGAGTACGGCGACAGCGGCGCCATGGTGAACCTCCAAGGGTGGAGGGGCCGCCCTTCGGCCATTAGGTACGGCGACAGTGGCGCCGTGGAAGTCCTCCGACGAGAAGCTTGCAAACTCCCCTGGCGCAGATCCAGGAGAAGACAGATCCGTGGAAGGGCCTTGCTGCCGTTCTCGCCACCACGGCGAGCATCGAGCAGGAGGCACCAACCATGGGCCGCCGCCGCAGATCTGCGGATAGCGACGACCATGGCCCCAAATCCAAGATCTAGGGCCCTGACAGCTTCTTCAAGCTTATTCTTGGACGGGGAAAGGAGAAGATTGAGCAGTGGCCACCAGCACCACGCCGCTGCCACCATCCAGATCTCCGTCACCGGCCGAGCGCCACTTGGAAACGCCGGGAGCTCTCCGTTCGCCGGCATATCGCCAGACACCACAAAGGGAACATAAACTACTCCTAGACTACTATATACAGAGGGGGGCCGGCCTCTCCTCTCCCAGTCACTCCGGCTGGCGAGGCCGCCGGAGGAGAGGGAGAGGGGAGTCGGCGAAAAAGAAGAGGCTCTCAAGTTACTGTTCACTCACGAGAGGGGGAATGGGGGAATAGAAACGTCGATTGCGCGTCCCACAAACACTATATTTAGCCCACTTAACCCAAAACAGATGGTACATTCAAAAAAAACCAAAATAGATGGTTTTGACCAGTTTGTTAGTGCACACCAATTTAAGCAGGTCTGCGCGCTCTCGTCGGATATATATTACTGACTGTTATACAATTTGTTCTGGTCTGGGATCCATAGAACTCAGAATTTTCTTTTAGAACAGGTAAAAAAAATTGTGTTTCATTTCATTAAAAATAACGACAACATGGTACAACATCCCAAGAGGAGGGACACATTCTCTCTCGATCACACACAGGCATCCGTCCTCACCAAATGAACCAGGTGAGGGGGAGCAGCGCCTCCAAGAAGGGAAAGGCGTCGACGATGCCCGGCTCAGCTACCTAGACCTAGCGTTTCCTTTGGTGTTCGAGGAGAGGGTCTATTCAGGGTCATGACAACACCTCAATGGAGGTAACGACGCCCTCGTGCATCGGTGTTGTCTGCGTCTATCGTCGCCGCGCAGGATTTTGCCCGACCCATGTGCATAGACCACCAAAGACCGCTAGAGCAGGGGTAGACATGAGACAATGAACCATGTCGCTGGAGAAGACCATCACCATAGGGAGGGAAGCCGAGTAGCGTCGCCCTCGAAGGAAAGCGGCACCAGCTAGCTAACACAATGCCACCAGGCGAGCCACCACGAGGGAGCGTGTAGAGCGAGAATGGTGGCGTCATTAGGGCCAACCACCTGCACCACTCCGGCACGATGCGGATTGTTTTCGTTGAGAGAGAGTTTGTGAGTTTCTGAAAATGCATGGCTTGTCTTTGTATCTCCCAAAGCACTGCAAGGTCTTCTCTCAAAAAAAGCACTGCAAGGTCTTTTGCTCCCGTTGCAGCCACCGCTTTTGCCAGTCCTAGACAATCTGTGAAGAAAGAAGCTCTGATTTATTAGATCCTTTCATAACGAACATTTAGGTGTGAGGTGTGATCATGGGGGCAGGAGAGACAAGGGAGGA
This sequence comes from Lolium rigidum, assembly GCF_022539505.1. Taxonomy (NCBI): domain Eukaryota; kingdom Viridiplantae; phylum Streptophyta; class Magnoliopsida; order Poales; family Poaceae; genus Lolium; species Lolium rigidum. Next base: position 19,960,057 of record NC_061509.1, on the reverse strand, counting down.
GCTATCAGAGGGAGAGGACACGGTGTAAAAAAAGTTTGTTTATCCATAGAATCTGCATTTTGTGTTTAGAGAAAACATGGCCATAAAAACCTCAATATCCCGTGAGGGGTTCATACTCCTATTTATTATCTTAAAATATGCCCACGGGACATAGGCGGAGCCAGCCGAGGACATGGGTGTACGAATGTACTCCTTTTTTTTTGGAGAAGATGAGGTATATGTAAGTTTCATATAAATTCGTACTAAATCATAGCTCACAATCATAAGTTAATTTTATAATTAACTAGTAAAACTCCAATCCCCTAGCTCTATACACCTAAACCAAATTTTTTGCCTCCACCCCTGTCACATGAGCTAGTCTTTATTGGTCCCTTGTTATTTGGTCTTGCACATACGACAAAACAAAATACAGAAAATTACACCTGAAAAAACAAAGAAGGATAGTAAAAAAAAGATCAACAAGATAGAGACAACAAGATGGGAGGAGGAAGAGGTCGGAAAGAGGGGGAGCTGTGTTGACAATGGGCACTTTGACGGTTTGACTGACGACCAACGACACGGCCCTCTCCTCCTCTTCTTCCCCTCTCGCTCTCTCCTTCCTCTTCCTCCCCTCCTCTCACCTTCCTCTCCACCTTCCTCCCTCACCCAACCCAAACCCCACCTCCGCCTATATACCTCGCCTGCGCCCGCGCGCGGCTCGCTCCCACCCTATGCGCAGCTCCCATCCCCCAACCCCCTCCGACGACCACCCATGGGCGCCTGCCTCTCCTCCCCCGCGTCCTCCTCCCCGCCCGCGGGGGCCGCCCAGCGCCGCCCCAGGAAGCGCTCCCCACGGGGCAAGCCCGCCGACAAGGACGGCGGCGCGGAGGCCCGCGCCGCCGCGGTGGAGTTCGGCTACGAGCGGGACTTCGACGCCAGGTACGACGTCGGCCGCCTCCTCGGCCACGGCCAGTTCGGATACACCTTCGCCGCCACCGAGCGCCTCTCCGGGGACCGCGTCGCCGTCAAGCGCATCGACAAGGCCAAGGTGCGTCCCGCCCGCGCGCGTCCCTCTACCCCGGGATTTCCCACCTCCTCCTCGGCTCCCCGTCCTCCTACTGTCCTTCAACGAAATCACGACCCCAAATCGATGCGGACGAAATCAGTCGGTCATCGCGGCTGATTCGGATAGTCTCTCCAGCGTTTTTAACCTCTGGACCCAGCCGGAATCACTTCGTCCATCAGCGGCGCCCTTGCACGGATTCAGACTTCGGATCACACGCGCGAAACCGTCAACACATTCTCTGTGAGATCGCTGAATGCTGCTGATGCCGTGTTCTGGTGTCGGCGAGGCCCTACGCTCTGGCTGCCCCTAGCTTATCAATTTATCGCTGTCCATTTTCCCTTTTTGGGGGTCCCGTCCAGTACACGAGTGAGTGAGTGCGGCAATCTTCGCGGGTTCCTTCCCAGTTTGGCACACGAGTAGTGGTTCACCACGTCCATTCACTTCTTAAAATGGCACAAGTGCTCACCGGAATGGTAAACACACGCTTTACCTTGGCTGTTTGCTGCGCAGGTGCTTCGTCTTCACAAATGCAGAGGGGAGATGTTAACGCTTACTACGAGTTGTGTACACGTTACTCTGTTGTTTCTGCTAAAAACAGCTGAAGCGTCGTTTTCTGCGGGATGCATTTCACGTGGAGCTCCACGTTTGCGTGATTCATGTCGTCGTCTTCAACTTTCGTTGAAGTTTTGACGTTCTTGTGGCTAGGTTTCGCACTCTTTGCAGATGATTCCGTGTAGGTGCTCATTTATGGTAGCTAACTTTCCGCTCCTGATAAGCTCACCAACCGTTTCCTGTGGACAATGTGTCCTTGTATTCTTCCATGTATTAGATGGATGATGACATTTTCTTCTCCCAGCTGGATTTCACATTGGAATGCATGTACTAATCAACACGGTGTTGATTTCATCAAACACTCTGTTCCTTGGTTCAAATGACAGCTCCACTTTATTATTATTATTCTCTGAAAATGTGAAGCCATCAACACCTTTGCGCGCTTATATCTATGTCTACCCTCTATCATCTTTAGAATATGTGATTAATACAGTTATATTTGTGGACTTCTATAACAGATGAACCGACCTGTAGCTGTGGAAGATGTAAAGAGAGAAGTGAAGATTCTGAAAGCCCTTAAAGGCCACGAGAACATTGTTAATTTCTACAATGCATTTGAGGATGATTCATATGTGTATATTGTGATGGAGTAAGCAGTCTCGTACTTATTGAAATTCCGTCCTAAATCCTAGTAATTCTGCCTTGAAATGATATATAGGTTAAGTTGCTATTCTTCATAACACTGGTTAGACCAGCTGCATTGTTTGTCTATCTTTTACAATATTTGAATGTGTACACCGTAATTAAAGTTTGAACGCATGGCTTCTTAGCACTTAACAATGTCCGTTTTGAACTCTTCACAGTTTCCTTGCATTGTACCACAAAAAAAATTCTGGTCAACTGGATATACTTCTATAGCGTATAGCAGGATCTATTGGACTATCACACTTGTGGATCTTCTGGGTTCTTGCTTCTAAAATACTTCTATTGGACTAGCACATGACTATCATTTTCTGTAATTATTATTCATATGCTCTTGTACCAAGTACCAACTCTTGCTTCTTTGCCTTCTCTTGCAGACTATGTGAGGGTGGTGAACTATTGGACCGGATTTTGGCAAAGTAAGATCAAATACATTCACCTTTTGTTGTTCCGTATGTCATTTTTCTCTTCTGATGCGGTGATGCCATTGGTTGCTAGATTTTGTGACGTTTGTCTGCAAATTTAGACTTGATGCTTTGCTGTCTGCATTAATCACCTTTTAGTTGTGAAAACAAGCACTGGTTCTTATTGCCATTTTCCATTTGACAGGAAAAACAGCCGCTATAGTGAGAAAGATGCTGCGGTGGTAGTGCGGCAGATGCTCAAAGTGGCTGCTGAGTGTCATCTGCGTGGGTTAGTCCACCGAGATATGAAGCCAGAGGTAAAAAACTGAACACTTTTAATGTCTTGGCACTTAGCATACATTTTGGTGATATTTCACTACTTCTCAGGTCATGTAAGAATGTGCCTATTTTCCTTCCCAGAACTTCCTTTTCAAGTCAACCAAGGAGGACTCGCCTCTGAAGGCAACAGATTTTGGTCTATCAGACTTCATAAAGCCGGGTACTACTTCAACGTCCTCTGTCGTATATGTGCATATTTGTTATATGTATCTTGTCGCATCAAATCTGAACAGGGTATAAAACTTGGTAATTTGTGTATCTCATACATCATTTAAATGCATGATTACAGGGAAGAAGTTCCGTGATATAGTTGGCAGTGCCTATTATGTTGCACCAGAAGTATTAAAACGGCGGTCGGGGCCTGAGTCGGATGTTTGGAGCATAGGAGTTATAACTTACATTTTGCTCTGTGGGAGGCGCCCTTTTTGGGATAAAACAGAGGATGGTATATTCAAGGAAGTAAGTGGATAGTTGTTGCATTGATTATACTTCGACGTTAAATGAGCTTGGTGACTGGGCCAAGCTTTATCACAGTGTTTTCAGTGAACTGAAGAAATGGAGAAGCAGTGTTTTTTTTTTTCAACTTGTCACTGTAACGTAGCAGTGTTAGCCTGTTAAGTTCTGAACTTAAACACGTGTTAGTCTTTAGCTAGTTTCTGCACTAACTGCCAGCTGCCTGTTTAGTTGACACAATGCAATCCTAAAATACCTACCATCATTCGGACATTAACATGATAATGTATCACGGTAGCAAAAATGCCCTCCACTTCTATTTAATATATAAAGGCACCTGTGGTGTCAATCCTCTAGGTAACCTATGCATAGCCGATGGTATAGCTACTGGAAAATTTAATTCTAGAATTATCTATGTTCGAGTTACCGTATGTTGTCTTAGTTTCAGGCAGGCACCCAAGCATAGAAATATATCATACCTCCTGGAATAATTTCCCAGCCAAATTATTTTATAACTATTTCTAGAACACTCTCAATATTCTGGGTATTTTACAAAACGAAATGAACTTTCTGGCTTTCCTAATGGCTTGCTAGAAAGTCTGGCACCATATGCCATGGCACAAAGCTTCTTTCTATTCAACCAGTAAAATTGTTGTGTCAAGTATTTCTGTGCATGTACACCAGCTGAGGCAAGTTTTTAAATGGTACGCATGATCTTATGCATTCTTTTGACTTCTTATAACCAGGTTCTAAGAAACAAGCCTGATTTTCGTAAGAGGCCTTGGCCAGGCATCAGTCCAAGTGCTAAAGATTTTGTGAAAAAGTTGCTAGTGAAGAACCCAAGAGCGAGATTGACAGCAGCTCAAGCTCTCTGTAAGTTCCTATATAGTGTCAATACTTTACTAGGGTAGCCATGATTCGCAGCGTTGCTATTTTGCCTATTCTAGTTTTTCTATGTGAGAATACACACACACACATATAGAATGCATACCCCAGGAATTCTTGTGCATATGTAAAGCCTGGGGACAGTTCTGTCTTGTATCACGACATTTTCTGGCATATTTAAAATATGATGTTCTAGATCAGATATTGAATTCTGATTTAGGAAGTAAAATGAAGGCCTCTAAAAAGAAGTCCCATGAAACTGAAAATGCATGTGGCTTGTTCAGTTTTATCTATTCTTTAGTGAGTTAAGACATCCGAGGTGTGCTGTTATACCTTTGTTTCCTGGTTGCATAATATTTTGGGTGTTTATTTGATTGTAGGAAGATATAGTGTTGAGTGTTAACCTGTAGCCTACACTTTAAGTATATCAAGTTGCGAAGAAATTGTACCTAGAATGTGCAATACTCACCATCTCCCATGTTTAGTAATTCTTATTATGTTTGATATGATTAGCACATCCATGGGTGAGAGAAGGAGGAGATGCATCCGAGATCCCTGTTGATATATCTGTATTGTATAACATGCGCCAGTTCGTCAAGTACAGCCGCTTTAAGCAATTTGCGCTGAGGGTAATTTCCGTGCTCTCAAATTTTATTTATTTTTATGGTACTCGTATTTTGTTCTTACATTATTGCTCAATTGCTTGTTCAGGCTTTAGCAAGCACAGTCAATGAGGAAGAGCTAGCGGATCTTAAGGACCAATTTGATGCAATTGATGTTGATAAAAGTGGATCAATTAGTATCGAAGAAATGCGGCATGTAAGATTTAGAGTTATTTATATATATAAAGCATTTTGCGCTGGCACTGGATTTCTCTGAGGTGCTGATAATCTTTGTATGTTTCACTAGGCCCTTGCTAAGGATCTTCCTTGGAGATTGAAGGGCCCCCGTGTACTCGAGATTATTCAGGCAGTAAGTTTTGAGACACTCTTCGATCTTCCTTTTGTTTCAGAGCAGGCAGCTGACTTTATTCTATACGGTAGATCGACAGCAACACAGATGGTCTTGTCGACTTCAAAGAGTTCGTTGCAGCAACTCTGCATATACATCAGATGGCTGAGCTGGACTCTGAACGATGGGGCCTACGTTGCGAAGCTGCTTTCAGCAAATTTGATCTGGATGGTGATGGATACATCACCCCCGATGAACTTAGAATGGTAAGTTATATTTCCTATGTCGTGTTGGTTTTTCGGTGCACGCATATTTCACATGGTCCAGTTTTACAAATTTTCTTGTGAATAGTGAGCTCGATTGACTTAATTGGATGAGACGTTCCAAAGTGTATTTTGGTTTCACAAGATGGTTCTTCATATTTAGTTATTGAAGTAATGTCTTGAGTTTGTATGTAGAATTATGATTTTTCTGTCATTAAAATGAGATCGACATTAGCATGCATCAGGGTGTGGTCCATTTGTGCACATTGGATGATTTCGAGACTAGTTCGTCGCTGTTGCCTGTTTCAGCATTTATGTTTCGACTACTATAACCAGGGATAACCAGGGACTAGATGTGTAGATACATTTACCGAGACAAACCGCAAAAGATACTAGTAACTGCACGATAGAAACTGTAAGTGTTATAGCATTCTCACTTTGAATTTTCTTTGAGGTGCAGCACACCGGCTTAAAGGGATCCATCGAGCCATTACTGGAGGAGGCCGACATCGACAAAGATGGGCGGATAAGCCTGTCCGAATTCCGCAAGCTTCTGCGGACCGCGAGCATGAGTAACCTCCCGAGCCCGACAGGAGTTCCAAATCCACAGGCTTTGTGAAAATCCATATAGGGAGATGATGATAAGTACATTAGTCTGATTTTTTGTTCTCATTCTCGCTGTTTTCTGCGTTCCGTGCGATGTGAGGGTTTCTAATTTTTAGCATCCAGGTTCTGTGTGTGCAGTGTATGGGTAGGTAAGTTCCATGGTAAATATTTACGGCCAAGTGTGGAAAGCCCAGATTGCCTTTTCTTGTACAGCGTTCTTGCTCCCACTCATTATGAATGATTCGATGGCACGCATTCATCGCAATGATGTGAAACGGTGGAAAAAAACATGTGAAATGCTTGAACCTGTTAATCCCAAATGTATGATGAGGTTATTCTTCCCTGTCCGAGTACCAAGTGTAACCAACCACCATAAAAAGTTGAGAAACCTGTGGTTGCTCATCCGGGGATCAAACCCTATGTTTGACGATGTGTGACTTATTTATATGAAATATAAGACCACGTTTTTGTGAATAGCTGAGTTGTATGTGTGCGTGTTTGCGTTTCCTTCTGTTTATGTTTTCTTGTCTTCAAGTTTTCATTCAACTATATGTCCAACATAATTAATTGAAGCATTATATTATACTCCCTTTGTTCCCATTTTTTATATCTAAGCTTGGCCATCAGTATGACCAACAAAAAACAGATTATAAGTTACCATTGAATTCGTATTCGAATAAAAATTCTAATAGTATGTTTTTTCTTATAACAAGTAGCAATTGTATTATTTGTTAAATAGTGATCAAGCTTAAAACATGAAAAACGAGAACGACCCATGAATACGGAGGGGTAAGTTGTTTTGGGCTTCTTAAATGGTCAAGCTTGAGTGGCTAGGGAGAGCTCTCGTCCCCCTATCCCCTTCTCCTTCCTCCCTCCCCCTTGAGAGTCTACTCCGCCGCCCCGCCTCCTCTCCCCTAAACTCCGGCGGCCTTGCTAGCCGGAGTAGGGGTGGGAGAGGAGGCCGGCCTCCTCCTCCTTTGTAATCCATAGTTCTTGTCCTAGGTCTAGGGTTAGGTTTTACCCATGTGGAGAATGGCGAGATGCCATGGGGTTTTTTGTTGCTGGTGAGCTTGAGTTGTGGTGGTTGATGGTGGTGTGGCAGCTTGTGGAGCTCCAATGGAAGGAGTCGGAGGCGGGTGGTGGCGTTGCATCAACAACACTCACAACAAAGTTCGTTTGATCAGAGGTCAGGGGCCAAGTTTCTAATTCCCTTCTTGCTCGTCATGGTGGTGAGGAAAGGAAGGGCATCCGGGACTTTGGTTGCTGGCTGCTGGATCTGTGGCAAGGGGGGAGCTACGCTTCTCTTGGGAGAGTCATCACGGCGACGCCCTCGCCGTCGTTGTACACAACCGAAAGGCGGCCGCTCCCGCCTCGTGCGTTGGCTACGGTGTACTCCGGCCAACGTCTGAAGGACATCAACCTCTAGGCTATCATGCCGCATCGGAGGCCCTCTAGCGACAACACTGTTGGCTCTCGCCTCTCCGCACCAAGTGGTATCGTCCCCGACGGCGTAAAGGTTGACATCGTTGAGGTCAATGGTGGTGGTCATGGAGCTGGACCTGGTTGCTTTTTATCTTCTCTTCTCAAGATCCTTTGTGCAAATTGTATGGGCCTAACTTGAGTTTCTGGTTTTTCCAAAACCCTTTATAATCTATAAAGCTACCGCTTTTACGAATGGATAGCTCTTCGTGGCCGATCCCTTGTTAAAAACAAATGGTCAAGCTTAGAAGACCAAAAAAACAAGGACATCCTAACTATAGTAATAAAAGTGATTGGAAAGCTAAAATTATGCATTTATGTATTTCGTATTTCCGTAGGCCAAAGCTCTTTTTGTTTTTGTTTTTTTAACGAAGTCCACAGTGTCCACTTCGCTCTCGGCAAAAGTGAAATATCGCTCGTTTGAATGCCGCCGCCTCCCACTCCGGTGGCGCCAAACCCCGCCGCCGTCATCCATGCCGCGCTCCTGAAATGCTCCCCTTCCGGCCTCCCTCCTCGCCTCTCCTTCAACTCCCTCCTCGCCGCCGCGGCCTCCTCCTCGCACCCCCGCCTCCGCTCCCTCGTCCTCCCCGCCCTCGCGCTCGCGCACCGCTGCGGCCCGCTCGACTCCTACGCCCTCTGCTCCGCGCTCCGCAACGCCTCCGCCGCCGACGCGGGCCCCCTCCACGCGCTCGCCGCGAGGTCCGGGTGGCTCGGCAGCGTCTTCGTGTCCTGCGCGCTCGCGGCGTCCTACGGCGCGTCGGGTCACTTCTCCGACGCCCGCAGGCTGTTCGACGAGAGCCCCGTCAGGAACGGCGTCTTCGGGAACGCCGTCCTCGCCGGCTACGTGGTCGCGGGGAAGTGGGTGGCGGCGCTGGAGTTCGCCAGGAGGTTTCTGGAGTTCCGGCTGCCAGCCGATGGGTACACGATGACGGCCGTGGCGAGGGCTTGCGGAGAGACGGCGAACGCTGATTTGGGCGGCGAGGTGCATGGGCATGCGATTAGGAGGGTGAGAGGCGTGGAGTCTGACGTGTTCCTGATCGGCGCGCTCGTGGACATGTACGCCAAATGCGGGCTTGTCGGGCGTGCAGAGCAGGTGTTCAGGCTGGCGCTGCGGGCCAATGCCGGTGGAGACGATGTTGTGTTGTGGACGGCGATGCTGAACGCCTATGGGCGGCATGGGAAATGCAAGGAGGTTATCCGGACGTATGACCAGATGGTGGCCTTTGGGGTCTGGCCCGACGAGCTGGCTATCCTGGCCGTGCTCTCAGCTTGCCAGCATGCTGGGGAGGTTGCCAAGGGGCTCAAGTATTTCGAGTCTATGCGTGCAGATTATGGGTTGGTGCCTACACCAGAGCACTATGGTTGTGTGGTCAACATGCTATGCCGGGCAGGAGAAGTAGCCAAGGCATGGGAGATTGCTACCAGGGAGGGATGTGGACGTGATATTGGCGTGTCTACATGGGGCGCTCTGCTCAGTGCGTGCCGTAGTTGCGGCAATGTTGAGTATGGGAGAATGGCAGCTCAGAGGGCAATTGAGATGGAGCCTGGGAATGTCGGGATTTATGTCGAGTTGTCAAATCTGTATGCAAGTGCTGGCTTGTGGGAGGAGATTAACGAGCTAAGGGAGGTGATGAATGAAAGGGGTTTCGAAAAGCATGTCGGGTCTACTTGGGTTGATCAGAATTCGTGAAATGGCCTACAGAAATTCAAAGATCTTCATAGGACCATATGATTTGATCGTCATGATTCAGGGCAATCTGGTTTTATTATAAGCTGTCACCATATCTACAAGATAACCAAATATCTGTTGCTGGGTCAATATTTGAAGTGGAATCCTGCTGACACACAAGATCATCAGACAGAAACTAAGGTGAGACCAATCGTGGATGTGTTTCTGCTTCGTTCAGGTCAGATTTATTACTGTTCAAGAATGAAGATAAAATGATATGATACCGTCATTGAACCATGGGAAGCTGACAATGTAATGCATTTTTACATTCTACCATGAGCTCTTCTGAGTTCTTACTCCCAACGTCTATGTATTGATAAGAGTGTTGGAACATATGAATTTGACTCCCATCAAAACTGGAATTTACATCAAATGCCCCATCCATCTTCTAGTTTAAGTGTCTAGTATTGCGTGCTGTATGTTAAAACTTGGAACATAAATGGTCTCCAAAAGACATAAAAGGAAACAGCAAGAGGAATCTCTCCTTTATAAGCTAAAGCATGGTTATTCAATTCATCTAATGGAAGCAAAAGCATATACATGTGCTAGAAAGCATGTCTAGCATCATCCTTCTAGCCCAGCTCCTTGTTCCACTAAAAAGCGGTGTTAGACCGCTCTAAAAGTTACAGTACCGACTTAAGTTTTTGATATTTTGCAACTCACTAATTTTTTAACGTAGAAAAGAGGCAGCTCTTATTTGACAGCCGCACAGTTGGACCTTTCACCATATTCTTTCAGCAGCTGGGCCAAGCCTAACTCACCTAGTAAATTATGTGCAGAACACACTTCAGAAGGTAAAGAGAAACTAGACCTTAACCCTCATTGCGGAAACCCAACCAGGAGCCGAGTTGGTACATTTTCCCTCAAATGATTCCTGCACCTCAACTGCTCAAGAACCGGACCAACTCTAACTTCACAGCCAGGGCAGGAATCAAATGGAAAGGGCAGAAAGAGAACTTGTAAGATAAAAAGGGGAAGAAAGGAATGCATTCCAAGCTTGCCTTCCATTGGTTTTCTCTGACTATATAAACACTCAAGTTTCCTTACATCTTCTAAGGAAAAATAACTCTCTCTGTCCTCTCTCTTTTACCAATAATGGGTCTTCCCTTTAGTGCATTCAACAAGTTTGGTGAGTTTCTTTCTGTGGTCTTGTCTCTAGGCTGCTGCTACATGATATGACATTGCTCTTGTGGTTTCGTTCTGTTATATTTCTTGCCTGCTCTTCCGTTCCATTTTCTAAATTTATTGACTTATGCTGGCGTCTTTCTCAGGGCTGCCGGGAATTAGCTCGGTAACTACCGGACAAGTTTATGATCGACATTTCAAGGACAGGGAAACTGGCAACTTTAGAGATTTTCATATTGCCTATGTCGATTTCTGCCAGTAAGCTTTCTGTTTGTGCAATTTTGTTGCCTGCACTCCCTGCCCCCACATTTTATTTATGACATCGTCCAACATTGTAGGTATTTCAACACTGTAATGCCTGGCCAAGATTTCGATACTCCAGGACTTGGAGATATTAAGGTAAACCCAGCATCCATCATTTTTCTCATGGACGTGATTCGGTGAGAATATTTTCGGACACCAGATAATTGCAACTGAACATGCTACATGCATTTAATGCAGGACTTCTATGAAAAAACATGGGAACCTCTGAAGGACGAGGTCGAAAAGAAAAAGACATTCATTAAGTTCATGGAGGAAAATATCCACGAGGCCAAAGTTGACGACAGCCTCTTCATCATGGCCGGCTTGGCTGCACCAGCAGCAGCCATCATTGCCAAGAGGAGCAGCGAGAGCATCCCTCAGGTGAAGAAGTTCAAGCTGCAGTACATCCCCAACGTCGTGTTTGTGCCGCTGTGCACGCTGTTCGCCATCATGGGTGCCACCGCAGTCCAGATGAATAAGAAGAACAAAAAGCCTACCAGCTGATGATCTCATATCGCTATGTCTGTAGTTAAAATAAGATGGACATAATAACCCTAAGAAACCTGGAACGTGTATATCATCCAAGTTATGATTCTATAAATTTGTTGTAACCTGTAAGGCACGTGGTAAATTAATGCTTCCTTTCATCACTGAAATAGCCAAGGAAATGAAAGGGGAGATTGAAAATTCACCATGTAACAAGTTTATTCCAGTTTGCCTTTTGTTTTTATTTTGTTTCTATATATAAATCTTCTGAAATTAACATCAAGGTCCATGGCAGAAAATAGCACATGAGTGTTCAGGACCTGTCAAAAATTCATCCATGTGACTCAACTGCATGCAGAACACTGCACCTTTATATAGAACTAAACTTCTACTTGCTGCAAGAAAGCTACATTCTAAGAGAAGTGCAAACCAAGCTTGGAATCAAATAAGATACCAACAACAAAAGGTAATGTTCATCATTAGAACTTCAAAAGAAGTATCCTTTTATCACGGTTTTTTCGGAGGTAAGGACCCTTTCGTCTTAGGAGGGTCTCGAAAATTCTAACCAATTCCAAGACCATCTGACCAAGTTCATATTTCAACACTGCATAATAATGAAGCCCAAACCCGAAATTCATGCTCTGGATAACACACTTCAACTTCACAGGGGCCCTCTACTATCCTGGCCAATATGGTATATTACAATCAAATTTGAACAAGACAGAGATGAAGTCTACTACAGCCTCAATTTTCGCCTTCATTCGAGCTCAGGATATATAGGTTGATATTTATCCTTGCAATAAAGCAGACATAGGGCTACCGTTACTTTCCCCTGAAAAGCAAACATGAACAACAAATAGGTAAATGCATCAAATAAAGCAAAAGAAAGTAAGATAATGTAGTTTGCTTTTTCACTTACGTGTTCATCATTAGCGTAATGTTATCTCCTTTCAAGAGGATCCGACCTGCAAACGATTGAGGAAATAAATTATGGAGTTTTCAGCAGCGTGGAAACAAGAACAAAATGATAACGGAGAGCACAGTTTCTTTACCCAGAGATTTCCTAGTGTCTTTCTTGATGTTGATCTCCTCGGAATCCTCCAGGACCAAATTCATGTATTCATCAAAGCCCTACAACACATGCTGCGGTAAGTATAAAATGCTTGATTAAAAGTCAACAATGCTTGTGGTAAACTTTATTCAAAATACAATGCTTGTTTAGAAGTCAGTGATACTTCTGGTCCACTTTATTCAAAATAAATGCTTGTTTAAAAGTCAACAATGCTTATGGTCCACTTTATTCAATACAAGCTGCTTGTAAGAAGGCTTCTGATCCATTTTATGCAAGGACATACCAAAAATTGTATGAAAAGGCTACCTCAAAATGCATATCCAAAGCCATAAAATACAGTATTGACAGTTTTCAACAATATTTGCTTCTAGATAATAAGAGTCATTCCTTTCATTTGCATACACATGAGACTTCTTGAATTGATAAAAAAAAAGTGGACAAGTTGTTGACACACATGACCTATATCTATAAAGAAACTGCGAGTAAAGAGCAGCATAATAGAACCAAACATTAGACTAAAAGACATTTTTCCTTTCTGTAACAACTGCATCGTCAAGCATCAGTTCTCTCAATGTTAACACACATTGTTCAACTAATAGCAATATGAGGTGTCCAATCAACCAATAGTATGAGGTGTCAATCAATCAATAGTGCTACTTCTGCCCCATTTGATATGTGGGTATATTGTGTTTGGATAATCCAATATGATATGGCAAATAGGATTACATGTAGATGCAACAAAAACTATCACAAGAACATGCACTTAACCCCAGTGGCAGTACTACTGAAAAATAGCACCTGCCATCCCGAATTACGCTTCTAATACTTCCATCCAAGCCAATGCGGCATTACTCAGGCGTTGGCCACTTGGGGCAAGGCCAAAGAGTTCAACCCTGCTCACAGAACAGAACATAACCTCGCCCATTTTCCCACACAGTGAAATCCTCTCCACTACCACCACCAGGCAAACGTTTCCACCTCAATACAGGATCAAATCCCAGCAAAAAACAGAATAAAACCTGACACGGCTAGTGCGCGAGTACTTACGATGATCCTGCCCTCGATCCGCATGTCCTTCTGCTCGAAGAGCCAGATCTGGATGCGCGCCTTCTGCTCCACGAGGATAAGAATCAGTAAAAGCGCAAGCAGAGGAGATGAGAGGAAGGAGTCGAAGGTAGGAGCGGGTGTGCCGGGAGGAGTCAGGAGGGTAGGGAATACGTACGCTCTGGAGGAATCGGAAGATGAGATTGATGGGCTGGGTCATGATCCGCTGCACCTTGGTGGACGCCATGGCGGCGGGCTAGGCTGCGCTCCTCTCGCCCCTCTCCTCTCGCGCGCCGTCGACGAGCTTTCACGGCGGCGGAAAAACCCTAGCTTGCTTGGCGCGAGGAGGCGGGGGCTTTGCCTTCGCTGTTCGTCAAAACCTGAGGTCAAGAGATCTTGGGCTCGGGGCCTCTAGCCCATGGAGGGCCTTCTTGTGGATAAAGCTTTTTTTCTTTACTCTAGGCTCTAGCAAACTGCCGACTACTGTGGGGCCTCTCCTCCGCTGATACCTATTTGACGCCTCGTGGCACCCGTTAGCAGCACAACGCGTAAATCAATCCTTCAACGCGCAATTAGTGGGCCGGCCTTTGGTGGTGGTGGGGGAAAGAAGAATGCGCAAGCGAGGAAGAAGGAGACCACACTCCACGCGCGCACCTCGTCGTAGACGGGGAGACACGGCTGGCCGTTGCGTACCTGACGGAGGCGAGGCTGGGACCTCACTGGAGACGGGGACGACGCGGCTAGCCGTGGAGGTCACCGGCGGAGGTGAGACCGAGAACCTTAGGGTTTCGGGTGCAGGTGCGGGGCTCGCCGGAGGACTTAGGGAAAGGTGGGGGGATTGCTGAAAACTTAGGGGAGGGCGGGTGCCGTGCGGGTGAGGGATTGCCGAAAACATAATTACATCATTTACAAGAGAATTCAGTATGAAACTAGGGGGTTTATCAACCCAAATACATTAAGAATTTAAAATAAAGGGTTTTCTATTTTCGTGCCCTCGGTTCCTTAGTTGTGCTCATTTTTCTCCAGATCCATAGTTTTTCCTCAGTTTTCCTAGGCCCTTGTTTGAAACCCGCAGAAGGAGCTCGGACGGGAGGAATCCCGTTAAGTTGACCGTTAGTGGGGCCGCTGTTGGTGCCCCACAGTGGACACGTCTCCACTTATCCAGATTATCGTGGTACCCACAACTTGTCCACGCTAGCACGCCGGACCCACAGCTTACCCAGGTGACCGTTGCAAAATGGGAGCCCGAGCCAACCTCGCGCCCGTGCCCGTGCCATTGCTTCCCCTTTCTTTCCCCGCTCCCCATTGTTCTTCTTCTGCGCCAGCGGCAGCCCTTCTCCGGTAGGCGGGTGATGTCTAGTTTCTCTTCGACCTCCCGTTCTTCATGGCCGCAGTATGGACCCGTGCCATTGACAAGATGCCCTGACTGCCCACGCAAGGAGCCTCTGAAGCGGTCGATCTGTAAGACGGACGACAACGGCAACCATGGACGTGAGTACCTTGCATGCGAGAGCTTGCCATATAGAGATGGGGATAAGGTTAGATCTCGCTCCAATTGCTCTGTTTTCTCTCGATTTTCTTGTTATTCCCTCGAATTTGGGATTTAGGATTCACGTTGTTGTTTTCAGGTCCTGAAGAAATGCTGGCATTTCTAGTGGATCGATGTATACATTCAGAGGCTTCAATTGCAGGAATCAATTGGCGCTATTGGGGAGCGCAATTTGGGAGGAGGGACTTGCTGTAGAGAAGGCGGCGGAGAGAAGAGCCGTTCCGATTAGGGCCCTTCTGATTATGCCAAATGCTCCCAATGCAGAACTAGTGGAAGTGAAGGGAGAACTGAAGAAAATGAACAAGCAGTTAAGGCAGTTGATCGAGTTGAAGAAGCAAGCTAATCTGATGGCTGGTTGTTTTTTTGTTGTATAATTGCGATCGGATTCTTATCATTGCTCATCAGGTGACATAGGCATCCCCAATGGGCCTGCCGAAGAAGGTACCCGGGGTTTACTGAAGGCCCATGACTCGAAGAATACAAAGCCCGGAAGCCCACTAAGGTGTCAATATGTAAGATAGAGTTGTATTAGGAATAAAGACTTGTAACTATACGGGACGAACTCAAAGAGTCTCCCGCTGTTTGTAACTTGTACATCACGAAACCCTCGGCTCCGCCTCCTATATAAGGGGGAGTCGAGGGAGAAAGAAAGGATCGATTTTATTGTCAACACAACCTAGTTTTCTAGCAGTCGAGTACCTTTTTGGCTGAAACCTTCGAGATCTACTTGCCCTTTACTTTCCACGAAACCCTAGTCTACAACTTGTAGGCATTGACAAGTTGATACCTTGTCAATTGGCACCGTCTGTGGGGATTAGAGGCGACAAGGAGCTGATCTCGATGGACGTTCAACATCGTCGACATCTTCGGTGGCAAGCAATGCGATGGACGGAGGTAAACAGATCAAAATTGGTCTCGTTGATTTTGTTCCTCACCCTCCCGCCCGTTTGGATGCATATGTCTATCTGGAAGAGCCAATGGAGATGAAATTCGGGAGCTTCCACTTTTGCGTCGAGAGAGAAGGATCACATCGTTTAGCGGCACCGATCTGCTCGGGACCGTTAGCGGTTGGTTCCGATTTCTCGGGATCATCATCGTCAACCAAGTCAAGCGATGACGAAATTTCGTCGACAAGCAGCATCAAGCCCGTCATCGGCGGAGATCTCGCCATTCTGTTCGGCGGGATGTCTTTCGGGTCGTTCACGGACTCCGATCTGGACAGCGACTCGGAAAGTGTCGACAGCTTCAACTTCATCGACAAATCTACCCTTATGCGGGAGGTCTTCGCCGATCGTTACGACGGTGTCACCGACCCCGAAGATGAACATACAATGCCAACATACCATCAAGTCTGCGTGATTGGTGAGCCAAGTCGTCAAGAGGACGAAACATCAGAGGCTTTCGATGATTTGGGAAATCCATACATCGATCCCGCTGATCTTACGCGAGGTTTAGGCAGCAAGTATGTTGGGCCTACACCGCGCCAGAGGTTGCAACTTTCGCAAGTAGCTTGGGACAGAGCATCAAGAGCCTTGAACGGTACGGATCCGATGACCACCACGGCTAGACTCACGCGTGCTAGCCGAGAGCTGGAAAAGGAGAGGGTGATACTCCAGCAAAGAAAAGCTGCAGCTTCCGCGTCAAGTAGGCGAAGAGCTGAGCAAAGTCGACAGTCAGAAACTTCAGATAACCATAGAGCAGCTCGTAATAGAGGAAGATCTCGGCTGCAGCATATACCTGAGGGCGAGAGGGAGCATCTGGTCCAAAACCTCGACATGTCTTTTATGTCGATAGACACAAGAGGAAACATTATCCCAAAACACCGGAAGTTGGATACATGGCGACTCAGGCTTATATACTGGCATCTAGGCCACCTCCCGGAGATCCAAGAGAAGCGTTGTACAACATGGCTATGGCAGGAGTTGGAGCCATGGGAACATCGTTCGCAAGTACAAGTGCACCTCCCGAAGGTGCTCCAAGGCAAAATAGTCCACGACCCGCTATGGTAGTACAAGATCCTCCAATAACGGGTGATGCGAGAGATACTACGATGCAAGCACGAGTCGATAGAGCACGCCAAGAAAGGAGAGAATGTTGGCATTCACCAGAAGTAGATGAGGAAGATATGTGTGGACTCACTTGCTTTACTCGACGAGTTCATAAAACTCGGGTCCCATCTGGGTTCAAATTACCCGACAACTACAAGAAGTTTGATGGTTTGCAAGGCCCTGAGGATTGGTTAGTCGACTATTTGGAAACAGTGAAGCTGACAGGTGGAACTAAAGCAACTTCCATGCAGAGCATCCAGGTTCACCTTATGTATGCAGATACATTGAGGAAGATGGAGGGAGGGAGCAGCTTAAACCTTAGACGTTTCACGTGTGTTCATAGATGGAGGGAGCAACTTAAACCTTATGTATGCAGATACATTGAGGAAGATGAACATATCCTTGGCGAATTTAAGACCAACTGACACGCGCTTCCACGGTATCACCCCCGAGAAGCCAAGTTATTCATTGGGAAAGATCAATCTCGACGTTCAGTTTGGAACCCGAGAGAATTACAGAAGAGAGAAGCTGGTGTTCGAAGTTGTGGATTTTCCGTCGCAGTATCATGCTCTACTAGGACGACTCGCTTATGCCAGATATATGGCGGTACCACATTACACATACTTGTTATGGAGGCTCCCTGGACCCAAGGGCCCAATCACAGTAAGGGGTAGTTTGGCTCTGGCAGATAAGTGCGACAAGGATTTCCATCGGTTGTCAGAAACTTTCGGGATGTAGGAAGAATATATGGTGTCAAGGTTAACAACTGATTATGATGTGCTGCCCGACGGAGGGAGGCCGCTAAAGGAGCAAACATTTGACACCACCAAGAATTCAAAGGAAGTACAGATTCACCCGACAGATCCTAAGAAGACGACAGCTATCGCAACAAACATGGATAGCGCATAGGAAAGCGCGCTCGTCGAGTTCCTCCGTGAGCACTGGGAAATCTTCACATGGTGTCCAGCTGACATGCCAGGAGTACCCAAGGAACTTTCCGAGCACCCTCTTAATCTGGATCCAAGGGCTAGGCCAATTCGACAACCTTTGCGGCGTTTTTTGGAACCAAACCGCAAAGCTATGCTTTCAGAAATTAATCGACTTCGAGAAGCAAACTTCATCAGGGAGCTGCACATAGAGGACACATGGGTCGCTAACCCAGTTCTGGTCCCGAAGAAAAACACTGACATCCTTCGCATGTGCGTAGACTTCACGGGTCTCAATAAACATTGTCCAAAGGATCACTTTCCCCTCCCGAGGATCGATCAAATTATCGACTCCACAGCGGGATGCGAACGTCTTTCCTTTCTGGACGCGTATTCTGGTTACAACCAGATCCGCCTAAAATAAGAAGATGAGGTCAAAATAGCTTTTATAACCCCTTATGGCGTGTTCTGCTACAGAACGATGCCCTTCGAGTTGAAAAACTCGAGAGCTACTTATCAAAGGATGATGCAAAAGTGTCTCGCCACGTAGATTGGCAGAAACGTTCAAGTATACATCGATGATGTCGTCATTACAACAAAGCAGGGGTTATCTTTGATTGATGATCTCAAGGAAACCTTCGACAACCTCGACAAGTTTCGCCTCAAGCTAAACCAGACGAAGTGTTCCTTTGGCGTTCCTGCGGGAGAGGTCCTTGGATACTTGGTGTCAGCCATAAGAATTGAGGCAAACCCCGAGAAAATACAAGCCACTGTGACAATGCGAAAGCCGACGAAACTTAAGGAGTTACAACAGTTGACAGGACGTGTCGCAGCTTTAAGCAGATTTGTCGCCAGGCTAGGAGAAAAGGCGTTACCCTTTTACGCGCTCATCAAGCAAGGAGAAAAGTTCGAGTGGAACGAAGAAGCAGACATGCCTTTCGAGCACCTCAAGCGCACAATCTCGACACCCCCAATTATGGTGGCTCCAAAGGAAAGAGAACCTCTCCTGCTGTATATCGCGTCCACACCTCAGGTGGTCAGCATAGTTCTTGTGGTAGAAAGGGAAGAAGAAGGGAAAATTCATGGAGTTCAGAGGCCGGTATATTTCATCAGTGAAGTTTTATCACCTTCAAAGCAGCGTTACCCGCATTATCAGAAGTTGGCATATGGAGTGTTTACGACCGCAAGAAAGTTGCGACACTATTTTTCGGCACATCCGATAATAGTGGTCAATGAGGCACCCCTATCAAACATCTTAAACAATCCAGAAGCCACAGGCCGTGTTTCCCTTTGGGGAATAGAGCTTTCCCCTCGGGACATCACATATGAAAAACGAAAAGCAATAAAGTCGCAAATTCTGCTAGACTTCGTCGCATAGTGGATATAGCTGCAAAACACGGGACCCCCAGATTTGTCGAGTACTTGGACCATGAACTTCGACGGGTCCAAGAGAGTAGAAGGAGCTGGAGCAGGCGTGATATTAGTGTCACCCCAAGGAGACAAGATGAAATATGTACTGCGGATGACGTTCCCCAGTGCATCTAATAACGAGGCGGAATATGAAGCACTCATACATGGGATGAAGATGGCGAAGGCGTGTGGAGCAACTCGGTTGAAAATATTTGGCGACTCCCAATTGGTGGCTCAACAGGTGATGAACCAGTGTGATGCAGTCAATGATAGCATGATAGCATACAAGGAGGTATACAATGAACTCACTACTAGAAATCCCGTTATATCCGACGGTGCATTTTATTTACCGACGGGCCGTCGGCTATTACTCTAATAAATGACTCAGCAATGATGAAGCCGATGTTTTGGCAAATATCGGGTCACAGTCTTTAGCAATACCACCTGGCGTATTTTGGGAGGAGATAAGTGAAAGATCAACTAAGGCAAAGAAAACACCGAAGCAGCCAAAGAAGAAAGAGAAGCTTGAGAAAGACTCGGGGGCTCCAACAGTCCTAGAAGCAAACACATCGGAAGATGAAGAGGAACCACACGAGGTTATGATGGTACAAGTTCCTTGGATGCAAGGTTGCGTAGCATATATCTTAAGAAAATAAATACCCGAAGATCCGGTAGAAGCAAGACGAGTTATCCGACGATCCAAAGCTTTTACCGTGGTCAAGGGAGAGCTGTACAAACGGACCATACCGGGAGTATTGCAGAGGTGCGTTACACCCAAAGAAGGAAGAGTCATATTAAAGGATGTACACGAGGGAATATGTGGTCACCACGCAAGCAGTCGAGCAATAGCAGCCAAGGTTTTCAGGGCAGGCTTTTATTTGCTAACTACAGTAGAAGACGCAAAAGACATAGTGCGCACCCGCGATGCGTGCCAAAGGTTTGCGGCAAAACCTCATTCTCCGGCAGCAGAACTGATGCCAATACCATTGTCGTGGCCTTTCGCACAATGGGGCCTTGATATGGTGGGGAAATTACATAAGGCTTGGCTAGGAGGATATGTATACATGCTCGTGGCTGTCGACAAGTTTACTAAATGGATTGAAGCAGTACCAGTAACTTCGGCAGATGCAGCATCGGTGGTACGCTTCATCAAGGGCATAGTTTTTCGATTTGGTATCCCTCACCGCATTGTTACGGACAACGACAACAATTTTACCTCCAAGGAATTCAAGACATATTGTGCGGAGGTAGGCATCAAATTACACTTTGCATCGGTAGCTCACCCGCAAACCAATGGCCAAGTCGAAAAAGCAAACGGCATCATCTGCAACGGTATCAAGAAACGGCTGTTAACACCATTGGATAAAGCTCGACATACTTGGCCAGATGAGTTGCTTAGCGTGCTATGGAGCATACGGAAAACACCCAATACAACAACACAGGAAACTCCGTTCTTCTTGGTCCACGGAGTTGAGGCGGTGCTCCCGATAGAAATAGAACACAACTCTCCGAGAGTAGCGGAATATGATGAAGAAACTTCGAGAAAGGCGCTGGAGGACGATGTTGATGCACTCGACGAAGCCAGAGATGAGGTGTTGTCAAGAGTCACCAAGTATCAGCAGGACCTGAAAAATTATCATAGTCGACGTTTGCGACCGAGGTCTTTCCAAGTTGGCGACTTAGTTCTTCGGCTTACACATGAGAGCCATGAAAAATTCGAGTCACCCTGGGTAGGACCATACATCGTCACCGAGGTGATCGCAGGAGGAGCATACAGGTTGAAGGACAAGAAGACAGGGGTCGCAGAACCAAACCCCTGGAACGTGGCGCAACTTCGGCGTTTTTACGCGTAGAAGTAAAAATAGAGTTATACATGTAAACATATGATACGTCCCAAACGTATCTATAATTTCTTATGTTCCATGCTACTTTTATGATGATACTCACATGTTTTATACACATTATATGTCATTATTATGCATTTTCCGGCACTAACCTATTGACGAGATGCCGAAGAGCCGATTGTCGTTTTCTGCTGTTTTTGGTTTCAGAAATCCTAGTAAGGAAATATTCTCGGAATTGGACGAAATCAATGCCCAGGGTCCTATTTTTCCACGAAGCTTCCAGAAGTCCGGAGAGGAAACGAAGTGGGGCCACGAGGTGGCGACACGCTAGGGCGGCGCGGCCTGGGCCCTGCCGCGCCGGCCTATTGTGTGGGCCCCTCGTGACGCCCCTTGACCTGCCCTTCCGCCTACTTAAAGTCTTCGTCGCGAAACCCCCAGTACCGAGAGCCACGATACGGAAAACCTTCCAGAGACGCCGTCGCCGCCAATCCCATCTCGGGGGATTCAGGAGATCGCCTCCGGCACCCTGCCGGAGAGGGGAATCATCTCCCGGAGGTCTCTTCATCGCCATGATCGCCTCCGGATCGATGTGTGAGTAGTCCACCCCTGGACTATGGGTCCATAGCAGTAGCTAGATGGTTGTCTTCTCCTCATTGTGCTATCATGTTAGATCTTGTGAGCTGCCTATCATGATCAAGATCATCTAATTGTAATCCTACATGTTGTGTTTGTTGGGATCCGATGAATATTTAATACTATGTCAAGTTGATTATCAATCTATCATATATGTTATTTATGTTCTTGCATGCTCTCCGTTGCTAGTAGAGGCTCTGGCCAAGTTGATACTTGTGACTTCAAGAGGGGGTATTTATGCTCGATAGTGGGTTCATGCCTCCATTAAATCCGGGACGATGACGAGAAAGTTCTAAGGTTGTGGATGTGTTGTTGCCACTAGGGATAAAACAACGATGATTTGTCTAAGGATATTTGTGTTGATTACATTACGCACCATACTTAATGCAATTGTCCTGTTGTTTACAACTTAATACTTGGAGGGGTTCGGATGATAACCTCGAAGGTGGACTTTTTAGGCATAGATGCATGCTCGGATAGCGGTCTATGTACTTTGTCGTAATGCCCCGATTAAATCTCATAGTACTCATCATGATATATGTATGTGCATTGTTATGCCTTCTTTATTTGTCAATTGCCCAACTGTAATTTGTTCACCCAACATCTGTTTATCTTATGGGAGAGACACCACTAGTGATCCGTGGACCCCGGTCCTATTCTTTACATCTGAAATACAATCTACTGCAATTGTTCTTTATTGTTCTTCGCAAACAATCATCATCATCCACACTATACATCTAATCCTTTGTTTACAGCAAGCCGGTGAGATTGACAACCTCGCCGTTACGTTGGGGCAAAGTTCTCGTGATTGTGTTGTGCAGGTTCCACGTTGGCGCCGGAATCCCTGGTGTTGCGCCGCACTACACTCCGCCACCATCAACCTTCAACGTGCTTCTTGGCTCCTACTGGTTCGATAAACCTTGGTTTCTTTCTGAGGGAAAACTTGTACGCATCACACCTTCCTCTTGGGGTTCCCAACGGACGTGTGTCTTACACGCCATCAAGCATTTTTTCTGGCGCCGTTGCCGGGGAGATCAAGACACGCTGCAAGGGGAGTCTTCCACATCCAATCTCTTTACTTTGTTTTTGTCTTGCTTTACTTTACTTTATTTACTGCTTTGTTTGCTTCTTATATCAAAAACACAAAAAAATTAGTTGCTAGTTTTACTTTATTTACTGTCTTGTTCTCCATATTGAAAACACAAAAAAATTAGTTACTTGCATTTACCTTATTTAGTTTGCTTTATTTACTACTGCTAAAATGGGTACTGTTGAGAATAATACTAAGTTGTGTGACTTCACTAGCACAAATAATAATGATTTCCTATGCACACCTATTGCTCCACTCGCTACTACAGCTAGAATTCTTTGAAATTAAACCTGCTTTCATCGAATCTTGTTATGAGAGAGCAATTTTCACGGTGTTAGTTCTGATGATGCTGCTACCCATATTAATAATTTTGTTGAACTATGTGAAATGCAAAAGTATAAGGATGTAGATGGTGACATTATAAAATTAAAATTGTTTCCTTTCTCTTTAAGAGGAAGAGCTAAAGATTGGTTGCTATCTCTGCCTAGAAAATAGTATTGATTCTTGGACTAAATGTAAAGATGCTTTTATTGGTAGATATTATCCTCCCGCTAAAACTATATCTTTGAGAAGTAGCATAATGAATTTCAAGCAATTAGATAATGAACATGTTGCTCAAGCATGGGAGAGAATGAAATCTTTGGTAAAGAATTGCCCAACCCATGGATCGACTACTTGGATGATCATCCAAACCTTTTATGCAGGACTGAATTTTTCTTCGCGGAACCTATTGGATTCAGCTGCTGGAGGTACCTTTATGTCCATTACTTTGGGGGCGGCAACAAAGCTTCTTGATGATATGATGACAAATTACTCGAATGGCACACGGAAAGAGCTCCACAAGGTAAGAAGGTAAATTCCGTTGAAGAAACCTCTTCCCCGAGTGATAAGATTGATGCTATTATGTCTATGCTTGTGAATGGTAGATCTAATGTTGATCCTAATAATGTTCCTTTAGCTTCATTGGTTGCCCAAGAAGAACATGTTGATGTGAATTTCATTAAAAGTAATAATTTCAACAACAATGCTTATAGGAATAATTCTGGTAACAACTATAGGCCATATCCTTCCGCTAATGGTAATAGTTATGGTAATTCTTATGGGAATTCTTACAACAATAATAGGAGTGTACCCCCTGGTCTTGAAGCCATGCTTAAAGAATTTATTAGTACACAAACTGCTTTTAACAAATCTGTTGAAGAAAAGCTTGATAAAATTGATATTCTTGCTTCTAAGGTTGATAGTCTTGCCTCTGATGTTGATCTTTTAAAATTGAAAGTTATGCCTAATAAGGATATTGATAATAAAAATTTTACTTCAACAAATGCCATCCAATTTCGAATTAATGAGAATATTAGATTGATGGCCGAATTGCATGCTAGGTGGGAAAGAGAAGAAAATGAAAAACTAGCTAAAGAGAATAATGTAGCTAAAGTTTGGACTATTACCACCACTAGTAATGTTAATGATTCACATGTTGCTACACCTCCTACTATCAATGATAAAATAATTGGTGTTGGCAATGTTTCTACTCCTAGTGCAAAGCGTGCAAAATTGCCTAAAACTGCTGAAATTGATAAAACTGCTGAAATTTTTCAAAATATTGGGGATGATGATCCCATTGCTGTAGATCATAATGGTTTAGACTTTGATGATTGTCACATCTCTGAAGTTATAAAGTTCTTACAAAAACTTGCTAAAAGTTCCAACGCTAGTGCTATAAATTTGGCCTTTACAAAACATATTACAAATGCTCTCATAAAAGCTAGAGAGGAGAAACTAAAACTTGAAACCTCTATTCCTCGGAAGTTGGAAGATGGTTGGGAGCCCATCATTAAGATGAGGGTCAATGATTTTGATTGTAATGCTTTATGTGATCCTGGTGCAAGTATTTCTGTTATGCCTAAGAAAATTTATGATATGCTTGACTTGCCACCATTAAAAAATTGTTATTTGGATGATAATCTTGTTGATAATGCTATAAAGAAACCTTTGGGGAGGATTGATAATGTTCGTATTATGGTTAACAATAACCTTGTCCCCGTTGATTTTGTTGTCTTGGATATTGAATGCAATGCATCTTGCCCCATTATATTGGGAAGACCTTTTCTTCGAACTGTTGGTGCTACCATTGATATGAAGGAAGGTAATATTAAATATCAATTTCCTCTCAAGAAAGGTATGGAACACTTCCCTAGAAAGATAATGAAGTTACCTTATGATTCTATTATTAGAACAAATTATGATGTTGATGCTTCGTCTCTCGATAATACTTGATACACACTTTCTGCGCCTAGCTGAAAGGCGTTAAAGAAAAGCGCTTATGGGAGACAACCCATTATTTTACTTCTGCACTTTATTTTATATTTGAGTCTTGGAAGTTGTTACTACTGTAGCAACCTCTCCTTATCTTTATTTTATTGCATTGTTGTGCCAAGTAAAGTCTTTGATAGTAAAGCCAATACTAGATTTGGATTATCGCGCAGAACAGATTTCTTGCCGTCACGAATTTGAGCAGTAGTCTCTGTAGAAAAATTAAAAAAATCTGCCAATTTACGTGCGTGATCCTCAGATATGTACGCAACTTTCATTCAATTTGGGCATTTTCATCTGAGCAAGTCTGGTGCCACTTTAAAATTCGTATTTACGAACTGTTCTGTTTTGACAGATTCTGCCTTTTATTTCGCATTGCCTGTTTTGCTATGTTTGATGGATTTCTTTGTTCCATTAACTTTCAGTAGCTTTGAGAAATGTCCAGAAGTGTTAAGAATGATTATGTCACCTCCGAATATATGAATTATGCACTGACCCTCTAATGAGTTTGTTTCGAGTTTGGTGTGGAGGAAGTTTTCAAGGGTCAAGAGAGGAGGATGATACAATATGATCAAGAAGAGTGAAAAGTCAAAGCTTGGGGATGCCCCGTGGTTCATCCCTGCATATTTTAAGAAGACTCAAGCGTCTAAGCTTGGGGATGCCCAAGGCATCCCTTCTTCATCGACAACTTATCAGGTTCCTCTAGTGAAACTATATTTTTATTCCGTCACATCTTATGTGCTTTAGTTGGAGCGTCTGTTTGTTTTTGTTTTTATTTTTGTTTGAATAAATTCGGATCCTAGCATTCTTTGTTTGGGAGAGAGACACGCTCTGCTGTTTCGTATGAACAAATATGTTCTTAGCTTTATCTTTAATGTTCATTGCGAAAGTTGGACTATTTCATTCATTGCTATATGGTTGGAAACGGAAAATGCCGCATGTGGTAAATGGTTTAATGTCTTGAATAATGTGATACTTGGCAATTGTTGTGCTCATATAGATCATGTTTAAGCTCTTGCATCATGTACCTTGTACTCATTAATGAATAACTACATAGAGCTTGTTAAAATTTGGTTTGCATGATTGATCTCTAGAGTCTAGATATTTTCTGGTTGAGGTGTTTGAACAACAAGCAGACAATGTAAAGTCTTATAATAGTTACAATATGTTCATATGTAAGCTTTGCTGCACCATTTTATACTTGAGTTTGCTTCAAACAACCTTGCTAGCCTAGCCTTGTATTGAGAGGAATTCTTCTCGTGCATCCAAATCCTTGAGCCAACAACCATGCCATTTGTGTCCACCATACCTACCTACCACATGGTATTTCTCTGCCATTCCAAAGTAAATTACTTGAGTGCTACCTTTAAAATTCTATTTCTTGTCTTTGCAATATATAGCTCGTGGGAAAAATAGCTTAAAAACTATTGTGGTGAAGAATATGTACTTATGTGTCTTATTTCTTAATAAGTTGCTTGTTGAGCGGTAACCATGTTTCTGGGGACGCCATCAACTTTCACCTTTGTTGAATATCATGTGAGTTGCTATGCATGTTCGTCTTGTCTGAAGTAAGGGCGATTTTCATGATCAAATGGTTTGAGTATGCATACTGTTAGAGAAGAACATTGGGCCGCTAACTAAAGCCATGATTCATGGTGGAAGTTTCAGTGTGGACAACTAATCCTCAATCTCTTATGAGAATATTAACTGTTGTTGAATGCTTATGCATTAAAGAGGAGTCCATTATCTGTTGTCTATGTTGTCCCGGTATGGATGTCTAAGTTGAGAATAATCAAAAGCGAGAAATCCAATGCGAGCTTTCTCCTTAGACCTTTGTACAAAGCGGCATAGAGGTACCCCTTTGTGACACTTGGTTGAAACATATGCTATGCAATGATAATCCGTGTTAATCCAAGCTAATTAGGACAAGGTGCGAGCACTATTAGTATACTATGCATGAGGCTTGCAACTTATAGGATATCTTATACATAACACATATGCTTTATTACTACCGTTGACAAAATTGTTTCTTGTTTTCGAAATGAAAAGCTCTAGCACAAATATAGTAATCAATGCTTCCCTCTGCGAAGGGCCTATCTTTTACTTTATTGTTGAGTCAGTTTTCCTATTCTTTCTATCCCAGAAGCAAACACTTGTATCAACTGTGTGCATTGATTCTTACATGTTTACTTATTGCACTTGTTATATTACTTTGTGTTGACAAATATCCATGAGATATACATGTTGAAGTTGAAAGCAACCGCTGATACTTATATCTTCCTTTGTGTTGCTTCAATACCTTTACTTTGAATTTATTGCTTTATGAGTAACTCTTATGCAAGTCTTATTGATGCTTGTCTTGAAAGTATTATTCATGAAAAGTCTTTGCTATATGATTCATTTGTTTACTCATTATCTTCATCATTGCTTCGAATCGCTGCATTCATCTCATATGCTTTACAATAGTATGATCAAGATTATGATAGCATGTCACTTCAGAAATTATCTTTGTTATCGTTTACCTACTCGAGGGCGAGTAGGAACTAAGCTTGGGGATGCTTGATACGTCCCAAACGTATCTATAATTTCTTATGTTCCATGCTACTTTTATGATGATACTCACATGTTTTATACACATTATATGTCATTATTATGCATTCTCAAACGGTGATACCGCTGCTGCTAAATGGGACCCGCATGTCATCCTCTATGTACTATAAAACTTTCTTTTCTTGGAGTTTTTTTTGGCACCTCATATTTGGTCACTTGCCTTTTTCTTTCGATCCCCCGCCGCCTCTCAAACGGTGATACCGCTGCTGCTAACTGGGACCCGCATGTCATCCTCTATGTACTATAAAACTTTCTTTTCTTGAATTATTTTTGGCACCTCATATTTGGTCACTTACCTTTTTCTTTCGATCTCATGCCACGTTTGAAACGTTGAGGAACCCTGTGCTCATGGGACCCGCATGTCATCCTCTATGTACTATAAACTTTCTTTTCTTGAATTATTTTGGCACCTGTATTTGGTCTTACCGCACTGCTGATCTCATGCCACGTTTGAACGTTGAGGAACT
>NC_061509.1:19876027-19931629 GCF_022539505.1 Lolium rigidum | reverse complement strand
TAGCTCCTCGCGTGCTTTAGCGAAGCTCCGCCGGAGTTCTCCACCGCCACCGACACCACGCCGTCGTGCCGTCCGGATTCAAGAGGAGCTACTACTTCCGCTGCCCGCCGGAACGGGAGGTGGACGTCGTCTTCATCAACAACCGAACGTGTGACCGAGTACGGAGGTGCTGCCCGTTCGTGGCGCCGAACCGATCGTGATCAAGATCTTCTACGCGCTTTTGCAAGCGGCAAGTGAACGTCTACCGCAGCAACAAGAGCCTCATCTTGTAGGCTTTGGAATCTCTTCAAGGGTGAGACTCGATACCCCCTCGTTGCTACCGTCTTCTAGATTGCATCTTGGCTTGGATTGCGTGTTCGCGGTAGGAAAATTTTTGTTTTCTATGCTACGTTATCCTACAGAAGATTCCAGAAGTCCGAAAGGGAAACGAAGTGGGGCGACGAGGCGCCGACACAACAGGGCGGCGCGGCCCAGGTGCTGGCCGCGCGGCCCTAGCGTGTGGGCCCCTCATGACGCCCCCGACTCTACCCTTCCGCCTACTTAAATCCTTCGTCGCGAATACCCCAGTACCGAGAGCCACGATACGGAAAACCTTCCAGAGACGCCGCCGCCGCCAATCCCATCTCGGGGGATTCAGGAGATCGCCTCCGCACCCCCGCCGGAGAGGGGAATCATCTCCCGGAGGGCTCTTCATCGCCATGATCGCATCCGGAACGATGTGTGAGTAGTTCACCCCTGGACTATGGGTCCATAGCAGTAGCTAGATGGTTGTCTTCTCCTCATTGTGCTATCATGTTAGATCTTGTGAGCTGCCTATCATGATCAAGATCATCTATTTGTAATGCTACATGTTGTGTTTGTTAGGATCCGATGAATATTGAATACTATGTCAAGTTGATTATCAATCTATCATATATGTTGTTTATGTTCTTGCATGCTCTCCGTTGCTAGTAGAGGCTGCGGCCAAGTTGATACTTGTGACTCCAAGAGGGAGTATTTATGCTCGATAGTGGGTTCATGCCTCCATTGAATGCGGGACATGTGACGTAAAGTTCTAAGGTTGTGGATGTGCTTGTTGCCACTAGGGATAAAACATCGATGCTTTGTCTAAGGATATTTGTGTTGATTACATTATGCACCATACTTAATGCAATTGTCCGTTGTTTGCAACTTAATACCGGAAGGGGTTCGGATGATAACCTCGAAGGTGGACTTTTTAGGCATAGATGCATGCCTGGATAGCGGTCTATGTACTTTGTCGTAATGCCCCGATTAAATCTCATAGTACTCATCATGATATATGTATGTGCATTGTTATGCCTTCTTTATTTGTCAATTGCCCAACTGTAATTTGTTCACCCAATATGCTATTTATCTTATGGGAGAGACACCACTAGTGAACTGTGGACCCCGGTCCATTCTTTACATCTGAAATACAATCTACTGCAATTGTTCTTTACTGTTCTTCGCAAACAAACATCATCTTCCATACTATACATCTAATCCTTTGTACAGCAAGCCGGTGAGATTGACAACCTCGCTGTTACGTTGGGGCAAAGTACTTTGATTGTGTTGTGCAGGTTCCACGTTGGCGCCAGAATCCCTGGTGTTGCGCCGCACTACACTCCGTCATCAACAACCTTCACGTGCTTCCTTGACTCCTACTGGTTCGATAACCTTGGTTTCTTACTGAGGGAAAACTTGCTGCTGTACGCATCACACCTTCCTCTTGGGGTTCCCAACGGACGTGTGTCTTGCACGCTATCAGGGTCCAGCCGTTCGGTTAATTTATTCAGATCTGGAATTTGTTTCTTTGCCTATGATGAATTGTTGGGCACAAATTTGTACAGAGCGGGTTCAACAAACCATTGTTGTGTACAAATCTGTTGTGCATGAGCTTTGGTTTGCTAACCCCGTCCTTGTTGACAAGGTATCGACTTGTCGATGCCTACGGATTGTAGACTAGGGTTTTCGTGGAAGTAGAGGGCAAGTAGATCTAGAGGGTTCAGCCAGAAAAGTACTCGACTGCTAGAAAACTAGGGTTGTGTTGACAATGAAATCGATCCTTTCTTTCTCCCTTGACTCCCCCTTATATAGGAGGCGGAGCCGAGGGTTTCGTGATGTACAAGTTACAAACAGCGGGAGACTCTTTGAGTTCGTGATGTACAAGTTACAAGTTACAACGCATGCCGAGGACATCGGAAGGACCTTCCCCAAGGTCGGCTCGACGGTGAACGTCTACTCCTTCCGCGCCAAGCACAAGGCGCTCGACATTCACCTCCGCAACTTCCAGTGGGTGGAGATCGCCGCCGGGCGCATGCCTCCGCTCAAGCCCAAGGTGCCCAAGATCAAGGGACAGGGGAACTGGAGGAGAAGCCAGATGGAGTAGGCGGAGTCCAGGACGTGTGCTGCTGCTGCAAAGCAGCTTTTTATTTTGTTGTTGTTAATATGTTGGTGTTGTCAAGAACCTAAGAACCTTATTTCGGCTGATGTATGCAACTTATTATCTACCTATTATCTATCCCTATTGTACTATACTTGATTGTTGGGCGCCCTTGATTGCTTAGATGTTTTTAGAGTGGACTGTATTCAAACTAAAAAGAGTGAACCTACACACTAAAACCTAGACTAGATACAAACTAAAGTAGATGAATTAAAGAAAAAACTAAAACATCTTATATACATGCACGGAGGGAGTACATATGAACCAAGTTTGGTGAGGTCATTAATATGGAGCAGAGGAAGTACTAGATTTGCTGCCATATTTAGCAAAAAACAAGGGCCACAAGGAACAAATAATTGAAGAAAGACAGAAATGGAAGCTTCTCTAGATTTGATAATAGTTTGGTGAAAAAAGACAGAGAGAAAAAAGGGGAAAAGGTGCTCTTAAAAGGGATATGCCAATTTGGGCCGAGAAAGATAGAACCCAGCACGTACAACCAAACACGGTCTCGTCCTATCCCACGCGGTCCCTTTCTACCAGCCCCACGCGACGCGGCCCCACACGTTAGCACGGAACGGTCAACTAAACGGGAATCCTACCGCTTGACCTCCTTCTGCAGGTTTCAGACAAGGGCCTGGGGAAAACTGAGGAAAAACTAAGGAGCTGGGGAAAACTAAGTACAACTAAGGAACCGAGGGCACGAAAATAGAAAGCCCTAAAATAAAAGCACTCCTAGCTAGTTCATGTGCAATATTATTGGCCTCCCTATTACAGTACTCAACTGTAACTCTACCAAAACCACTCCATAAGATGGAGCAATCATTATAAATTGCATCAGCCGATGTTCATGGCATCCACCAAAACTACTCTTCTCATGAAATCAATGATCCTGATGCCAATTCCCAAGGTATATTTTTATCTTCATAGGATCCACCTTGAATCCAACACATGTACTACAAGAATTATCTATGAAATATTTCTTCATATAAACTCAAATAAAATATTAGTTCATAGAGATTGCCATTAACTACCAAAAACACACGCAGGGGTAATATACCCTTACAACAACCCGAGCGAGGATGACATAGGCATCCCAGATGGGCCTGCCGAATAAGGTACCCGGGGATAATCGAAGGCCCACGACCCGAAGTTTATGAAGCTCGGAAGCCCAATAAGCATGGATATGGAAAATAGAGATAGATTAGGAATAAAAGACTTGTATCAATACGGGAAGGATTCAAATAGGTCTTCCGGACTTTGTAACTTGTACGATACGAAAACCTCGGCTCCACCTCCTATATAAAGGGGAGCTGAGGGTGAAAGAAAGGATCGAATCATTGTCAACACACACCCTAGTTTTTCATAGTCGAGCACCTTTTTGGCGGAAACCTTCGAGATCTACTTGCCCTCTACTTTCCGCGAAACCCATGTCTACAACTTGTAGGCATTGACAAGTTAATACGTTGTCATTTGGCGCCGTCTGTGGGGATTGGAGGTGACAAGGAGCTGATCTCGATGGCAGAGACAACATCATCAACATCATCAGTAGCAAGCAACGCGATGAACGAAGGTAAATAGGTCAAACCTGATCTCGTCGATTTTGTTACTCACCCTCCCGCCCGTTTGCATGCATATGCCGATCTGGAGGAGTCGACGAAGATGACGTTCGGGAGCTTCCACTTCCGCGTCGGGAGAGAAGGGTCGCATCGCCTGACGGCACCGATTTTTTCGGGTCCGTTAGCGGCTGATTCCGATTTCTCGGGATCATCATCATCAATCGAGTCAGGCGACGAGGAGGCTTCGCCGCCAAGCTACATCAAGCCCGCTGCTGGCGGAGAACTCGCCGATCTGCTCGGCGGCATGTCTTTCGGGTCGTTTGCGGATTCCGATCTGGACAACGACTTGGAGAGCATCGACAGTTTCGACTTCATCGACAGATCTACTTCTATTCAGGAGGTCTTTGCTGATAGTTACGACGGTGTCACCACCCTCCCTATCCTGCATCCATCCGGGCTAATGGCGTGCCATTCCAACCCCCGCCTCCGACCCTGGCCGCCGGAGCCTCCCTACCTTCCATGGGAGTTTCTCCACAGTCCCACTGCCGTACGAAGCCTCCACCAATGCCCAGACCGCGGGTACCCCTGACCGGCATTCCTCTTGGTGCCCAGCCGCGCACCGGCCTCATCAACGAGAGCCACCGGAGGAACACGCGACCTCGACCCCGAGCTCACTGGCACGCGTGACCTCGACCTCGAGCTCGGGTGGCGGAGTCATTCGGTGGGACGCAGCGGCCGTCAAGGTGAGCCGCAACTCCTTGACCACTGAGGAATCAACCCGATTTGGGATTCAGTTTCTCTCTCGGTCTGAATCTCGCTTGATCCACAATATGCGGTTTCTCTTGAGTTTGTTGGATTTGGGGATTATTTTGTTAGGTGAGGTTGCAGATCTCAAATTGATCCGGGTTGTGGTTGCTTCTTGTTGCCTTCTTAAATCCTTTCCGTTTGATCTCGTGGATTTGAATTCATCTATTTTTCCTGGATAGTTCTGAAATGTCAGTGCAGTGCAATAAACGATTGTGAAGCCACTATGAATTGTAATTGAAAATTATGAAGTATTTGATGGGAAACAATGCAGAGTTGTGGATTGTGGCTTATTGTTTGCGTGTAACGTTCTCATACTTGGATTTGTGGTTTACTTCTTGCATCTAATTAGCTAGCAGCAGCTTAACAAGTGTTTTACGAACTCTGAATAAACAATGGATCCCATTGTGAAGAAGCAGCCCATATTCATTAAACTGTAGATTAGCAACAACTTTTTAGTTCTTTCATTTTCAGTTGGTCTTAGTTTGACTATTTAGAGTTATAATTAGTCTGTTAGCTAGACGTGTTCTTAACTTCTATCTGTCAAATGCTCCCCTCTGGAAATGATGTCATTCCATAATCTTTTGTTTACATGTGTAGTATGCTAATTATGGTACTGTTTTGCAAGTAATCCCTTTCACTAATCCAGCCTGATAGTCCATTTTCTCCTTCGCAAAGCTGAGAATCAATTCAACAACTCTCATATAGATAAAAGGACAGTATACTTCTTTGACAAATGTTGTTTCCTAGTATTAACTACTCTGACATTTACCTTACCACTTGGTGTATTTCATCTTGTATTCAACTGGTATATAAAAGGTAAAGCAAATGTATTAATTAGCTGCTATATTAAGTGTGAATCTAATAACACACATTGATGCTCCTGATTTAGACCTCGCGTGTAGTCAAGTTCCAAACGTCCGGGTCGGAAATCAATATGGCTATAAATTTTGATCATACGATTGATGTAATTATTTATATTAAATTTTTATACCTGTTAATAACTTATTTTTGGCAATTCACAGTTACAGCTAACATTTCACACCAAATTGTAACCATCAATCTTGTAATAAAATTTACAAAGAGCTTCGTCTTTAGTATGCCTTAAAACTATATTGAAGCCAAATCAAATTAAATGTGAAAAGGTAAGAAAGGGAAACATTACATGTCTACTTTACCACCATGCATAGCAAATGTACTCTCGTATATAGTATATCTCTCGGTGCATCCTTACCTATCTTGGTAGAGAGATCTAATCGTATGCTATAAAAATGTGTTGGTACTAGGCCTAGTTTATGTTTAGGCATGTTCAGTTAGAAAAATCTAGAGTATATAAGGTGTTTAAGAGAACATTTCACCGAATTATCCTACATTGCCGTAAATATTTGTGGTCATGTCTTACATGTAACAACCTGTCCAGCTATGTTGATTACGTATGTCTGCTTTGTACTTGGTACTAAAATAGCATTGGTCTAGCTAAGATAACATTAGTACAACTTATAGGGCGATTGTTACAGAGAGACTAATAACCTGAATGAACTCGCCGCCGTTGACCGGGTTGATTTATTCGTACGTGTTGCACACTATAGATTACTCCTAAAATACATTTGTTTTTTGTTTTTCAACACATTCACTACAATCTTTGGCGTAAATAGTGACTACACACAATTAATATGTGGACATGACCTCTACATCTCCGGACCAGGGTGGTCGCTTTGTTTGCCCCGCATATGCATCGACCCCAAAGTAAACGTTGTAATACTCGGTTGAAAGTGCATGGAGCCCCCATATGTGGTTTTGGTAATTAATGACAATTCATATGGACTAATGTTTGCATTGAGTTGTATTTGTAGGAGTTATCCATAGGCAATGCTTGAACCAGATGTTGGCTTTAAGGTTGCATTAAGAAGAAATTGATGAAGAATATCAAGTGACAAGTATGTCTTGAAGATGAAGATGAAGTGAGACCTCAGAGTTAACTTTAAGACATCAACATGATGAATAATGAAGAAATGAAGTAAAAGTTCAAGATGAGCCATCTCGAAGAGATACTTTTCTTGAATCTTGCCATCCGTATGGTGATCATGGATATGAGAATACGCGTCGAAGAAGAAGCTCTCCCATGATGGATTATGGGGGAGCAATCCACAAGACTTCGTCAAACAAGGACAATCAAGAAAGGTGTTCTATCTTGTTGCGGTCAAAACCGTCATCATCGAGCTCAAGTGGAATGCGCAAGTTTAAGGTTTGCTCTTGATATGGTTTCTTTCTCTCCGGTCTCATGGTGTAGTTGGAGACCGGTTTATAGTTTAGTTGCCGTACTATCAAGAGGCTCTCGAGTGAGTAACTCGATCGTATCGTTCGGAGAGAGCTCAAACCTTTGCATCCTTGCATCATCCTTCTTGGTTGTTATTTGGATCTTATTCATGTGGTGATTTAGAGCTTGTGGTTGGTTCCATAGCAAGCTCTAGTTCATCGAAAAAAGATTCTGCATGAATCACTTATTACGTTTTCGAGTTTAGTGATTTTCTCGATTCTCTATGGAGGTGTTGCACCTCTAAAATTCATAGAAAATCAATCCCCACTTGTTTTTGTGGGTTAGCTCTTGTCGTGCTCTTTCCAACAAAATTGGGTTCGTCTTGAGCGGAGTTTCCAAACTCTAGACATTATCTTTTGAAGTTTGTCTTCTATTTGATTTAAAGAAAAAAGGAAAAGGGGAGGCAGCCGACACTACCGCCCTTGATGGGCCGGCAGTACCGCTCGGCCCACTCCGGCACTGCCGGCTCCCACGCGCAGCATTGCTGGGACGCGCAGAACGGCACCTCTGGCCCGCCCCCAGCGGCACTGCCGGGCCAACCCAGCTTCGCGCCCTGGCTCCGCCGCTCGCTCCTGGCCGCCTACTGCGTGCCTCGCTGGCCCAGCCACGCGCTCGCTTGCGTGTCACGCTGCTTCGCTCGCTTTGCTGCTATTGCTTGCTGCCACTCGGGCGGTAGTACCGCCACAAACAGGCCGGCACTACCGGCCCTTGCCTGAACAGCCCCAACGGGCAGAATTTCTGGCAGCCCCTTTAAATAGCTTTCTTCTTCCTCTCGTTTTTCTGTGGCTTGACACACTTTTTGCTCTCCTCCATTGCCAATATCTAAGAGCTTCCTCTACCCCAAATCCTTCATGATTCTTGCTCAAATTTGAGGAAAAAAAGAGAGGAGACCTAGATCTACAATTCCACCAATCAAATTTCTCTCTTTGTGAGGGAATCTCTAGATCTAGTTCTTGGAAGAAATTTGGTGTTCATCTTCCTATTTGTTCTTTCTTTCTTATTTCCCCAATAGCTTTTGTAGCTTTGTTGAAATTTGAGAGAGAAGTACTTGATCATCTTTGTGGTGTTCTTTCCATTGCATTTGGTGCATCGGTTTGAGTTCTACATGGTGATTCGTTGAAGTGAAAGCAAGAAGGTTGTTACTCTTGGATTCTTGGAACCCTAAATGGATTCTAGGCCTTTGTGGCGATTTCTTGGGAGCCTCCAATTAAATTGTGGATGCGTGCCTCAAGCTTTATGTAAGGCCCGGTTTCCGCCTCGAAGAAAATCCCTTAGTGGAACCGTGACCTAGGGCTTTGTGGCGAGGGTCACCGGAGAATAAGGTGAAGCGCCTTCGTGGCGCTCGGTGTGTGGTGTGACTCTCGCATCTTGGGGTGAGACCTTTGTGGCGTTGGTGTGCATCGAGCAACCACACCTCAAGGTGAGGCCATTTGTGGCGTTCGGAAGAGTTAAGCCACCGCACCTCTCCAACGGAGATTAGCACTTGCAAGAGTGTGAACATCGGGATAAATCATCGTCTCTCGCGTGCCTCGGTTATCTCTATACCCGAGCTCTTTACTTATGCACTTTACTTTGTGATAGCCATCGTGCTTGAAGTTATATATCTCGCTATCACATAATTGCTTGTATTGCTTAGCATAAGTTGTTGGTGCACATAGGTGAACCATAGTATGTAGGCTTTGGGTTTTACAAAGTAAACGCTAGTTTTATCCCGCATTTGTTAAACCCATCTCGTAAATTTTTTAATCCACCTTTTCACCCCCTCTAGATGACATCCGTGTCCTTTCATCGGTTCTGGTAGTAGGTGGCCGCATGGAGACGAAGTGGAAATCATGGAAACGACAGAGGAACGTTGCAGATATCGGGAAGGGCCATGTAGCTAGGTTGTCGAGGTCAATGACGCACGAATGCACCATGACGGTGTGGTGAGGCTTCAATAGTTCTCTTGGTAGCAAAGCACGGTGCCTCTCTTCCCCTGAGACTCGATGCATTCAGGAGTGAAATGGTTTTCTTTTCCGTTGGAACATTTTGGGGATTTCTGGATTTTAAAGAGAAGGTCATAAGACCTAGCCCGGTGCTACCACCTTCACATACTTGGTTAGAACTGAGTGCTCGGGAGGCCCATTTTCACCTCAAAAGCCAACCCCATTGACCCATTCGCAGGTGAGAAACTATATACTGACTCATTACCCTTTGTTTGGTTAAAGTCTTCAGAGGAATTGATCATCCCAGCTCAGTTACTGTTATAAACATTGCTAATGATCTTTCGTCCTACCATTTCAAGAAAACGGATCAAAGGTGTGGGGTATATCATAATTGTATTAATTTGAGTAAAATTATCCCCCGCTCTGTGGGAAAACAAAGCTGAGCATCTCTGCATCATACCAGTGATATAAGGTGTATAGTTTTTCAGAAAAAGCTCCAAAATATATGGTGTATTGCGTAGAACCACTCATTTGGACATTCTTTTACAGATTCGATTGCATTTTCTTAGCTAATGCAAACTCCTCTATTTTTTCAAAGCAATAATTTAGGGGTAATCTTGCCCAAAACTCGTGTAACTTTTGCTCTCAATATGCATTTCTTAATTACCGTGCCAGAAACTATACACCCTGTATCTAGGAACGGAGGGAGTATGATTTAGCAAACGTAGAACACATTTTCTGCAAATACAAAATGCACACTCACAATTAGAGACATGTTTACATGATAAGCTCCTCAAATTTACATTACCACAGAAAAATCATCAAAATGAAATGAAAAGTTGTCTTGCAAATGGCAACACATCCATCCTCTTCTGGTCTCTATTTTCTAGTTGAGTAAAATACACAGCGGGTACTTGAACTTGTCGGCGAGGTTCAACTAGGTCACTGTACTCACAAAATACGGTGACCTAGTCGAACCCCGTCGAAAAGTTCAAGTACCCGCCGTGTATTTTACTCTAAAATATGATGTACAATTAATTATTTTTTAGTTTTATCTATAGTAACGAGATATTTAAATATATAGTGAGAGAGATTGTACTAAGATATCATCTCTTAACTAAGAGAAGGTAAAATATTTTTTCATCTTTTTCTTTCCTCCACCTCAACATTTATCTTATGTGGCACTGCTAAGATATCTCTAGTGCTTGTTTATGGCTTGTTTATGGCTTAATTATGGCTTGTTTGGTTCAAAGAGAAAGTGGAGGAGTAACATAGGAACAAGAAATTTTCCTAGGGTAGCACTATTCATTTGGTGATTTAAAGGAATTGAGCAAAGGAAAAAAACGACAGGAAAATTTCCATTAATCTTAGTTGAATTTTGCACTCCACTTGGACCTCCTCTTTAAATTCCTAGGCACAAAGAACAAGACCCAGGTCTCTAATGGCATACTTTTCACCTGGTTTGACTTTGATTGACCTTGCCCATGAGAAATCCTATGTATTTTCTATTCCCGTGGATCAAACAACTAACATTATAGAATCTATGTGTTTTTCAATCCATATCTTGTATCTGCATTTTAAACTTTTTTCATCCGTTTCTATATTTGAAATACAACGAATCAAAAGACCCCTAATATATGGATGGAAGAGTTGTTGCCTTAGTTAGAAATTTTCTAGGTGGTTTTAATAAATTAACGAGGAGAGATTACATGTCTCTGCCATCGAGTACCATATATAAAATGTTCTCCTTTTTCAATGAACATACAATGCATCTCTCTAAAGCGGAGTACTCATTTAGTGGGAGGCTGTGTTTTCCACAGATAACAAGGCATTTAATGTGACTCCATCAATCTTGAACCATTTTAGCTTCAATCTTCTGGAGAACCAACTTGTGCATCGATGGTTAGGAGGGAAAGGTTACCCCTGTCTATTATATGTGCATATTTGTGAGCGTGTGTAATGTGTTCCACGAAAAAAACTCCAGTTTCGGTATATGCAGTATGCAAATATTTTTCTTAAAGAGTACTCTCTCCATTCTGATTTAGTCTATATATTTTATAAAAAAGACAAATTAGTGTTGCAAACAACCAATCCAAGCTATGAACTTCCAATAAAGAGACCAATACTACTCTTTTTTCAGCGTTATTATTTTATTGACTAAAAATTAAAATGTAGATTGTTTCAGAACAATTTTTGAGGGTAGATTGCAAACTATTTCAGAAGGGAGGGAGTATTTTGTACTCCGTGTTGGTAAGAAAGAAAAACCAATCTCGAAATGGCCACAGCGATTCTCTGCTCACAGATCCCGTCCGCTCCATCTCAGCCGTCAAACTCCACGATCGAACGGACGCCCTAGAGTCTCATCTCGGAGATCCAGCCTCCTCCAACCTCCTCGCGAACAAACCCCGAATCCAAATCCTCGCACTCCATTCCACCTCAGATCACGAGCAGGGGAGACCGGATCGGAAGCGCCGGAGATGATGCACGGCGTGGGATCGTCGGACGCGGCGGCGGCGGCGTCGCTGGAGCTGCAGGAGTCCGGGTGGGAGGAGCTGCGGCGGGAGGCGCGGAAGCTGGAGGGCGACCTGGACGTGAAGCTCTCCTCCTACGCGCGCCTCGCCGCGCGCTCCTCCTCGTCGGCGGCATCCTCGCCCACCGCCGACCGCTCCTCCTGGAAGTCCACGGAGCTCGAGATCCAGGCGCTGCTCGACAAGCTGCAGGACGTCAACGACGCCATGAGCCGCTGCGCCGCGCCCGCCGCCCCCTCCAATGCCTCCGTCTCCCAGAAGCTCGCGCGCCACCGCGACATCCTGCACGAGTTCACGCAGGTCCCCTTCCCTTCCCATCCCCCTCCCCCACCAGCCGCACCAGCCGCTGATAAGCTTGTTGTTTGGTTGACCGACCCGATCGATCGGAACAGGAGTTCAGGAGGACGCGCGGGAACCTGAGCTCCATGAGGGAGCACGCGGATCTCCTCAGCTCCGTGCGCGGCGACATCACCGAGTCCAAGGTTCGTCTCACCTGTCGCAACTTCTCATCGAAGCGTTGCAGTGTCTGATCACTGCAAATTCTCTCTCTCTAGGCTACCGGCGGCATGTCGCCCAGGGTGCATTTGCTCCGGGAGAGGGCTTCCATTCATGGCAGCATCAACCAGGTATGGCTGCAGACCTTGAGTTGTTGAGCTGGACAAAGTCTATGCTGGTCTGAAATATTGTTCAACAACTACACGCCAGTTGCCTGGCTTCGCACACTTGCACTCGTATGGTCTACATTTAGACTTGTGATGTTCATCATTAGCTCTTGTTCATCATGCATTCTCTCATCTGATGCACAAAATCATTACATATCTGTGATCTGAGTGATGTCTCATACTCCCATTCGATGCGAAACTTAGGGGCAGTATGCTCCTAGCACCCACTGCCACAACATTCAGCCATTCCATTAAGTATAACACAACATGCAAGAACATGGTGTCCTTTTTTGTGTGGGTAGCAAGGACAAGGTGTTTTGTGCACTGGTTGGTGTAACGACATGCAAACCTTGAATGATGGTGTGAGTGAAGAAGACAGAAAAATAGCTTACTTTGCCACTGTCAATATGATGTTTGTGATAGACTCTAGGTCATCTAGCACAAGGCACTGAATTCCTGTTTTCCCCCAAATTCCAGATCGATGAGGTAATTGGCCAAGCTCAAAGCACAAGATCAGCCCTATCCAACCAGAGGGCCTTGTTTGGAGATGTTCAGGGAAAAGTCAAGCAGCTGGGTGAAAAATTCCCTGTTGTCCGAGGCCTTCTTGGTACTGTATAGACACCTAATTTTGTATTCTGAACATTAGTCTTTCGATGGCATGTTCTTTATCATGTATTGCAGTATGCCTACACCCTAACTATTGATCGCATACTTGTTTGCAGGCGCCATCAAGAGGAAGAAATCAAAGGACACAATCATTCTTTCAGCAGTAATCGCAGCCTGCACCATGTTTTTGATCATTTATTGGCTCTCGAAATGATGGGAACGTCGCTGGGAAAGTTTGCGACGACGGCTTCCCCTCTCGGCACAGGCGACAACAAATGGCATAGACTAGGGAACGTGAGATTCCATAGTCATCAGCTTCCAGCTAGCTGCCCTTGACATATCTTATTCCTGGAGATCTCTGTAGAGCAATTTAGCTTGGTGGATTGCCTGAGAGGCCACACCGGTTGAGTATATATGATGGTGCCCTTCTGATACTTTATCTTACAATACAACTTGTTTGGACTTGGCCTCTTCTGGGGTGCTGTAATTTTCTTTATTATTGCGGTAACTGTTCACATGGACAATGAACTGGTTGAGTAAATATGGTGACACTCCACTGATGCATCATCTTACAACTGTCCCAACTTCAGCTCTTCTGTAATGCTGGGATTTTCCCTATTCTCGTGGGGACTGAAAAACATATGTTACATCTCAGTGGAACACATGATGCACTGAACTATTGTTGTAACTCAATGCAAATGCTAATTGATCATCCAAAATCAAAGATTACATCTATAAATCTCAAGATCAGTCAGGTAGTGGCCAAATAGGCTCTGGGGTATCAAAAAAGTTTGCGAATCAACAATGTATAGTTTGGTTCCCAGGATCCATTTCCCATCAACCACCTTAATACACTTCACAAGATATGTAACTCAGTAATTAATCTTCCTTTTACTCTACAAAAAGTCAAAAATCTATGTACACCAAAGTGATAAGTTTTCACCATTCTGGTGCTCAGGAAGGAACAGACTTGATCCACATGAAGAAACACTTAGCAGTCGTGTCCCATTGGTGCTCACGAAGGAACAGACTTGATCTCACTTTACAGCCAGACACAAAATTCCATTGAGCGGGAGGACCATATTGTGCAGTGAAGGGGTTGGTCCTGGGCATCTCAGACCATGCTGCTGAAGGTGTACAAGGAAGGCACAAGGCAACCAATTTGCTTGCTGCAGTAATCAGACTCCGTACAGGGGCAGAGCCACTCTGACAAACGAGTAACAGAGAGCCCCCGTGAAGACATAGCTGTCGACCCGGTCAAGAATCCCACCTGAATTGCAAATATGGTATAACTTACAGTTTGGAAGTATGAGACTAACTCCATGGTAGACATAAAACAAATATAACTGCATGGAGTACTGCTGCTGAAAACTTGACATGCCACAACATGAAAATATGTGTGCAATGGTGCTCTAATATGATCTCAAGTCCTGGCACATGATTCCGAGGACTAGATGAAATATAACAAAACAGAGCTGACAATGTTTACCATGGCCAGGAATGAGTGATCCAGAATCCTTCACACCAGCATCGCGCTTAATCAGAGACTCAATAAGATCCCCGAACAACGAACCCAGAAAGATCAGGATTCCATAAGCAGTAGCACTGGTACCAAGGAATGAAATAATTAGGCAGCGAAGCAAGGTTCTATACAAATATATATCATTAGAGATACAAATGCACAATTTATATGCATCTAAACTCAACAAAGAGATGAACACTATCACATGCATATGTTGCGTTAACATTTTTTAGGCTAATATGGTATAGTATTAATATCTTCGTTTATATGAATTCTGAAGGACATTAGGAACAGGCTTGTTAAATATTTAAAGTAGGTTAATACTGTACAGATTGGGTTACAGAAAGATAAAAGAAAAGAGCTAGCTACCCTAACTACTGGGAGATACCAAAACTGACCCTTTTGAGAAACTCTAAATGTTGGCAAATCCCTACCAATAGAAGTTTCTCCATCTCAACTTTACTGAGACGGACATATTCTTTTGCAATGGGATACCATTAATGACTAATGAGTTCCCATGGATTTATTAAGAATCCTGGCAGTTGTGAATTTGTTGTTAATATGCGAAGCAAATGTGTCCACGTTAAAACCTATGGCTTATTCTGTTCAAGTAACTAATCATTTAAGAATTCAGCAAAGAAAAATAATGTTTCAGAACTAGGATAATAATAATCCCTCCGTTCACTAATATAAGCCGTTTTGGAAAGCTAGAGGTTGTAACAGAAAGCTGTCAGAAATTAGCAATACCTTAACAGAGATCTTGGCCAGCGAAAGAGAGTCGACAGAAGCAAAGTGGTAAGCACACAGCCAGTTAGACCGGCTAAAGCACCCTCCAATGTCTTCTTAGGGCTTATGTTAGTCAAAGGAGTACGGCCAAATGCCTGGAACAAAAAATGGATAACACAATGACATGATTTACTTCCTTTCAAGTACACAGCTGTCCAAATAAATTGCTTGGCTGAAAAGGTACATAAAAATAAATGTCTTCATTCAACAAAGATGCATACAACTAAAGCACGCATGACTAAAAATTAGTAGTTACTTTGCCAAGGAAAGAAATAAGCTCGCAGCTGATATGTGATCTGACATTTTTTTAATCAGTGTGGTTGTGCTACATCAAAATCATAATCTTAAAACGTTGCCTTCTGTACGAAAAATCTCATGGTGTAAACAACAAACAGGACAAATACTATACTTGTTCAAAACGAGTAAAAATGTTTATAATAACCCACACAACTGTAGGCGAAGTTGTTTCCACATAAATCACGAAAAACTAAAACAGACAAAATGAAATTGGGTCAAATAAAACTGAAGGTAATTAGGAAAGAACATACCCTTCCACAAAGGAAGGCTGATGTATCAGCGGCAATAATGCTACTAATAGATATCAAGGTTGCTACAAGTCCAACTGTCCAGTGAGCTTGCCCACCGAGAAGTATTGGCCAATTATGCGCTATACCTGGCAAAGAACACGGTTATGACTTATAACCACAAAAGAAACATATATATATACCAAGAAAGAGAGAGGCATTTACAACTTTGCACTGGTAAGCACTTATCAAACAGAAGGACAAATTGATATAGAAACATGTATAAACAAAGTAGTCAGAGAAGTACGTGGACGTATAGGGTGCACTACACACTTGAGGTGTACTAACAGTACCATGCTGGCACTATTCAGTGTCAGATTTGTCTTTTTTGTCTTGAGATATATATCGAATTTGGATTTGAAAGTTTGAGACATGGTAAAGGTAAATTGTGCCAATGTTGTAATTTCTTTTTCAGAGTTTTT
This sequence comes from Lolium rigidum, assembly GCF_022539505.1. NCBI lineage: Eukaryota > Viridiplantae > Streptophyta > Magnoliopsida > Poales > Poaceae > Lolium > Lolium rigidum. The sequence goes on along the minus strand of NC_061509.1, from coordinate 19,915,474 downwards.
CATTACAGTTGAAAATAGTAATCAGTTGTCTAGTACATTAGTACACCTAATTAGTTCATGGTATATGCCCCCGAGAAGTAAAAAAGAGAATTTGATCCACGTACTTGTGTTTAATGCAGGAACTGCTAGCCCGCAACGGAGCTTAACCCAGAAAGAAGGAAGATAGCCGCAATAAAATAAACCAAAAACTGAACTAGTTAGCTGCGCAAAACGTGGGTTTCCTCTTTGCAAGAGCAAAGATATTGCAATAATAAATGCCGAAAACGTCAGGGGAACATCCATGCGGCCATAGTACCTATGCAAATATACATGAGAAACATCAGAACTGGAAACTATGACCATATTAACAGGAAATGGCAACTAGATGCTGCATCCTTCCTTCTGGCAGTATTCACATAACTGAAGAAAAGAAAATCCAACTGTTGACAAGCATTATGATCATGAAGCTATATTTTTGGTTCATTCCTCAAAAATGATGCAGTCGTCATGAAATGATGCTGCGAAACAAAGCATACGGGTTATGGAAGTTTTTCTTTTGCATCTAGATTGGTCCGAATCCAAAACATAAATCCACTAGACATCAAGTTTTTGCTCCGAGAAAAATATCTACAAAATGACTAACAGATTGATGCGGAAGCTCAGAAGCAATCGAAGGGCTGTAAACTAATATCTCGGAAGTATATGAAATGTACTGATACTGAAAGTTCTTCCTATTCTAGGAATTGAGTGATAAAAAAAAACGTTGACCAACGGGGGAATGATCCCTCCCTTGGCTATACGTTGTTAGGTAGAAATGAGACTCTCCCCGCGGATGGACGCTAGGATGATAACCCGATTAAAGTTCGCCCCTCCCGCGAAATTAACGCGTGATGGGTATTCGAACCCGGGTGGGCTGGCTGCGCACTCGCCTTGCCTTGCCACTGAGCTGGAACTCAGTTCTCAGGAATTGAGTGATAAGATGCGGAACTCAGTGCTGAGATGGCAACTAGTGAGGCCTGATTCCTATCGTGTCCAATGATCCCAAAATCTGAAATGTATGTTTCTGAATCGAGCTAAAGCTAGAACTTCCAGACTAAAGTAATTGCTGTCTTGAACCTTCTTTGGTCAAAACTTAAACCAGGCAGTAATTAAGTGAAACTGTTGGTCGGCATTAGAACTTTTCAGTCTGTAACTTGTCCTCAATGGCCACAACCACTGGGAACAATGTCAGCGTAGCTAGGAGTAGAACATGACACATTTTATTCCCCAAATCCTGACTAAATACCACCTCAATTACAGTAACCACAGCATTCTTCTAGCTTAGTCTGACAGCAAATGCAAGGCTTCCTTACAGTGTGAGGATGGGCATGAGAGCGCAGATGGCGGAGCAGACGCGGGAGACGTAGCGCGGCGGCGGTGTGCCGCCGCCCACGGCGGTCCCGCGGACGAGCCCGAAGTACTCGCGGGCGCCGGCGAGGCCGACGGCGGCCATGGCGGCGGCGAACACCCAGCCGCCGGCGATCACGACGCCGCCCGCGCCCACCCCGATGGCGACGCCCACAAGCACTCGCCGCTGTAGCTTCCGGGCCTTGTCGCTCTTCTCGGCGGCATCCTCCGCGCTTCCTTCGCCGGCGGAGGCGGCGGCGACGGCGAGGAGCGGGAAGCGGCGGCGGAGGCGGAGGGGCGGCGGTGAGGGGAGGAGGAGGCGGAGGCGGAGTTGGGGCTGGGGCCGTGGCGCGGAGCGGAGGAGGAGAGGGGGGTGGAGGCGGGTGGCCGCCACGGCCGCCGTCGCAGCAGCAGCAGCAGCAGCCATGGAAGATGGGTGGGGTGGGGGCGGAGAGTTCGATGTCAGAAAGGGGTTTCCGCTACCGTTGTTTTTGGCTGCAGGCGACGAAGCAACCGAGGAGTTCTTTTTTCGTTGGCAAAGCCACCACAGAGATCTTTTTCCTTCAAAAATTACATAATAATCAATAAATAACTACAAACGCACCATCGGAGCGAGGATATAGTGAGGAGGACCTTATTCTAACTTCAAATATAGCCGCCGCCTCACCATTCGGAAGAAGACATTGAAAAGTAACCTAAACAAAGAACGGGAACCCTCCTGCCGTCAAGTGGCCATGGTCCACCACGCCTTCGATGCTCTAAGGCCACCGAAGGCGAAGCAGATCAACAGTGTCACCGCGCGGGGAGGACGGAACCCTAGATAGGTTTTTAGGAGCTCCTCACCATCGCCTCTCTTTTAGCCATAATTATATTAATAAATATCGAAAAAGGGATATTATTTCGTTTGTGATTACATCAACTAAAAACCGTGAAGGATCATCCTTCAAAACATTGGATCCGTGGAAGAGATGGTATATTTGTTTGGTATCATAGATATTGGCATTTTTCTAAACAAATTTGGTCAAATTTAGAAACCTTTGGACAAATGTATCAAATTTGATTCAAGATAAAAGTTGTATATGTCTTATATTTAGGAGAAAAGGAGCACCTAGAGGATGCGCGGTTAACATCGGACAGGGACATGGTGTCCATGTTACTTTTGTAGGTCCTCAAACATGTTGATTTTTTTCCACGTACACATGTAATTTTCTGCATGTGTATATGGTTTTCCATACAAAATACGTTAATAAGAATTTTCAGAAAGAAGACAAAATTCTCTGATCTATACTTGCAAATGGTGCGTCCATTTAGAATGGAGGGAGTAAAAAACATCGCGCACACTGAAGGCCAAGATCAATTATGCATTTTCACTTTTTTAGGAACCATGTCTTACTTGGTTGATACTCCCGACTTTGTTAGTTTTTTTGAGGCTAAACGACGGTGTGTTTCCCACTTTATATTTTTTTTTCATTTTTATTAATAAAACATAGAAGTTCCAACTTATTACAAAAGTTGCTTGAGAGTAGCAACTTTAAAAAAGCCAAAAACCCTCCAAAAGAAGGAAAAGAAAAGGACTATCTAAACTGCTCTATCCAAGAGGATAGTCCCTTATAAGATTTCCTTTTCGCCTTATGTATAATGAGGGCCATTTCATCTTTGAATTTCTTGCTACATCTATAAATAGTTGAAGTAACAACTTTGAAGATGAAGTCATTTCTGGTGGTCCAGATTGCCCATGTGATCAACATGATAATTTTTATGAAGAAAGGTTTGGCAATGGCAGTCTTAAGGCTCAAAATTGTCCGTTGGAAATCTAAGGGGGTCCCGGGCTCTAAAGACCAAGCAGGGCATATACATTGCCAGCACATGGTAGCAAAAGGGTATTGGAAGAACATGTGATCTCTGATTTTAATGTGTGACCCACACATCACATATGTGTAATCTGCTAGAAAGAAATTCTTTCTCTAAAGCATGGCTCTAGTATTCAGCGTACTATGAGTGAGCAACCAAAAGAACACTTTATGCTTTTGCTGGTAGCCCTCTCACATCCACTTCAGGGAAGTATAGCATCATTATTTGTCATCATATCCTTATATAGTTGGGAGACCTTATAGGATTTGATAGAGCCAAAGATATTCCAAGAGTCATAAGTCATAACCATCTCCAGGTGACAAACTCTCCATCATGGTTTGAAAGAGGTCCAGCTGAACCATGGCTTCTTCAGATGAAGATAGAATAATTCAGTAATATCTATAATTTAAAGAGCTATCTGCAGAGAGATTGCGTCATTCTTTGCAAAGGAGCAAAGTTGTGGCCATGTTGCTTGCAAAGTGTCAGCAACCCATTTATGCTTCCATAGAAGAATAGAATTGCCTTGTAATATTCACATGTGGCTACTTGTTTAAAAGCATCTTTAAACAGTCCCTCCATCAAAAGGAGATCTCTCTAGGCTTGCAGGAGGCAGAGCAGAAGAATAGTAAAGTTCCCAACTTAATCTCACCAAAAAAATATCGACATGCTATTAAAATTTGTGCAAATGTTTCATTAATAGACAATCATTCTGGATAGATAAATTAAGTACTCCAAGTTCTTCTTGATCTACCAAGTTCCAGGTCGCCAAGGGTGAATTTTTCTTTTGCAAATCTTTGTCTCTCCACAGACAATATCTCATGTACACGACTCTGTTAGTTGTTGGTAAAATTGATGTTGTGTGTTCATGCATTTCCATGGTGTATTATGAACCCTTATTTATCACTAGTGTGGACGGGTATCTAGAATCAAAATATGTCTAGGTACATCTATATTAGTTACAACTAATATAAATATTAGTTACAACTAATATAAATGAGAGGGAGTATAATTTTTTTTACGGATTTTCAAACGTACGGGGGACTCGAAGCCTGAACAAGAAGAAGCACCCCAAATGAGGTAAATAAACAAAAACTGAAATAACGAAGCATCTCGGGGCATCACAGAAGCGGAAACAGAGCCCACCCGATCCGGTCCAGTCCAGTCTCCACCCGCCGGCCGGAGTCAACCAGCCGACCGATCCCCTCGTCCCCATGGCGGCCGCGACGGCGACGGCGACGGCGGCGGAGGAGGAGGCGCGGCTGCTGCGGCTGGAGGAGCAGGCGGAGCACGGCGGCGGCGGCGCCTGGGAGTACCTCTCCCTCGCCCGCAGGCTCCGCGCGCGCCGCCCCGCCCCCGTCCTCCGCCTCGGCCTCGCCCTCCTCAACGACGCCTCCGCCCGCTCCCGCCTCGCCGCTGAACGTAACGCCCCTCCTCCCCGATCTCCCCCCTTCCTTCTCGCACGCGCTGCCGCCGCGATCGGTTTGCTAGGTAGATCTCGTGGCCCGCCCGCCCGCCCACGGTTAGATCTCTCTCCCGCGCGCGCGGCTCCGATCTGCCCCGCGGGATTCCCCGGAGCCGGTTGCCGGCCTGTGCTTCCGCGTCAGACCGTGGCTCTGCGGGATCTGCCGCTGAATCGGAGCCTTCTGGTCTTCGTGTTTTTTTTTGTTTGTCTGTCGCCTGCAAGCAGCTGCGGTTTTCTCGATCGGAGATGTCGCCGAAGCATGTCATAATTTGCAACACTATTGCAATGAAGTTGGCACTTATTTAATTTGAAATCTGGCCTTATGAAACGAAACATAGTTGCCTGAGTATGAAGTAAACAAATCATGTAACACTATATTTATTTCGATGCAAGTGCACTCTGAAGTTCTATGATAGGGTTGCATATCCCAAACTCAACACACAACCCAGAAAACGTGACTTTCTCTCAAGCTCCGGTCAAGGTTCCGTTGCGGTATTGCACATGTATAGATTCCTCATGGACCGATCATTCCCAATATGTCTAGAATATTCCATGTATTACGGAATGAGTTTACTTACAGCACCTTCTACTACCACCTGGGATGCTGGCAGCGATTGCGCCTGTTGATCTCTCGCCGCGCTCCTGGTTGTGTTACTGAACATGAGATCGGTTTCTTTCGGTGCAGAGTGGACGCTCTACGAGCAGGTGGCGGTGGCAGCCATGGACTGCCAGCGTCTTGACGTAGCAAAGGTGAGGTGTTCTCTGCAATTGATTTTGTCCGCTGGAAATTTCATTTTATTTTTGGGTTTGGCTATCACTATCTCTTGATGAAACTACCTCTTTTCATGGTTTTGCAGGATTGTATCGGAGTCCTCTCCAAGCAGTTTCCTGGCAGCGTGCGCGTTAGTAAGCTCTCGTAGACCATATACAGGCACTTTGCAGCTTTAGCTCAAAACTATATTAATTGGTCATAATACAATACAATGCATGGGTAGGAGCTTGAGAATTGTGCAGGCCTGGGAATTATCTAAGAACCGGCTACCTAAATTCTGTAGCACACACCAAGTGTTGCACATACCTAAAATCAGAAACCCTAAATCTTTTATTCAACAACGCCATAATTTTATCTATCGAGTCATATAATACTGGTTATTATGGCCATCTTTCTGCATATGCTGAACACACCTTGCTCTAAAATGCAGGCCGCCTAGAAGCTCTGCTGTTTGAGGCAAAGGGTGATTGGGCAGAAGCTGAAAGAGCATATGCACTTATCCTGGAAAACAACCCATTTGATCAGGTATCGTAATTCGTTATTCAGATGACGAGTCTTATGTTCTTGTGGAAAATTTGGTGTGCAAGATGGATTTGATTTTTTCGTTTATTTCCAGAACCATTCAAATCCAAGGATGATACTTCTGTAAATAATATGCTGACATTTTACACAATAAATATCCTCCTTGTATGGTTGGCAGATTGTCCACAAGAGGAAAATTGCTATTGCAAAAGCACAAGGTGACATGTCTTTAGCTGTCGACTATCTGAACAAATATTTGGAATTGTGAGTACCTGTATCATTTTGTTTATAGACCAGATATTGCCACTTTTGTTTGTCTTGTTAGAACATATTAACCCTTTCCCTGTGTTAGATTCATGGCGGATCATGATGCCTGGAGAGAACTTGCTGAAATCTACGTTTCCTTACAAATGTGAGATGTTCGATCTTGATCTATTCAGCATAGTATAATAAGATGTAATTATACTAAATTATATGCCACTTTTTTGTCAGGTACAAACAAGCTGCCTTTTGTTACGAGGAGCTGATATTGGCACAACCAACAATTCCACTTTATCATCTAGCTTATGCTGAGGTACGTGGACCAAACACAGCCTCTCGTGCAAATAAAGAGTAAAATGCAAAAGATCTGTAATTATTTATGGAGAGTGAGTACAAAAGTATTTCCATTATATATGGAACTTCTCATTATCCTGTTGATCATCTATTGATGGTATCTTCGGTCCTATAGTAAATGATGAATGGTCGAAAACCATCGCTAGATAACAATAATAGTCAATAAGCCAGTAAAGATCCAATTAAAATGAAGCACACCAAGTCATAATTGAAGTTAACAAAAAATACTTGACTTAAAGATTTAAGACATAGTGATATAACAAGACAAAATATTAAAAATAGCAAATATAGTAAGTATTCTAAGCTGTGCTTTACAAGATGATGATCCATGTGAAACATGAATTCAAATGTATAAATAATTTACATGTTTGTAAACTTCTCAGATATAGACGATGAAGTATTGTGACACTGACTTTGCAACTGTATCATAATCTGCAGTGAATCAACATAATACGGTGATTGCATCAAATTTTATATTTTTGACTAATTGCTAGTTGGAGGGCCCACAATCTGGTTGTGTCCAGCTATGGAAATTGGTTCTAGTGATATAAGATAAGGACTAGCTTTCATTGGAATCCGTATCTTATGGAGTTTGTTTGGAATTTCTTTGAGGTAGCCTTTTTTCTGATTATGTTACAAGTTTTACTAACTAATAAGTGGGCTTGGTAGGGCATAGGCTGATAGGTGAATGTGTAGTTTTAGGGCCGTGAGTCTGTTGGAGCTTGGCCTTGTTTGTTTTGGGGACGTTAGTAAAATTAAGGTGTTGTTGCATGTTTTTTTGTTAACTCATTTTGTGTGGTATGTGGTAGAGGGAGGCAGCCAGAACAGAAGTACAGTTTATTTGACATATGCTTATAAGGCAATACCACAACCAGTGCAAAACAGATTGACTTCACGCAGTAGCTTGGGGAAAAAACAAGCCCAACGGCTCGATGCTCTCGCGACCATGGCGCGGGGCGAGCTAGCGCCGCCGCCGGCCTGATCTCTCTCTGCCGGCGTCCTCTCCCACCGCTGACACCAGATCTGGTCTTCCCCGTGCCTCCTCTTTCCATCCTCACCAATATCCGACCCTGCTTCGTGCGTTGGTGGCGGCTGCCACGTCCAGAGCTAGGCATGCCCGCGCCGGCGACCGCCGGTGTCTCGCCGCCCACCGCAGCTGCTCCTGCCGCCGGGCGCGCCACGGCGCCTCCGGTCCACCCAGGTAAGGTGCTGGAGGCCTCCCCTGCGCCCACCGCGCGGGTCACTCCAGCTCAGCCGGCCAGCTCCGCCGCCGCGCTGGCCGCGGCCGTCCTGGCCTCCCGCAAGGCCGACCCTGCCATTGGGGGCCGTTTGGCTCGTCCTCGACGCCCCATAAGCCCGCGATGGCGGCTGCACCTTCGCCTTGCCCGTCCATCATCCCTGCTGCTTCCATGGAAGGTGGTTCAGTCACCCTGCTGCCGGTCCCCGAGTTTGTGCCGGTGGCAAAGTCGCCCAACCCTGTCTGGGTTGGCGTCAGGTGTATGTGCGGTTGTGCTGCCACCTAGTCCGGCAGCACCGGCCTGATGTCAATCCTGCCGTGGTCGACACCGGAACGGGCAATGCTGGTCAGGAGGAGGCGCCTTGGGTGCTCATCCAGCCTAGGCGCTCCCTACGCCGGATGGCCTTTGCCCATCCGGCTTTGAAGACGCGTCCTCCGCCTCCTGCTTGGCTCAACGGGAGATGCCACCGTTGCCATGAAGCCGGGCACTGGGCTTCGATCTGCTGTGAGCCGCTCAGGTGCAACAATTGTCGACAAGTTGGCCACAAAGCGAAGTGCTGCACTGGGAGAACTGCTCCTCGCCCACCTCCGGTCCTATTTCGCCACACTGAGCAAACGCATGGTGTTGTTCGTCCTCGACCCTTGCAGCGACCTCCTCCCCGACCACAACTGCGGCCAGAGCTATTGGCCACGGCTGATGTGCAGCCTTCCCTTGCTGAGCAGGCCATGTTGCTCCGCTCCGAGCTTCGGGACTGCCTCGCGAGGGTCGAGTGTTTCTTGGTGAGAGCGGGGGCTGCTCTTGGCACATCCCCTGGTGCACATGAAGCCTCTCCTTCAACCGAGCTTGCTGTCGGTTCAGCTGAAGTTGGGGATGAGGGCCTATATGGTGCTTTCTCCCCTCGTGCCATTCCCTGCCCGCTGCAGCAACCCCATGTGTCGTCTCCTTCTGAGAGTGAGGTCATAGATCCTGTGATGTTGATGATGCCCGAGCTGAAGCTGCAGGAATTGTGTGGGGAGTCGGCTTCTCCCTCATCGTTGATGCATTTGGACATGGACTCGATTGAGCCCTCGGCGGTGGTTCCCATGCCACCATCTCCAAAGCTCAGTCAGTCGCTTGCTTTAGTTGACTCCGAGGCTCTCTTTGCAAAAGAGCTTTGCGACCTTCTTAGCAGTTTGGAGACGGCTATCCCAGGATCTAGCAAAGAGATTGTGCACCTCCTGCCAGGAAAGGATTCGGGTGACAAAACCAAGAAGGTGAAAGAGTATCTCAAGAGAAAAAGCAAGAAGAGTAGCACCACGAGAAAGGCATCAGCAGCCGCTTGATGTATGATCTCATCTTTCAGTGCGTTGTGTGTAGTGAGCTTTGATTTGAGAGTTTGTGGCCACAACAGGTTGGGAGAGTTGGTTGATCTAGTTTGGCGATCGAGAAGTTGTGGACTTTGGGTTTAGTCCCCATGTGTTGTTAGGTTGGGAGAGTTGGTTGATCTAGTTTGGCAATCGAGAAGTTGTGGACTTTGGGTTTAGTCCCCATGTGTTGTTGTATCGGTTTTTGCCCGGTTTTCCGTTAATAAACTGGGCATTATCTTCTTAATTAATAGATTGGGGCAAAGCTTTTGCCTCCGTTTCAAAAAGAAAAACAACCAGTGCTATTTGTTTGTTTAATCTGTCTGGTGAAATGCAAATTTGCTGAGTGTTTCTGATTCACAAAAAATTACCAAGTCAAGCCAATAAGATGTCCTGCTCCTGCCAAAGGCACAATTAATTTCACGCATATCCTTGCTTATTTTTGTTTTCTTATTTTTTGAAGGTTTTGTACACTCTGGGTGGCTTGGAAAACCTTCAAACAGCTAAAAAGTACTATGCATCAACGATCCAGTTGACTGGAGGCAAGAACACCAGAGCTCTCTTCGGCGTGTGCCTGGTAAGACTGACATACATCTTGAAAAGTTGCAGTTGCCTGTATTTTTTATTATCGAAGCACTGGACGCTGATGCACATCTCCAACATGGATACACAGTGTAGCGCGGCGATCAGCCAGCTGACCAAAGGGAGGAACAAGGAGGAAGACAGCTCAGAGCTGCAGAGCTTGGCGGCAGAGGCACTACTGAAGGCCTACAAGCAACACGCATCGTCCAAGGAGGCGCTCGTCGCGGGTATGCTGAAGAACATGAAGCTCTCCTGATCCCTCCTATTGGCTTGCAAAAGGCTTTAGCTTTAGCCTGTGGTAAGCTAGCTAGCTAGGGATGGAGCGAGCAGCACGGTTTTGGAGACGGTACCGACCAGCAGTGTAAAACTTGACTTATGCAAACTTACTACCACATATTCGTTTTTTGGATTCGTTGTGCTTACCATATAGCAATAAGGAGACACTGTACTATTGTAATTTTGAATATAGACCAAAACTTTTTGATCTTTTTGAGTAACGGCCCTTGGCATTTTCATTCCATGGACGACATGCGAGATTGAACAAGCTCAACCAGAGAACCTTTGGTAACTAAAAACCATAGGTGCAGACTTTAAATTAGGAGTTTCATGGTTCGAAAATACCCAACGGAACCCGGCAACGGGCGAGGATGATATCATCTCCGTCCCATGGTTGGAGATTAGCAATGTATTAACTCTTAATGTTGTATTATGTCTTTGTCCAGCTTTTCTGTCGACGTGTATTAGTCGTATTTAGTCTATGCATGCGTTGAGCAATAATTCATGTGCAGAGGCACAGAGCAATAACTGCTGGCAGGAGAGGTTTGCCTTGAACTCTACTACTCACCTGCTGAGTGACACAGGTATTAATTCCTGCCGGCAGAGGATGAGACCAGACGAGTTCGATCTACTAATTCCTGCCGGCCACCTGCATCTCGTCCTCCTTCGTCAAATCTTCTCACTTTCCCAACGAAACTCCATGTCCATGCCCCAGCCAGCTAGAGCAAGCTAGTATCCGGCCGACATGCCTGGTGCTCCTCCTCAGCCCAAGCTCCAAGACAGCGAGCTGCTCCGGCTGCCTTCCTCGTACGCCTGAGCTCCAAGGCAGCTAGCGAGCTCGTCTAGTCGTCTTACTCTCTGCACGAGCTTCTCCGGCCGAGCTCCAAGGCAGCAACATCCTCCACCGCCTTGTTCTTCCACGCAAGCTTCCTCCGAGTGAGATATTTGCTGGTTATTTTTCGGATTAGATGGGATATCAATGTGTATATTTTTCTCCAGGAGCTCTATTTTAACTCTTTTTTTGTACGTTGGATGTTGTGCGAAGAAGTAGCGCTTGTTCTTGATTTCTTGTGGATTCTCCTACAACTATTTTTAGTTTAATCTGGCAAGAGAAAATGTATTTTCCTATCTTCTAAAAGCTATGGATCGGTTTCTGAATGCAATGACAAGATGCTTACGGGCTTACGGCTTTAGATTTCAGATTATGCATGCATTTTTAAAAAGTTACTTGACGAAAAAATCATGCATTTTTTCCTTGTTGAAAATGTTTTTTAATTAATCTGTAATAGGAACAGTGCTCTGTTCACATGGTCCAAAAAAAAAAGTTATTTTCCTGACAAGAAACTTTTCTTATTTTTGATGACCATCTTACTGTTCGATAAGCTCTAAATTAGAAGCAGCGGTTTGATGATGCATCAACTTATTATTAATCGATGTTATTGCATGCCTGAAAATGTACTGCTCTATTCATATGGTCCCAGAAAAAATATAAAGATTCTTGACAAAAAAAATGTTCCTATTATTCATGGCCATCTTACTGTTTGATAACCTCTAAACTGGACGCGTCAATATGGAGAAGCATGTGCATGAAAAATGCATTGTTCTGTTCATTGTTAAGAAAAAAAAAATTATTAACAAAAGATAATCTTACTGTTTATGCTCAAATTATTTTGCGATAACTCTAAATTAGAACCGTCAACTTGTTAATTGATGTTAATCAATGCATTATAGCTGCATTGTTCTTTTCATATTGGTCATGAAAAATAATCATATCTTCTTACCAAAAGAAACTCGCTGCTCATGACCATGTTATTGTTCCATCAGTAGTATGCTCCCTGCAAACGTACACCTATTAAATGGTGAAAACGTATAACAATAAAGCCACTGACCCTGCATAGCATTTATGTCTTGTATTTCCTTCCGTATCCAACTAGTATAGAAAAGGTAATGCAAGGGTATTAATTAGGTGTTATATTACGTCCGAATCATAGAGCAGGTTTCAATGATATGATTGTGATATCAACCTCGCGCGTTGCCAGGTCCCAAACGTCCGGATCGTGCTTTATTTCCTTCCCGCAGGGCGAGGTCACTGTCATGAGGTGACCAAAGTCCGGCAATCAGTTTCGATCACTATGTCGTACCCATTCTCTCAATGACAGATAGCATCTCTACATGCGACTTCAGCTATGAATGAGTCACTCTCACTGACATTCACTTCCTGCATTCCGCTGCTACCAAATGTCCAGCACCATTCCTGGCAACAATTCTCGAATTTGTTCCAAATTGGGTTTGTCAATGGCAGTATCAGTGCTAAGCTTACTCAATCAAATAGCACGCCCAGCTGTTGTCGAAAATTCCAGTGACTTGACCAATTCATCCACAAGTTCCCTAGACCTCCGGACCCGGTCAAAGATCTTGGTTTTTCACCATGTTTTCAAACAATGCCTTTAGCAAGGCCGTTGCCAGGTACAACTAATGAAGACCAGAACTTGGATTCTCACCAATCATGCCTTGGTACTCGAGGAGCACAACCAAAAGTGCAACCCACTTGTATTGCCACCCCCTCTTGCCAAGGTTGCTACCCGCAAAAAAAAAAGGTTGCTGCCGCAACTCGTCAAACACCTGACACAAATGAATAACATGTACCGCATTATCTTCATCCCAACCAATCTCCACCTCTATAAAATTCATGGAAATCTATATTTAGACATATGCCATGGCACCGATAAGAAATCGAAGCTTCGCACCACATCCTCATGAAACCTTACTGGCTGAAGATAAGGGTGTACACTATCATATCGATTCCGCTCTAGATAGCCAGTGTGCCATGCGCCAATCAACGGAAATCTCTGGTAGGAAGACCATAACTCGTTGGCGCCTCCATCAAGAAGGCCGACATGAAGCAGATCGACAACTTGGCGCTAAAAAATCAGGGGGTCCAAACCACCTTTATTCGCAAGACCAACATGCATGTCATAAAATTTGCTTTACAAGTAATGCATGCATTCATCCCATATAGGGAAATGATGCCCTACCTTGGTGACTGTTGCCAGGTCGTGCCAGCGGGCGCGTGTCGCGGATCTCCTCTAGACGTTATGCTCTAGCGATGGTGGGTGGCAACTCAAGCGGGGATCCAATATTTCTAAGTCTCGGTGATTTTTATTTTCGTACCGGTTTTCATTTTTTTTAGAAACGCAGGCGCTTACATACACTCACCCTATGAACGCACACACGCACACCTATCCCTATGAGCATCTCCGGAAGACTGAACCGGCGGACTAGGTCTTGAAATTGACGAAGTCACCATAAGCGCCTGCATTGTCGATGGGAACGTCGCCTCCCACTGAATGAATATTCTGCCTTTATGACACACACATATGTCAAACCTGTGGTTTGAACTCTGGTGAGTTGGGGGTACAACCACCCTCCTAACCACCAAACCTCAGGTTGGTTCTCGGTTTCCATTTGTATATGTTATGGTTGCCAAATAGATTACAAACATCTACCAAGAAAATAATGTGGCAGAAAGGGGAAGAGACAGGCCGCACATGTCGCGGCAGCTATGTTGTAATTAATGAAGTAGAACATATATTCCTTGCATATTATAGTTAAAAACCCATGAATCGACCTGATTACAAAAATGATAAGAGATAGTGTTACATAAAACAAAAAGAAAGCAGATACACAAAGGGCGAAGGGTTGCTAGAAACTAGCCACCTACGCAGAACCATACACAGTATATATTAGGAATTTAGCATTGTCTAGTACCACAGCGTCGCAAAGGCGACGTGGATGAGGAAGCAGACGTAATGCGCGGGAACATTCCTGCCGTTTCTCCCGGCGGCGGCGGCTGATTTATCGTCATACATCGGGCAGCCGACGCTGCACGCGACCTTGCACTGGGACGCGTCCAGCTTCTTGCTCGCGTCCTCCTGCTCTGCACTCTTCTTCGCGCACTCCTTGAGGCAGTCCTCCATGCACGACTCGCCCTGCACGCCTGGAGACGCGAGGAGGACGAAGACGGCAACGAAGAGCAGCGCCGTGGCGGCGGCGGCCGCTGATCCCCTTGCAGGCGACATGATCGGTCGATGGGTTTGTTCGAGCTGGCCGGTGCGCCGACGGTGGTGCTTGGTTGCGATTTGCGAGAGGTTCCTTGTCGTCGTCGTCGAACAACGCTGGTTGGTGGGGAGAGACGGTGGCGTCCTCGCCGGGTGGTGGAGCTCATGTATTTGTGTCGGTAGGGCGTGAGGGCGTGCGAGCTTCGCGGGCGGCACGTGCGTGCATGCATGCGTGTTGAGGCTGTGGCTGTGGGTGCTGGACTGGATGGATGGACGACGCACGTACGCAGCCATGTCAATTGCCATGCCCCATGCAACATGCATCCTCGCTTTTATATGCGCATGCACGCCCAAGATCGCCCCCGGCCGGACAGCAACGTGGCCGGTCGTCCGCGGCGTCGCCGTGGTCGGGTGGGTACTTGGAAACATATATACTTGCAGCTGTAACTGAATGCTACACGTACATGCTACATGTTCTTTCACTTTGAAATATTGTACTTGAATGTCTTTCAAAAAAATGATGTACGTGAAAGTCTATACAATTTGTAAATATTTCATAATTATCATCCTTTTTTGTGTGGTATGATAGGTATTTTTCGTTACTAGCTATACTACATGAGAGATCTTCAGGATTAGAAATTTTGTACTGTGTTTCTCAAATAAATAAAAAAAATCAGAATGTTAGTTCCAACAACACATTCTGTCTATAGCTGAGGCATAACATAACTGCCGTTGACCAATGATTCAGTTGACGGCTAGGACAAAATAATCATCTTCTTACCTCCCGGAACGGGAACATCTTAATAAGCAATCTTATGAGGAAAACATATGGGTCGGAAACACCGATTTTTTGTATATCCTTTTGCTAGTTCTAAATCAAGCAAGAATTAAGTTAGTACTAACTCGGAAACATGGTTATGCAATTATTGTTTTGTTTTCACAGTTACACATGAATTACATTACACATGAATTACATATGAAATCGAGTGACCGACAATTAAAATTATTCTGGAACGACCGATAGTTAGTCACACCATTTTTTACATGAGTTGTTTGATCACATGACTGGTAAAAACACATGAACAGGGGGCGAAGCTCCTAATAGGGCAAGGCAGGGCAGCCTCCCTACCTTTATATTTGGTGAATACATTCAAAGGCATTTTTTTTACATTTTGAGTGGTCGACGTTGAAAGCAGACTTTGTACGAGAAGATTGTGCTTGTTTTAGTAAACACGTGAAACCGACTTCAAATAGAAAACATGAACTAGGTACCAAAAACATAGACTTGTTTTCTAGGTTAATAAGATTGCCTCTCTTATAGAGATTTATCATGGATCTTATCATATAAAAGATAACCTTGAGCTCTTCATTATTCATACGCGAGGAATCTGAATATATTAGAAATTTCTTGACATTTGAAAGACACACATCATGTTTCCTCCAATGATGTTATCACCCCCATTGAGTTGGCGCTGCTTTTATTGGTGGTGAAGGAAACAACTGAAAGGGATTTCCCGGCGAATACCGAGTTGTGCATTGAGCAAGAGATAATGGAAATTCTCGATTGATATAATTACAAACGATTTTAAAAAAAGTAAAGCTTTTTGCAATTGAGATGGCATTATTGGTATGTTTGTAGGTTCTACTTATAATTATAAATATTTCTATTTTAAGGATTGTTCTAAGATTATATCCACTGTTAATATCTTAGGACTATTTTGGTCTCTACATCTTCTTTTGAAGTTTACCGTAGCGTAAATTATTTTTGTCCTTCGCCACTTGATACGTCTCCGACGTATCGATAATTTCATATGTTCCATGCCACATTATTGATGTTATCTACATGTTTTATGCACACTTTATGTCATATTCGTGCATTTTCTGGAACTAACCTATTAACAAGATGCCGAAGTGCCGATGCTGTTTTCTGCTGTTTTTGGTTTCAGAAATCCTAGTAAGGAAATATTCTCGGAATTGGACGAAATCAAAGCCCAGGGGCCTATTTTCTCACGAAGCTTCCAGAAGTCCGAAGGAGAGACGAAGAGGGGCCACAGGGGAGCCAAACCATAGGGCGGCGCGGCCCCCCCTTGGCCGCGCGGCCCTGTGGTGTGGGGCCCCCGTGCCGCCTCTTGACCTGCCCTTCCGCCTACAAAAAGCCTCCGTGACGAAACCCCCAGTACCGAGAGCCACGATACGGAAAACCTTCCAGAGACGCCGCCGCCGCCGATCCCATCTCGGGGGATCCAGGAGATCGCCTCCGGCACCTCTGCCGGAGAGGGGAATCATCTCCCGGAGGACTCTACGCCGCCATGGTCGCCTCCGGTGTGATGTGTGAGTAGTCTACCCCTGGACTATGGGTCCATAGCAGTAGCTAGATGGTTGTCTTCTCCCCATTGTGCTATCATTGTCGGATCTTGTGAGCTGCCTAACATGATCAAGATCGTCTATCTGTAATTCTATATGTTGCGTTTGTTGGGATCCGATGAATAGAGAATACTTGCTATGTTGATTATCAAAGCTATGTCTATGTGTTGTTTATGATCTTGCATGCTCTCCGTTATTAGTAGATGCTCTGGCCAAGTTGATGCTAGTAACTTCAAGAGGGAGTATTTATGCTCGATAGTGGGTTCATGTCTCCGTGAATGTGGAGGGGTGACAAGAACCTCTAAGGTTATGGATGTGCTGTTGCCACTAGGGATAAAACATTAGTGCTATGTTCAAGGATGTAGTCACTAGTTACATTACGCGCAATACTTAATGCAATTGTCTGTTGTTAGCAACTTAATACTGGAGGGGGTTCGGATGATAACCTGAAGGTGGACTTTTTAGGCATAGATGCAGTTGGATGGCGGTCTATGTACTTTATCGTAATGCCCAATTAAATCTCACTATACTCATCATGATATGTATGTGCATGGTCATGCTCTCTTTATTTGTCAATTGCCCAAGCTGTAATTTGTTCACCCAACATGCTTGTTCGTCTTATGGGAGAGACACCTCTAGTGAGCTCGTGGACCCCGGTCCAATTCTCTTTACTGAAATACAATCTACTCGCAATACTTGTTCTACTTGTTTTCTCGCAAACAATCATCTTCCACACAATACGGTTAACTCTTTGTTACAGCAAGCCGGTGAGATTGACAACCTCCACTGTTTCGTTGGGGCAAAGTACTTTGGTTGTGTTGTGCAGGTTCCACGTTGGCGCCGGAATCACCTGGTGTTGCGCCGCACTACATCTCGCCGCCATCAACCTTCAACATGCTTCTTGACTCCTACTTGGTCCGATTAAACCTTGGTTTCTTACTGAGGAAACTTGCCGCTGTGCGCATCACACCTTCCTCTTGGGGTTCCCAACGGACGTGCCAACCACACGCATCAAGCAAATTTCTGGCGCCGTTGCCGGGGAGATCAAGACACGCTTGCAAGGGGAGTCTCCACTTCTCAATCTCTTTACTTTGTTTTTGTCTTGCTTAGTTTTATTTACTATTTTGTTTGCTGCACTAAATCAAAATACAAAAAATTAGTTGCTAGTTTTACTTTATTTGCTATCTTGTTTGCTATATCAAAAACACAAAAAAATTAGTTACTTGTTTTACTTTACTTAATATCATGCATGTTTTTATTTCACTAGTTAAGCATAATGGAAAACAACAAAAATATGAGAGATCTTTATGAACTTTATCTTGAATTAGGACATGATGTGTTTGAAGAGAGAATTAAAAAACCCATGGAACTTTATATGCATGCTAATGGGAATGTTATTACTATGAATGCTTTGAGCACCATTGTT
Source organism: Lolium rigidum (assembly GCF_022539505.1). Lineage (NCBI taxonomy): Eukaryota > Viridiplantae > Streptophyta > Magnoliopsida > Poales > Poaceae > Lolium > Lolium rigidum. Next base: position 19,897,600 of record NC_061509.1, on the reverse strand, counting down.
GCTAATGCTATGGAAAATTCTAAGCTTGGGGAAGCTGGCTTTGATGAGCATGATCTTTTTAGTCCCCCAAGCATTGAGGAGGAAATTTTCTTTTATGATTACAATATGCCTCCTATATATGATGATAGCCACTTTGTTGAATTTGCTCCCACTACAATTAATAAAATTGATTATGCTTATGTGGAGAGTAATAATTTTATGCATGAGACTCATGATAAGAATGCTTTATGTGATAGTTATATTGTTGAGTTTGCTCATGATGCTACTGAAAGTTATTATGAGAGAGGAAAATATGGTTGTAGAAATTTTCATATTACTAAAACACCTCTCTATGTGCTGAAATTTTTGAAGCTACACTTGTTTTATCTTTCTACACTTGTTGCGTTATGCTTCTTGAACTTGTTTATTTACAAGATTCCTCTTCATAGGAAGCATGTTAGACTTAAATGTGTTTTGAATTTGCCTCTTGAAGCTCTCTTTTGCTTCAAATACTATTTCTTGCGAGTGCATCATCAAAACTCGCTGAGCCCATCTTAATGGCTATAAAGAAAGAACTTCTTGGGAGATAACCCATGTGTTATTTTACTACAGTACTTTGTTTTTATTTTGTGTCTTGGAAGTTGTTTACTACTGTAGCAACCTCTCCTTATCTTAGTTTTGTGTTTTGTTGTGCCAAGTTAAGCCGTTGATAGAAAAGTAAGTACTAGATTTGGATTACTGCACATTTCCAGATTTCTTTGCTGTCACGAATCTGGGTCCACCTCCCTGTAGGTAGCTCAGAAAATTATGCCAATTTACGTGCATGATCCTCAGATATGTACGCAACTTTCATTCAATTTGAGCATTTTCATTTGAGCAAGTCTGGTGCCATTTTAAAATTAGTCAATACGAACTGTTCTGTTTTGACAGATTCTGCCTTTTATTTCGCATTGCCTCTTTTGCTATGTTGGATGAATTTCTTTGATCCACTAATGTCCAGTAGCATTATGCAATGTCCAGAAGTGTTAAGAATGATTGTGTCACCTCTGAATATATCAATTTATATTGTGCACTAACCCTCTAATGAGTTGTTTCGAGTTTGGTGTGGAGGAAGTTTTCAAGGATCAAGAGAGGAGTATGATGCAACATGATCAAGGAGAGTGAAAGCTCTAAGCTTGGGGATACCCCGGTGGTCCACCCCTGCATATATCAAGAAGACTCAAGCGTCTAAGCTTGGGGATGCCCAAGGCATCCCCTTCTTCATCGACAACATTATCAGGTTCCTCCCCTGAAACTATATTTTTATTCCATCACATCTTATGTGCTTTTTCTTGGAGCGTCGGTTTTTTTTTTTTTGTTTTGTTTGAATAAAATGGATCCTAGCATTCACTTTATGGGAGAGAGACACGCTCCGCTGTAGCATATGGACAAGTGTGTCCTTGGTTTCTACTCATAGTATTCATGGCGAAGTTTCTCCTTCGTTAAATTGTTATATGGTTGGAATTGGAAAATGATACATGTAGTAATTGCTATTAATGTCTTGGGTAATGTGATACTTGGCAATTGTTGTGCTCATGTTTAAGCTCTTGCATCATATGCTTTGCACCCATTAATGAAGAAATACATAGAGCATGCTAAAATTTGGTTTGCATATTTGGTTTCTCTAAGGTCAAGATAATTTCTAGTATTGAGTTTGAACAACAAGGAAGACGGTGTAGAGTCTTATAATGTTTTCAATATGTCTTTTATGTGAGTTTTGCTGCACCGGTTCATCCTTGTGTTTGTTTCAAATAAGCCTTGCTAGCCTAAACCTTGTATCGAGAGGGAATACTTCTCATGCATCCAAAATACTTGAGCCAACCACTATGCTATTTGTGTCCACCATACCTACCTATACTACATGGTATTTTCCGCCATTCCAAAGTAAATTGCTTGAGTGCTACCTTTAAAATTCCATCATTCACCTTTGCAATATATAGCTCATGGGATAAATAGCCTAAAAACTATTGTGGTATTGAATATGTAATTATGCACTTTATCTCTTATTAAGTTGCTTGTTGTGCGATAACCATGTTTACTGGGGACTCCATCAACTATTCATTGTTGAATTTCATGTGAGTTGCTATGCATGTCCGTCTTGTCTGAAGCAAGAGAGATCTACCACCATATGGTTAAGCATGCATATGTTAGAGAAGAACATTGGGCCGCTAACTAAAGCCATGCTCCATGGTGGAAGTTTCAGTTTTGGACAACAATCCTCAAATCTCAAATGAGAAAATTATTAATTGTTGTTATATGCTTATGCATAAAAAAGGAGTCCATTATCTGTTGTCTATGTTGTCCCGGTATGGATGTCTAAGTTGAAGAATAATCAATAGCGAGAAATCCAATGCGAGCTTTCTCCTTAGACCTTTGTACGAGGCGGCATAGAGGTACCCCTTTGTGACACTTGGTAAAAACAATGCATTGTGATGATCCGGTAGTCCAAGCTAATTAGGACAAGGTGCGGGCACTATTAGTACACTATGCATGAGGCTTGCAACTTATAAGATATAATTAACATGATGCATATGCTTTATTACTACCGTTGACAAAATTGTTTCATGTTTTCAAAATCAAAGCTCTAGCACAAATATAGCAATCGATGCTTTTCCTCTATGGAGGACCATTCTTTTACTTTCAATGTTGAGTCAGTTCACCTATTTCTCTCCACCTCAAGAAGCAAACACTTGTGTGAACTGTGCATTGATTCCTACATACTTGCTTATTGCACTTATTATATTACTCTATGTTGACTATATCCATGAGATATACATGTTACAAGTTGAAAGCAACTGCTGAAACTTAATCTTCTTTTGTGTTGCTTCAATGCCTTTACTTTGAATTATTGCTTTATGAGTTAACTCTTATGCAAGACTTATTGATGCTTGTCTTGAAGTGCTATTCATGAAAAGTCTTTGCTATATGATTCACTTGTTTACTCATGTCATATACATTGTTTTGATCGCTGCATTCACTACATATGCTTTACAAATAGTATGATCAAGATTATGATGGCATGTCACTCCGAAATTATCCGTGTTATCGTTTTACCTGCTCGGGACGAGCGAGAACTAAGCTTGGGGATGCTGATACGTCTCCGACATATCGATAATTTCTTATGTTCCATGCCACATTATTGATGTTATCTACATGTTTTATGCACACTTTATGTCATATTCGTGCATTTTCCGGAACTAACCTATTAACAAGATGCCGAAGTGCCGATTCTTTGTTTTTCGCTGTTTTTGGTTTCAGAAATCCTAGTAAGGAAATATTCTCGGAATTGGACGAAATAAAAGCCCAGGGGCCTATTTTCTCACGAAGCTTCCAGAAGTCCGAAGGAGAGACGAAGAGGGGCCACAGGGGAGCCAAACCATAGGGCGGCGCGGCCCCCCCCTTGGCCGCGCGGCCCTGTGGTGTGGGGCCCCCGTGCCGCCTCTTGACCTGCCCTTCCGCCTATAAAAATCCTCCGTGACGAAACCCCCAGTACCGAGAGCCACGATACGGAAAACCTTCCAGAGACGCCGCCGCCGCCGATCCCATCTCGGGGGATCCAGGAGATCGCCTCCGGCACCCTGCCGGAGAGGGGAATCATCTCCCGGAGGACTCTACACCGCCATGGTCGCCTCCGGTGTGATGTGTGAGTAGTCTACCCCTGGACTATGGGTCCATAGCGAGTAGCTAGATGGTTGTCTTCTCCCCATTGTGCTATCATTGTCGGATCTTGTGAGCTGCCTAACATGATCAAGATCGTCTATCCGTAATTCTATATGTTGCGTTTGTTGGGATCCGATGAATAGAGAATACTTGTTATGTTGATTATCAAAGCTATGTCTATGTGTTGTTTATGATCTTGCATGCTCTCCGTTATTAGTAGATGCTCTGGCCAAGTTGATGCTAGTAACTCCAAGAGGGAGTATTTATGCTCGATAGTGGGTTCATGTCTCCAGTGAATGCGGAGGGGTGACAAGAACCTCTAAGGTTATGGATGTGCTTGTTGCCACTAGGGATAAAACATTAGTGCTATGTTCAAGGATGTAGTCACTAGTTACATTACGCGCAATACTTAATGCAATTGTCCGTTGTTAGCAACTTAATACTGGAGGGGTTCGGATGATAACTCGAAGGTGGACTTTTTAGGCATAGATGCGGTTGGATGGCGGTCTATGTACTTTGTCGTAATGCCCAATTAAATCTCACTATACTCATCATGATATGTATGTGCATGGTCATGCTCTCTTTATTTGTCAATTGCCCAAGCTGTAATTTGTTCACCCAACATGCTTGTTCGTCTTATGGGAGAGACACCTCTAGTGAACTGTGGACCCCGGTCCAATTCTCTTTACTTGAAATACAATCTACTGCAATACTTGTTCTACTGTTTTCTCGCAAACAATCATCTTCCACACAATACGGTTAACTCTTTGTTACAGCAAGCCGGTGAGATTGACAACCTCACTGTTTCGTTGGGGCAAAGTACTTTGGTTGTGTTGTGCGGGTTCCACGTTGGCGCTGGAATCACTGGTGTTGCGCCGCACTACATCTCGCCGCCATCAACCTTCAACATGCTTCTTGACTCCTACTGGTCCGATTAAACCTTGGTTTCTTACTGAGGGAAACTTGCCGCTGTGCGCATCACACCTTCCTCTTGGGGTTCCCAACGGACGTGCCAACCACACGCATCACCACTGCACATGAACCAAACTAGTGATGCTCCAAGATTAACTAGATGGTCATATCAGGGGCATGCATTGTGCTTTTCCTCTATCCAAGTGAACAAAACATGAGGTCTTCTTCGATGCTAAATCTCTGAGGATGAGCTTACCTCTCGTCCCCCATCCCCAACAGCGAGCTCTTACATATGATGTGAGTATGTGAGAACCGAGATCGCACGTCCGAGGAATCACCACACGACTGGATGCTGAGTACCCGCATACATGCACCTCCGAAGCTGACTTCGGACCCTCCCCAACGTGGGAAGATAGAATCACAAATGGGTTGGATCTTCCCACTGAAGGCCAAGCGAGGGCCCCAAGGGCCAAGCGGACATAGACACGAGTTAAGGTGTGCGCAGAGGGACAAAATGTCGCAATGGGACCAATACCAGGAGACGAGTGAACTGTCCTGATGCCGACAAATGTCCCCGCGGACAAATTTGCTATTGTATTGAATGAAAGAAACAAGCTCATAATGAAATTTGAGTTTGGAATGAAATATTTGGAAAGAATCATACAAAGCTGACTAATTAAGAGGCCTACGAAAGGCATGAAGAATTATTCCGCCTAATCTCTAGAAATGCATTAATCTTGGACTACTCTACAGGAAGAGCCAGGAATTGACCAAAGTGGGATATACAACATATTAGTCACAACAAAAGTGTGAATAGTCCCAGATATTTGACATACCACACTTGGGGAATCATTTGAGTGGACACGAATCATTATCCAGGACTGTTGCGTATATTGCACAAAGACAAAGAAGTATGTGAAAATCGATTCAAGAAAGCATATCGATCCCAAGTTCTCCTATGCTCATGAATTGGCTTTGATGAATCTTTGAAGGACGCTGCATACTGAAATCCGGTAACATTGTTCACTAAGTCATTCCCATCATCCATCTACGGAAGAATTCAGAGGGAGAAATTTAACATACCTTTGAAAGGTACTCCCCTTTATTGAGTTTTCCTTGCCTCAGTTTCTCGATACAAGGTTTTTGATGAGGCATTTCGTGCAATACATGCTTGGTACGGAAGCACCCTTTCTCCATTTCCCATGACAGGGGGTTTTGCGAGTTTTACTGAGACTTGAACATACTATGGGTTGTAGTCCAAGGGCGAGAGTTATGAAACCGACTTTGGTGGCAAAATCTCATTCGAGGGAGGAGGGAGCATCCGAGTAATTCATAAATAACAACAGATTGGCCTGCTTTATGAAGGGAAGTAGAGTTTAAACTTTACAAACCGCCAATTTAGCTTGTTATGGTCTTCACACGAGAGAAAACAAACTGAACGATACCTTTAAGGAAGAGAATGGCATCCATTATACACCAACGAGAAGCATTGGTTTAATTATGAATGTGACTAAGGGCATGGCCAATGTGTTGCATCAACTCGTTGCCCCATAGGCTTACTAGGGTACCAAAGATGGGACACATGCCTCATTGTGTGCCAGATTCTCTTGCAGAGGAGTGTGGTGTGCTAGTACATAGCGACGCTAAGGACATCCCTCTATGGAAATGGTAGGGATGCAACCCACAGTTAAACGCAAAGCCGTGTTGCCAAGGAGGCGTGCCAGTCACGGCCGCGCAGACAATATGGGCCACGTGATATTTACTTGTTCGTGTAAATGGGCCTTTTTGCATCTCTATTTGGAATATAGGCCTATATAAAAACGGCGCTACATGAATGTCCCATACCGATAAATGTATGCCCTTTATATACAATACTTAATTCTCAAATAAACCGTACCCCTCACCCCCTCCCCACCCTCAGTGCAGCGGCGGCGCTCGAGGTGACCTAGTGGTCTCTTATGTCGGCGGGATAGAGAGCATCCCTCGTGTTGGGATAGAGCGCATCTGTCATATCTAGACGGCACACGGTGTTTCAATATTGGTGCCACCTACGAGAGCTAGGCGGATCCTATGTGCCGCCCAAAAAATTGCAGCCTAAGAGCGAGCACAACAATATGCCAGTTTGCAATGGAGGTGTGGCGTTTGGTTAAACGGAAATATATGATTCAGTTACAGCGGCATGATCTTATGTCAACCAAGTATTGGCTGTTCGAGTTCCTTGCTAATGCAACTGAGTTGGAGGCCACGGTCCTTGCTGTTGGATGTTGGTATATTTGGGAGGCACGTAATGATGCAAGAAATAATCGAGGCCACCCTGATCCAACCAGAACGAGTGTGAAAATCCTCGCATATATTGACATGATCATTCAGCAATGTTTCAAGGCGAAACCTAGCAATAGGCGTGAGACTGATGTAGCTCCACGATGGTCTCCGCCGCCTCCAGGTGTTGTCCTTGTTAACTCTGATGTTGCGCTTTTCGCGGACTGCAGGCAGATGGCCATGGGAGCAGTTTTTCGTGACTCCGAGGGGAAGTGCTTGGCTGCGGCAAGCTTACCCCTCCAGGGTTTTACATCTCCAGAGATGGGCGAGGCACTAGCTCTACGCGGTGCGGTGATGATTGCACGCGACAAGGGTTTCAACAATGTGGTCTTTGTCTCTGATTGTTTGTCTTTGATCCAGAGGCTCAACTCTCCAGCACCAGATCGCTCCGAGGTTGGTTCAGTGGTCAAGGACATCAAGACCTTGGTGGCAGGCTTCTCCACTGCTAATTTTCGGCATGTGAAACGTTGTCTGAACGAAGCGGCACACATTTTAGCTAAAACTTGTAATTTAGCTTCACTAGGTTTTATTTCGTTTTCTGTCCCGGAATGTATCCGGAAGACTCTTTGTATTGATGTGTGTTGATCAATAAAGTGCCGCTTTCCTGTCAAAAAAAAAAAAAAACAATTAGGCGAGTGTCTCAGGGGGTTTATAACCACCGGGGCCGTCTGTGCTGTTGTACTGTCTGCATCTCTATCTAGACTGCTCTCCACACCTATGAAACCTCCTCTCGCTCGGTCCCGACTTGAGACTGAACTGATCCTGCATCTCCCGATCTCCGTTTCCGTATAAATTTAGATTTGCATGAAACTACCAGGCGGCGACACGTGGATAAAAGTATACCTTTAATCTTGCTCCAAAATAAGAAGAAGAAAGAGAGAGAAAAGAAAGAATCTCGTCAACACACATGGAAATGAGATGAGAGGCGGAAGTTGAAACTATCTAATTTTGGCGCGCAAAGCTCTCCCGTCCTCTCACCATCCACCGTATGTTCGTATATATAAGCTAGCTAGAGCCACCTCCTTCCTCACAACACAACACAATCCATCTCATATTCCTCCTACAAACCAACGCAAGAGCAGCAATGGCGGTGCAGAAGTACACGGTGGCTCTTTTCCTCGCCGTGGCCCTGGTGGCGGGCCCGGCCGCCTCCTACGCCGCGGACGCCGGCTATGCCCCCGCCACCCCGGCTACTCCCGCGGCCACCCCGGCTACTCCCGCGGTCACCCCGGCTACCCCCGCGGCTCCGGCCGCTGCCGCAGCGGTGCCAGCAGGGAAGGCGACGACCGAGGAGCAGAAGCTGATCGAGAAGATCAACGCCGGCTTCAAGGCGGCCGTGGCGGCCGCCGCCGTCGTCCCGCCAGCTGACAAGTACAAGACGTTCGTCGAAACCTTCGGCACGGCCACCAACAAGGCCTTCGTTGAGGGTCTCGCGTCCGGCTACGCCGATCAAAGCAAGAACCAGCTCACCTCCAAGCTCGACGCCGCCTTAAAGCTCGCCTACGAGGCTGCCCAGGGCGCCACTCCCGAGGCCAAGTACGATGCCTACGTCGCCACCCTCACCGAGGCGCTCCGCGTCATCGCCGGCACCCTCGAGGTCCACGCCGTAAAGCCCGCCGCCGAGGAGGTCAAGGTCGGCGCCATCCCCGCCGCCGAGGTGCAGCTCATCGACAAGGTCGACGCCGCGTACAGGACCGCCGCCACTGCCGCCAACGCCGCCCCCGCCAACGACAAGTTCACCGTCTTCGAGAACACCTTTAACAATGCCATCAAGGTGAGCCTGGGCGCCGCCTACGACAGCTACAAGTTCATCCCCACCCTTGTGGCCGCCGTCAAGCAGGCCTACGCCGCCAAGCAGGCCACGGCGCCGGAGGTCAAGTACACTGTCTCTGAGACCGCGCTGAAAAAGGCCGTCACCGCAATGTCAGAGGCCGAGGAGGCCACGCCCGCCGCGGCTGCCACCGCCACCCCAACACCCGCGGCTGCCACCGCCACCGCAACCCCCGCCGCTGCCTACGCCACCGCTACCCCCGCCGCTGCCACCGCAACCCCCGCTGCTGCCACCGCAACCCCCGCCGCTGCTGGTGGCTACAAAGTCTGATCAACTCTAACGGTATATATCCATCATGCACATATACTAACTCGTATCTATGTGCATGGCATGGCCGTGGGGTCGAGCGATTTAGCTGATAATTCATTCTTGGTTTTCGTTTCATGCATCCGCGCGCCATCAAGCGCGTGCATGGTCAATTGTTTATGTAATATTTGTTTTTCGATGTAAAACTAGGCCTGCGTGCCACGCTACTCGACTAATTAATGAACCGTTTTCACCTTTATTGCTGTTGATGTGCGACTGTTATTGTATGTGTTCTTTCGATTGCATATATGTATATCACTGGTTTTCTTATCGCTGTTTTTCTTAGCATCTAAGCGTAGAAGTTGAGGTATGATATGAGATCGAAGTTGTCACACACAGTTGAAACACCTCGGTGAGTTATTATCCAATCGCACCTTTATGCTGTACCCATGCGTTGCAACGGACTACATATTGTCAGATGACAAGTATATCATAAGCAAGACAAAGATTAAGAAAGTTTATTTCGATAATAAGTAACGGTTACAAACAAAATGAGGTGGCAATTGATATCTTCTCTTGTAATAGTGGCATGGCTTGTACTTGATGATTCATGTTTCTAAAATCCAATCAAGTGAATTGATTTCTAAATAAAGAAACCAGATTCGAAAAATGGTAAGTTATTCATGTGCTGAAAAAAGTAAGATATTCATGTGCCGAAAAAAGTAAATACCGTTTTTGATGTAACCATATATTTCATTAGATAATTTATTTACAGAGATTACACATATGGTTACCACACAAGACAAACATTTGTGTCAAGCAGCTTTGCACAAGAAAACCCACAAGAAGTAAAACTACAAGTTCACCCTTGGAGAAACCTGTGCCTCGCCGAAACATCATCCATCTTCCTCCACTGCCACTATGGTAGCGCCCGAAAAAAGAGGCGAATAACCGCCACACCTAGATCTGGGAGAGCACCATTGCATTCACAGATGCTTTTCGAGCCGATGAACCGGGCTATCGCAAGCGACGAACCCGAGACTTTGTGGCACGTCGGCCGGGGATCTTCCCGTGGTCACCAAATCCCAACGACGTCATCTTCACTTGACATAGTCGAAGAAGAGAAACGCCACCACATGCCGGCATCCACGTGCACAAGTGCAAGACACCACACAACTGCAGTAGTCGACGCGACTGCCACCCGCGAAAGTATCGAACACCGACCACCGACAACAAATCTCACCGGATCCGGAGACCAGCGAGACGACCATGCCATCTGCCCCTGACGCCACCGGTTGGAGCGACGTCGAGATGGAGGAAGAGCATAAGCAAATTATTTCAACGCGGCGCAGTCTTCTCCATAGAAGCAGCACCTTAAGAAAAAACTAGGCAACCGGGGCTAGAGACCAGAGCTGTCACCCCGGGGTCCCCACCCACTCCCGTCGCCGGAGCGGCCGACGGAGGAGGCAGGGACCGGCGACTTGGCTGGTCGGGAGCAGATGAGCTCCGCCCAGATCGCTTTTCCCTGGAGCGGTTCTTTTCAGTAAGTACCAATGTTATTTTTGAGGAAAAGGCAGTCGACTCTGCCATCCGATTAGATAGATAGAAAGTAAGTACCAATGTTATGGAAAGAACTAACAAAGTGTATGGTCAATTGTTGATAATTATGGCCGTGGGGTTGAGCGATTTTGCCGATAATTAATTTTTGGTTTTGTTTTCATATATTCGTGCGTGATCTAGCGCATGCATGATCAATTGTGTACGTAATACTATATGTTTTTTGATGTAAAACTAGGCCTGCGAGCCGAGCTACTCTACTAATTAATGAACCGTTTTCACTTTTACAACTGCTGATGTGTGGCTGCTAATCTTATTTGTTCTTTTGATTGCATATATCACTAGTCTTGATGTGCGAGAGCATCTCCATTTTTTCTTCGATTGTGCTGCTGCGAAATACGTCTAGACCACAATGGGATTAGCCATTGGTGCACCAACTCAACTTGGGAGCTCCCCTCATTTTTTTGTGTGGTTCCCCAGTTTATCCCTGCTAGCCAGAATGTGCAGATTGCTGGCTTAGCAGCCATCTGCTAGGTGATTTGAAAGCCAAGGAACAAAGCTTGCTTCAAGAAGAAACTAATCAAATCTCATGTTAAACTAATCAAATCCAAGGAACAAAGCTTGCTTCACGAAATATTAGAGTATTGGACAGATGCAGAGGCCATTCGTTCTGGCGCGGATAACCTTCTTTGACTTACTACTTTAACTAATGAGATGGGCAGAAATGGATCGACGGAGGGGGGGAAGCTTCTACTCGTTTGCTCGAAGCTCCAAATACAAAGGGTGATGATGACAACATGGATTTTTTTTCCAAACGACCTCACTGGGTCGGATTTCATTACCCAAAGATAACGAAACAGAGGTATCACGTCCACGAGTGTGTAAAGCCAAAGTAACCGCTAACAAACTATTACAGTCGCCGCCTAATGCTAACGACAACAAGCATAGGAGTTTTTCACTTGCCCAGGGGAGCACAGAACCGAGAACTGACAAAAGCTAACACCTGACGGACACAAGACAACCAAAAACACGATGTAATCTTCCAGGCAAGGGGGGAGGACATCAATCTTGCTCCATATCATCATCGCCAGTGTCCATGCTTGCATCTCTGATCCGCAGAAGCCGCTGTATTTGCCGAGAGCCATCTTGAGGGGCAGCAGTACCGAAGTTAGTCGCGCTAGCAAGTCGCAGCAAACCATCCGCACCCGCTTTCAGATCATCAGCATCCTTCTCTCCGTGTAAACCTACCTAGTATTTCATGAAAACAGTAGAATAACTGATTAATTCCACATGATTATTTTTCAGCTTATGCTCAAAGCAAGCACAATTTCTAAGTTTCCAAATGGCCCAACATATTGCAGCCACCCCTGCAATCTGGGTGTTTTTGCTAGTAGGCAAGAATTGGGGAAACCACCAAAAAAACGGTTTAAAGGAACCAGGTCTGGATTGAGCATCAATTAATTTCCCCACAACACTCTACACAAACTTGGCAGTAGGGCAAGAGAGGAAAAGATGAGATATGGATTCAGCACTATCACAGAACTAACAAGTGGCTCTCCATTGCCAATTCCTTTTGAGAAGATTGTCTTTTGTAGCAATGGCATTTTGCCAAATCATCCATAGCCATATTTTAATTTTCAGGGGAATCTTGCTTTTCCATAGATGTTTAAAGGATCTATCCAATCCTGCACCACACAAGTGATTGTATACTGATTTGACAGAAAACTTGCCACTTTTTGTCCATTTCCAAGCAACTCTGTCTTGTTCATTTGAGAGGATAGTTGGAGCCATAATTTGATTCAAACCATGAATTTAACAGGCAAGATCAGGGGTCATCCATCTCCTGAAAGAGAAGTTCCAATGCATAGCAGCTGCCTCAGCCATAGTCACATCTTGTTCAATACAGATATCATAAATTTCTGGGAATCTATCCTTCAGGAGTACCTGATCACACCAAGAATCACACCAGAAACTTGTATTCCTGCCATTCTCCACTTTCATCCTTCTATCACCCAGATATATCTGTTTGACATGCAACATATCATTCCACAAGGGAGAATCACCAGGTCTCTTCTTTGTATAGAACACACCTCCATGCCTCATATATTTTTGTTTCATTAAATTTTGCCAAGGGCCTGACCCATTCTCCAGTTTTCACCACCACTTGCACATCAAACTAATATTGAACTTATGCAAGTTTTTTATACCCAAACCACCTTTTTTCTTGGGTTTACAAATCCAGTTCCATTTCACAAAATGATACTTCCTTTTATCAGCACTCCCAGCCCAAAAGAAAGCTTTGATGAGTTTATCCATCTGCTCAATATTTGATTTATGGAGCAGTCTCATGGACATTTGATAAACAACAATACTTGACAGGACATGCATCAATTTTTATCACTCAATATCAGCATGGATGTTGATGCGAATGCTTGATTTGCTGGTGTTGGCCCCCTATGTAATATTACACTAGCCTGTTGGTTTTGTCAAAACTTTTAGGCGCTTTTCCAGTTTAATAATGTTAGATGTAGGGGGCGCGCCTTCCTTTCCCTTTCTGTATCGCAACTTTTGGATGTTGGTGGCCCTTCCTCTTCCGCGATGCGGGATTCGACCAGCCGGTCGAGGCGGTCTCTAGCGTCTGCCGGCTCGATGCGTGGGCCCAGCCGGGAGTGTGCCGGCTGGCGGTGGCCGCCTGCCTCTGGGGCCGGCCGCGTGCGGGTGATGGGGATACGCCCTAGGGGGGCATCACCCAGCTTACTCGCCAGATGAAGAGCGCCCAGGACAGCTCCAGTCGGCAGGCGACTGGGCCAAGCGCCCTAGCGACTGAAGCCCGGAGCGACTAGATCTGCAGAAGGCCCATGAAGGAAGCATAGTGGCCCAAATGGCCTTGTACTTGTAAACCCTAGGTGACTGCATATATAAAGCCACCAGGGGTACCTCCTTGGGACACATGATTTCCCATTAGATACAATCTCCCCCTCCGCCTCTGGTGGCTACCACCAAGCAAGTCGCCTAACGCTGGCGACAGTATGATCATAGTGATTTATAGCAGGACGTAGCGATCCTCCACCGAGGGGACGTGAACCTGGGTACATCGTGTGCCGACTCGTTTCCGGAATCTCCAACGCTGCCTTGCTCCACACCTCTCATGTGCTACCCGTAGCATCTGCCGTGGTTAAAACCTCGACAGTGGCGCCCACCGTGGGGCATGCGGCGCTTGGAGCGGTGATCCAGGCGGGATCCGTCATCAACTTCAACATCTGAATTGTGTCTGCTTCAATGCGTTCAATCTACGATTACATGGCGGCGACACGTCCCATCTACGTCAGCCAAGTGAAGGCGGCGCGCTGGATTTACATGTCAAGTCGTCGGCCAGGATCGCATCATGCGTTCATTAACTGATGGGTTTAATCTATCCAATCTCATCTCTTTCTCTCTCCACTTAATTATTTGATTATTCAATCTAGATCTGATCCTTTAGACTAGTCACAATGCATAGTATCATATAGAAGTATCATACGTATGATACTACTAGATGTTACTACCTCCACAATGCATGGTATCATATACTAGTATCATAGTCTTCATATATTAATTGTTTTGTAGAATCTCAATAAAAATATATGTACAAGATTTACTTGATATTAATTTTTCTAGTAGTATGTGCTATGATACAGTATCTACCTATGATACTAGTACCCTCTCTCTCATCCTTAATTACACTGCCACATCAGTATTTTGCATGCATGGAATGCATGATACTACTTATGATACTCCCATTGTGGCTAGTCTTACATGCATGGTGTGACATGTACGCTGGGGAAAATATACATGGAAGAAAAGAGGCATGCAAATAGCCTGCCGACTAGATCAAGAACAAGAAAAAAGGCAGACATGAGCAACGACAGCTATAGGTCGGGACTCGCGATGGGTTTCTACTAAAATCTACGCGCCCGTCAAAATCGATGTCAACAAGCGATGTCGAAGCATTACCTGCTCGACCAAAGATGCGCGTTCTCGTAACGCGATCTGTCAAATGGTGAAGTTTTCTAAGCACGCAAGAAGGCAATCAGGTGCTATCGGGTCAATATATTTCCATCTACAATTAGATCATGCAAAAGTTATTTTCTATTGGCCGTCCCACTTTATCTGTGCAGGTTTGCATAATCATCTGTTCCGAGCTCGACATTGGCTCGCGACTGCACGCCACCGAATTGCAGTAGTATCGCGGCTCCGTCCGCTCGCCGCTGACACTACCACGTCGCGGCCCCGCTCGCTCGCCGCTGGACTCATCATCCGACTCGTCATGATTGGCGACTCACCCGCCGCATATTCGCCGCGCTCAGGGACTCGCCGGCCGTGGACTCGTCGTCACCGGCTCGCCATGCTCAGCGGCTCGTTCTTCGCGAAATAGCAGCGCTCGTTGACTCGCTCGTCACGTCGACTCTGCCAGCATTTGCCAGCTAAGTTTATTTATATTCGTACATGTTATATAAGTTCATATATATTCGCCTGGTGGTTCAGTCTACAAAGCCGACCACGCAGTTGCATACAACCCTTACGGGGACTACATAACCATAATTAGGATGGGATGGGTTTCGATTTTGTCTGCTATTTATCCGCGTCCGTCGAAGTAGTGAGGCTGGGTACCAAAAGGCCGACCTTGTCCCCGGGTTCAACGGCTGGCATCGCGTCCCTGTTACCCGGCAAGCATTTGATGCTGGAGGTCTACCTCCTCATGAAAAGATACACATAAACCTTTCATACTGCTAACTGATCCATTCAACAATACGCGTTTTATCTACAAGCCGCACGTCTATAAGTGTTCAATATATTTCATAAATACACCTTATTGCAGTTGTACTTGTTTCTCCTTCTCAGCAAAACGGCTTGGTGTCTTCCTCGCCACTCGCCACGCTCGGGGACTCGGCGCGCTCCAGACAGCGCCACTCGCCGGTCGCCCGAGCTCGCCACTCGCCACCCTCGGGAACTTGGCGCGCTCCAGATAGCGCCGCTCGCCGGTCGCCCGAGATCGCCATCCGCCACGCTCGGGGACTCGACGCGCTACAGACAGCGCCACCCACCAGTCGCCCGACCTTGCCGCTCGCCACGCTCGAGGAATCAGCGCGCTACAGACAACGCTACTCGCCGGTCGCCCGACCTCGCCACTCGCCATGCTCGGGGACTCAGCGCGCTACAGAAAACGCTACTCGCCGGTCTCCCGACCTGGCCACTCCCCACGCTCGGGGACTTGGCGCGTGATACGTCTCAAACGTATCCATAATTTCTTATGTTCCATGCTACTTTTATGATGATACTCACATGTTTTATACACATTATATGTCATCATTATGCATTTTCCGGCACAAACCTATTGACGAGATGCCGAAGAGCCAGTTGCTGTTTTCTGCTGTTTTTGGTTTCAGAAATCCTACAAAGGAAATATTCTCGGAATTGGACGAAATCAACGCCCATGGTCTTATCTTTCCACGAAGCTTCCAGAAGACCGAGGGAGAAACGAAGTGGGGCCAGGGGACGCCGCCACACTAGGGCGGCGCGGCCTAGGGGGGGCCCGCGCGGCCCTAGCATGTGGGGCCCCCGTGACTCCTCCGACTCCGCCCTTCCGCCTACTTAAAGCCTTCGTCGCGAAACCCTCTGTACCGAGAGTCACGATACGGAAAACCTTCCAGAGACGCCGCCGCCGCCAATCCCATCTCGGGGGATTCAGGAGATCGCCTCCGGCACCTTGCCGGAGAGGGGAATCATCTCCCGGAGGGCTCTTCATCGCCATGATCGCCTCCGGATCGATGTGTTAGTAGTTCACCCCTCGGACTATGGGTCCATAGCAGTAGCTAGATGGTTGTCTTCTCCTCATTGTGCTATCATGTTAGATCTTGTGAGCTGCCTATCATGATCAAGATCATCTATTTGTAATGCTACATGTTGTGTTTGTTGGGATCCGATGAATATTGAATACTATGTCAAGTTGATTATCAATCTATCATATATGTTGTTTATGTTCTTGCATGCTCTCCGTTGCTAGTAAAGGCTCTGGCCAAGTTGATACTTGTAACTCCAAGAGGAAGTATTTATGCTCGATAGTGGGTTGATGCCTCCATTGAATCTGGGATAGTGACAGAAAGTTCTAAGGTTGTGGATGTGCTGTTGCCACTAGGGATAAAACATCGATGCTTTGTCTAACGATATCTGTGTTGATTACATTACACACTATACTTAATGCAATTGTCTGTTGTTTGCAACTTAATACCGGAAGGGGTTCGGATGATAACCTGAAAGTGGACTTTTTAGGCATAGATGCATGCTGGATAGCGGTCTATGTACTTTGTCGTAATGCCCCGATTAAATCTCATAGTACTCATCATGATATATGTATGTGCATTGTTATGCCTTCTTTATTTGTCAATTGCCCAACTGTAATTCGTTCACCCAACATGCTATTTATCTTATGGGAGAGACACCACTAGTGAACTGTGGACCCCGGTCCATTCTTTACATCCGAAATACAATCTACTGCAATTGTTCTTTACTGTTCTTTGCAAACAAACATCATCTTCCACACTATACGGTTAATCATTTGTTTACAGCAAGCCGGTGAGATTGACAACCTCACTGTTACGTTGCGGCAAAGTACTTTGATTGTGTTGTGCAGGTTCCACGTTGGCGCCGGAATCACTGGTGTTGAGCCGCACTAGACTCCGTCACCAACGACCTTCACGTGATCCTTGACTCCTACTGGTTCGATAAACCTTGGTTTCTTACTGAGGGAAACTTGCTGCTACACGCATCACACCTTCCACTTGGGGTTCCCAATGGCGTGTGCTTTACGCGTATCAAGCTAAATTTCTGGCGCCGTTGCCGGGGACCTGAAGAAAAGTTACACCACAAAGATTTCTATCTCCCACGTCAACTGCACGCCATCAGCTAAATTTCTGGCGCCGTTCCCGGGAGATCAAGACACGCTGCAAGGGGAGTCTCTCACATCCAATCTCTTTACTTTGTTTTTGTCTTGCTTTACTTTACTTTATTTACTGCTTTGTTTGCTCTTATATCAAAAACACAAAAAATTAGTTGCTAGTTTTACTTTATTTACTGTCTTGATCTCCATATTAAAAACACAAAAAAATTAGTTACTTGCATTTACTTTATTTAGTTTGCTTTATTTACTACTGTTAAAATGAATACTCCTAAAAACACTAAGTTGTGTGACTTCACTAGCACAAATAATAATGATTTCCTATGCACACCTATCGCTCCACCTGCTACTGCAGCAGAATTTTTTGAAATGAAACCTGCTTTACTAAATCTTGTCATGAGAGAGCAATTTTCTGGTGTTAGTTCTGATGCTGCTGCCCATCTTAATAATTTTGTTGAACTTTGTGAAATGCAAAAGTATAAGGATGTAGATGGAGATCATTATAAAACTGAAATTGTTTCCTTTCTCCTTAAGAGGAAGAGCTAAAGATTGGTTGCTATCTTTGCCTAAGAATAGTATTGATTCATGGACTAAATGTAAAGATGCTTTCATTGGTAGATATTATCCTCCTGCTAAAATTATATCTTTGAGAAATAGCATAATGAATTTTAAGCAATTGGATAATGAACATGTTGCTCAAGCATGCAAAGAATGAAATCTTTGGTAAAGAATTGCCCAACCCATGGACTAACTACTTGGATGATCATCCAAACCTTCTATGCAGGATTGAATTTTTCTTCGCGGAACCTATTGGATTCAGCTGCTGGAGGAACCTTTATGTCCATCACTTTGGGGGCGGTGACAAAGCTTCTTGATGATATGATGATAAATTACTCGAATGGCACACTTGAAAGGGCTCCACAAGGTAAGAAGGTAAATTCTCGTTGAAGAAACCTCTTCCTTGAATGATAAGATTGATGCTATTATGTCTATGCTTGTGAATGGTAGATCTAATGTTGATCCTAATAATGTTCCTTTAGCTTCATTGGTTGCCCAAGAAGAACATGTTGATGTGAATTTCATTAAAAGTAATAATTTCAACAACAATGCTTATAGGAATAATTCTGGTAACAACTACAGGCCATATCCTTCTGCTAATAGTAATGGTTATGGTAATTCTTATGGGAATTCTTACAACAATAATAGGAATGTACCCTCTGGTCTTGAAGCCATGCTTAAAGAATTTATTAGTACACAAATTGCTTTTAACAAATCTGTTGAGGAAAAGCTTGATAAAATTGATATTCTTGCTTCTAAGGTTGATAGACTTGCCTCTGATGTTGATCTTTTAAAATTGAAAGTTATGCCTAATAAGGATAATGATAATAAGATTGTTACTACAGCAAACGCCATCCAAGTTCGAATTAATGAGAATATTAGATTGATGGCTGAATTGCATGCTAGGTGGGAAAGAGAAGAAAATGAAAAACTTGCTAAAGAGAATAATGTAGCTAAAGTTTGGACTATTACCACCACTAGTAATGATAATGATTCACATGTTGCTAAACCTCCTACTATCAATGGTAAAATAATTGGTGTTGGCAATGTTTCTACTCCTAGTGCAAAGCGTGCAAAACTGCACTCGCTAAACCGTCGAAACTGTTTGTGATAAAACTGCTAAATTTTTTCAAAATATTAGGGACAATGATCCCATTGCTGTAGATCATAATGGTTTAGATTTTGATGATTGTCACATCTCTGAAGTTATAAAGTTCTTACAAAAACTTGCTAAAAGTTCCAATGCTAGTGCTATAAATTTGGCCTTTACAAACCATATTACAAATGCTCTCATAAAAGCTAGAGACGAGAAACTAAAACTTGAAACTTCTATTCCTAGGAAGTTAGAAGATGGTTGGGAGCCCATCATTAAGATGAGGGTCAATGATTTTGATTGTAATGCTTTATGTGATCTTGATGCAAGTATTTCTGTTATGACTAAGAAAATCTATGATATGCTTGACTTGCCACCATTGAAAAATTGTTATTTGGATGTTAATCTTGTTGATAATGCTATAAAGAAACCTTTGGGGAGGATTGATAATGTTCGTATTATGGTTAACAATAACCTTGTCCCTGTTGATTTTGTTGTCTTGGATATTGAATGCAATGCATCTTGTCCCATTATATTGAGAAGACCTTTTCTTCGAACTGTTGGTGCTACCATTGATATGAAGGAAGGTAATATTAAATATCAATTTCCTCTCAAGAAAGGTATGGAACACTTCCCTAGAAAGAGAATGAAGTTGCCTTATGATTCTATTATTAGAAAAAATTATGATGTCTATGCTTCATCTCTTGATAATACTTGATTCACACTTTCTGCGCCTAGCTGAAAGGCGTTAAAGAAAAGCGCTTATGGGAGACAACCCATTATTTTACTTCGCACTTTGTTTTATATTTGAGTCTTGGAAGTTGTTACTACTGTAGCAACCTCTCCTTATCTTTATTTTATTGCATTGTTGTGCCAAGTAAAGTCTTTGATAGTAAAGCCAATACTAGATTTGGATTACTGCGTGAAACAGATTTCTTGCTGTCACGAATTTGAGTAGAATTCTCTGTAGGTAACTCAGAATAATCTGCCAATTTACGTGCGTGATCCTCAGATATGTATGCAACTTTCATTCAATTTGAGCATTTTCATCTCGAGCAAGTTAAGTGCCCCGAAAAATTCGTCTTTACGGACTGTTCTGTTTTGACAGATTCTGCTTTTTATTTCGCATTGTCTGTTTTGCTATGTTTGATGGATTTCTTTGTTCCATTGACTTTCAGTAGCTTTGTGCAATGTCCAGAAGTGTTAAGAATGATTATGTCACCTCTGAATACATGAATTTTCAATTATGCACTAACCCTCTAATGAGTTTGTTTCGAGTTTGGTGTGGAGGAAGTTTTCAAGGGTCAAGAGAGGAGGATGATATACTATGATCAAGAAGAGTGAAAAGTCTAAGCTTGGGGATGCCCCCGTGGTTCATCCCTGCATATTTCAAGAAGACCCAAGCATCTAAGCTTGGGGATGCCCAAGGCATCCCTTCTTCATCGACAACTTATCGAGTCACCTCTAGTGAAACTATATTTTTATTCAGTCACATCTTATGTGCTTTACTTGGAGCGTCTATTTGTTTTTATTTTTGTTTTTGTTTGAATAAAATCGGATCCTAGCATTCCTTGTGTGGGAGAGAGACACGCTCCGCTGTTGCATATGAACACATGTGTTCTTAGCTTTATTCTTAATGTTCATTGCGAAGGTTGAACTACTTCGTTCATTGATATATGGTTTGAAAGGGAACATGCTTCATGTGGTAATTGGTATAATGTCTTGAATAATTTGATACTTGGAAATTGTTGTGCTCATATAGATCATGTTTAAGCTCTTGCATCATGTACTTTGTACCTATTAATGAAGAACTACATAGAGCTTGTTAAAATTTGGTTTACATGATTGGTCTCTAGAGTCTAGATATTTTCTCGGTTAAGGTGTTTGAACAACAAGGAGACGATGTAAAGTCTTATAATGCTTACAATATGTTCATATGTGAGTCTTGCTGCACCATTTTATACTTGAGTTTGCTTCAAACAACCTTGCTAGCCTAGCCTTGTATTGAGAGGGATTCTTCTCGTGCATCCAAATCCTTGAGCCAAAAACTATGCCATTTGTGTCCACCATACCTACCTACCACATGGTATTTCTCTGCCATTCCAAAGTACATTACTTGAGTGCTACCTTTAAACTTCTATTCTTTGCCTTTACAATACATAGCTCATGGGAAAATAGCCTTAAAAACTATTGTGGTGAAGAATATGTTGCTATGTGTCTTATTTCTTAATAAGTTGCTTGTTGAGCGGTAACCATGTTTCTGGGGACGCCATCAACTTTTACCTTTGTTGAATATCATGTGAGTTGCTATGCATGTTCGTCTTGTCTGAAGTAAGGGTGATTTTCATGATCAAATGGTTTGAGTATGCATATTGTTAGAGAAGAACATTGGGCCGCTAACTAAACCCATGAATCATGGTGGAAGTTTCAGTTTGGACACAAATC
>NC_061509.1:19753966-19875927 GCF_022539505.1 Lolium rigidum | reverse complement strand
CTGGCTAGAAGTAATAGACACGACGGTCTAGTCCAAACTTGTTCCGCTATAGTTGAAGGTTTTGACGGCCGTGGCGAAGTCGAAGTACTATTCCAAGTTGTCCAGGCAGTCTAGTACCTCGCCGATACGTAAACGTCGGGTCATTGTTTTAGTCTTCAAAAGCCTTGACCTTGTGATTATGTGTTCAAATCCCAGATTAGATGAACAAAAGTGCCACTCTTCTTTCTTCCTTTCCTTCACGGGAACATCTCTTCTTGTCTTGTCAAGATCTGACCGGCCGTAGGTTCTTCTCACATATTCTTTGTTTTGCATGGTCATTTCCTTCGGAGAATTGAGGGCATCCGATCTTTCCGATCTCCCGACGTGTTGCTGCAGGTCCTTAATTACTACTTGGCCGAAGAATGCTTCTTGATTTGGCAGATTTAATCAGCCGGCCCCTTCGGCGCTTGATAGAGATGGCCAGCTGCTGCGTATTGAAGGTCCTCATCAAGTCGGATCTGATCTTTCCGATCTCCTGGCGCGGTATTGATTTCCAGGTTGATGATGAGATTCGATTCAAAGGTTTTTGAAGATGGCGATAAGGGATCTTGCCCAGATGACAAAATCCAGTCGACGCATTTCCCACAGACGGCGCCAATTGACGAGGCGGTTCCTCGACAATGCCCACCATGAGGGGCTTGGGTTTTAGAGAAAGGCGACGACGGAAGTTCCGGGAGCGAGGCTGTACACGACGTACCCAGGTTCACGTCCCCACGGTGGAGGATCGCTACGTCCTGCTAGCAATCCACTATATGAATATATGTGTACAGGGGCCGCCATAGGCGGAGTTGTTGGATCTAGTCTAGTTCTAATCTGCAGGTTGTGGTGTCTAGGCGTGTCGCCTCTATGTTGTATGTTTCTGAATATGCGTATCTAAGGGGTGCCCCTGCCTGGCTTTATATATCAGCCAAGCTAGGGTTTACAAGAGTCCGAGTAGGATTCGTATTGGAGTCTTCTTTCCTTGTTGTCCAAGTTGATTTTTCTTGCGGGTCTAGCTCGTCGAGTCCTTGTGCTGGTTCAGCTTCACAGTTTGCATCGGGTATGGTAATGTCGAGTACCCGAAGGGTTATGCCACGTCACTATTTCTCTTTATTTATTGATTTGTTTTGATTATTTTTCTCAATGCCATTAATGGTTCAATTTGAAGCATGCTACTTCATGTGAGGAGACATGGGGATATTTTAGTAAATAAACTTAGTAGAGGCTTAAAGTTTTCTGTTGTTGTATAACATAATTTGATAGTTTTCGTCTCTTCTTGACCATTAAGCTCATTATTTAGAATTTTGTTTCAGATATTTCTCAAGCTAATCTGGCAATCTTGGGAAGGGATCCCGACAACATCTCGACAATGGCGAAATGTGCAAGAAGATAATTTCTCATGTAGGATAGATTTGTCCGATCGACACCAGGCCAAATAAGACACTCTAACTTCCCTTCTGAAGCTCCCAGAACGTCTTTATCATCATCGGACTCTGAGCTAGGCATGAGATTTCCACGCTATATTTTCATGGCTGCAGAGAAAGATGTACAAAATTGTGGTGCAGGAAATATCAGTTCGTTCATGGTTAGGAAAATCCATGAAAATGACAAGAATCTAGCCAAACAGTTGCATGCCATTAATGTTAGAATAAGAAGCCTACATTTTCAATAGTAAGGGGCCGATAAAATTCCTTGTGCCATTCTGTTCAACTTTATCATTACCGTATCTAGAATCCTTGTTTCCCTCAAAGAAGTCTCTACAAGTTGAAGACATTCAGGTTTATCAATTTGGACTTGGCGATTTACAATGTTTTGAAATTTTTGTTCTAGGCAATTGGTGGCTAAAATGGTTCGATTTGTCTCTTCATATGAGTGTTGCCTGCCAAAACCCACCGGCGAGCAGTGGTTAAGCAACACGAAGAGCCGGGAGGCTTCCAAGACTGCAGGGGGCCCTGGTCCCTCGACGTCGTCCCGCAAATGTTCCGGCACACGTCCTAGCGGTTGCAAGGGCGTGCCACCTGACCTATACCTGGTCAGGAAGGTGTTGGATTGCTTCGATTAGTTTCCTACATGGCAGACACGTAAACATTAAATACGAGCCCGATCGGCTCTCAGGTTGCCCTGTGGATCGGCTCAAAGAGCCGATTGCCCCATGGTTCACGTCGGGTCAACGATGACACGGGGCTCCTGCTTGATCAATATAAAGTTAATCTAATCTACGGCAGTTTAGGGTTTTCACCGCATGATCGGAACATCCTACGCGTAGTTGAGCCTAATAGACACGAAAGATAATGGAAAGCTAACCCTAAAAGAGGCCTAAAAACCAACATTAAGTTAATTCCCGGAGCATCCCTCTTAGGCCTAACCATACAGATATTAAACCAATCCTTGAAGAATCAAGGAGCAACTATAACAGATCGGATCTACTAAATAACGAACAAGCAAGGTGCTGCCCTTACACCTAGGTAGGTATAAGGGCAGCTAGATATCGTGGGGTAGCATAGCTAAGCAAGCATGTATAAGAAAAGCATCCATGCAAGCCCCAAAACACCTATGATAAATAGTGCTACTCGCCATCAACAACGCTTCAGCACGAGCAACACAAGGTAACGAATAAATGTGTGCTGCCTAGATCGCAAGATGCGATCTAGGCAGCATGATGCTTACCCGGGAGAAACCCTCGAAAGAAGGGGTGGCGATGCGCCTGATTTGTGTTTGTTGTGAACGTGATTGTCCTCCTTTTCCGATAACCCTAGATACATATTTATAGTCCAAGGGACTTTCTAATTCGGGCGTGCACCTAACCGTGCACGGGTTAAACTCTATCTTTTAACTCTAAACTAAGATGCAATCTACTATATTTACAGATACACGGGCAATCTAGCCCAAACTCTTCGCGCAAGGCCGCTTCAAAGACGCTCCACGTGTATATCCTTCAAGCCCATCTTCACTTACGGCCCATCTCCTGATTTGGCCAAAATCTGGTGATAACACATGCCCCCCTGGTTTTGGCAATGATAATTTCAAAACCACTCTGTTTTTCCTTCGAGGTGTCATGTCGTGGCAGAGCAGAACCGCCGCAGTACTCTTCGGAAATCACCGATTTTGCCGATTGTGTTACCCTCCAAAACCCCCCGACGGGCTTTGGTTAAGCAACACGAAGAGCCGGGAAGCTCCTAGGGCCGCTTAGTGGATCCCTGGCACCTCGCGTCGTCCCGCAAATCTTCTGGCGCGCGTCCCGGCGGTTGCTCAGGCGTGCCACCTGACCTAGACCTGGTCGGGGAAGGTGTTAGCGGTTCGATTGTTCCTGCATGGTAGACACGTGCACATTAAATACGAGCCTTATCGGCTCTCGGGTTTCCACTGTGGATCGGCTCAAAGAGCCGATCGCCCCATGGTCCTTGATGGATTAGCAATGGCATGGGGATCCTGCTTGATCGAGGACAAAGCTAAAACGATCCACGACAGTTTAGGGTTTTCACCGCATAATCGGAACGTCCTACGTGCGATCGGGCCTAGCAGCTACGAGAGATGATGCAAACTACCCCTACGAAAGGCCTAAAAACCAACATAACGTTGATCCCCGGAACATCCCTCGCAAGGACGGTAAACAGCATCTAACGCACCACCGGATCCTCCGACCCCAGCATAAGGCCTAACTATGCAGATATTAAACTAATCCCTGCAGATGCAGGGAGCAACTATACCGGATCGGATCTACTAAGCATGATCAAGCAAGATGCTGCCCTTACGTCTAGATCGACATAAGGGCAGCAATGTGTCTAGGGACTGCATTGCCACGCAGATATGCACGTGAAAGCACCAATGCAAGCCCCTAAACACCTAAGGATAAATAGTACCGCTCGCCATCAACAAGGCTTCAGCACGAGCAGTACAAGGATAACGAATAAACTTACGGCTGCCTAGATCGCTAGATGCGATCTAGGCGACATGGTGCTTACCCGGGAGAAACCCTCGAAGAGAAGGGGTGGCGATGCGCCGTATTTTGTGTTTGTTTGAACGATGATTGTCCTCCTTTTCCGATAACCCTAGATACATATTTATAGTCCAAGGGACTTTCTAATTGAGGCGTGCACCTAACCGTGCACGGGCCGGACTCTAATCTAAATTACAATATGATCTAATATGTTACAGATACATGGGCAATTAAGCCCGAACTCTCAGCGCAATGCCGCTTCAAAGATGCTTCATGTGTACGTCCTTCAAGCCCATCTTTACTTGCGGCCCATCTCCTGATTTGGCCAGAATCGGGTGGTAACACATGCCCCCTGGTTTTGGTAATGATAATTGCAAAACCATCTGTCTCCTTTGAAGGGTCATGTCGTGGCAGAACCGTCGCAGTTTCCTTCATGATAACGTCTTGCCTCCTCGCCTTCTCTGCACGACTTGACGGTTCTGGCACCACGTCCTCGGGAACTGCTTAAGCATTTAAACCATATATTCCCCCTTTTATTCGGCCACTTCCTGTAGTTCTCTTCTTCATCCTCCTTGCACTAGCACTTCCAAAGAAAAAAAAAACCCTCCTGCGCCACCATGTCTTCCTCCTCGTCGGATCTTTCTGCTCAGTCCTCCCCCTTCCGCGAGCCGACGCCGGAGTGGAACCCGGAGGAAGCCCATGCGGCCAACATCCGCCGCGCCATCGAGGCCGGGGATGAGCCAAGCCATGACTTCTCTACCTGGTCAGAGGACGACCAGTCCTTGACCGACGGGGAAAGCGACCTCCGCTTCCTCGCCAATGAGGAAGCGGTGGAGGAAAGCGACGACGACCACCTCCCCTGGGACGGGACCCCCTCCTCCGAGGAGGAGGAGAAGGAGGAGGAGGAAGAGGATGATAGCTCTTCCGACGAGCCGCCGGCCAAGCGCCACTGCCCCTGGCCCGGCAATCTCAGCGATTTCGACAGCGACGACGACGACGCCGATGAAGAAGACGAAGACAACGAAGGTCCTGCCGGCGGTCGCTACAGCAGCGACGATGAGCCGGCTGGGAGCAGCGCCGACGACGGCGATGATGGCGATGACGACGAGGGCAGCAACGGCCCCTAGATAGGACCTTAGCCTAGGGCCAGCAGTAGTAGACGGGGCAATGTATCCCCTAGGATCTCCTTTTGAGAGCAATCAGCTCTTTATGTAAGATCTCTAGTTTATCAACGAAGAATTTCCCCAACTCGATTTTGTCGACCTTCTTCATGGTAATTTAGCCGATTGCCCTTCATACTGAGCCTGCCGGCTGCCAATCTGGTCGGTGCTTAAGGAGCCGATGGCAACGCATCGGACTCTCATGGCAATTTCGAGGTAGACCCATCCGGACCTCCACTTCCCGGACGAGCCACAATCGTGCAAATCCCAGATCCTGGAAATGCAGATCCAACTGAAAGGAATGTCGGACTTTAGCTGCATCCTCGTCTTCCGGATCCTCTCTGCCTTCTGGAGGTCTTAGGACCGTCGTTAGAACAACTCCGATACTGAAGCTAATACTTTTGCGGAACAGGCATTATTCGCCCACAACTGTCCTTGTAATGCTTCATCTCTTTGTAGTCACACCTGGCCCAGAGCCCGCCAGCGATCGTTGTTTCCTCCCATTACCTCCAGCCATTCCCTTCTGCAATAATTCACCCTCTCTCGACGAGTTGTGATGCAGAGCAAACCGATTTCAACCAAATCGGCTCCATAGAATAAGGAACTTTAAGGGCGAGCTGCCCCCCGAGCCTTAGTCCAGATGGCGATAAAAGTAGACCATCCGATTGGGCCACCATCGGCTCCCCAACTGTAGCGCTGTGTTAGCTGAACTCCACACAATCGGCTCTCCAGATCATCGATGTTTCAGAGTCAACTGCCCCCCCCCCCCCCCGAGCTGCTCCAGCTCGAAAACAAGGCGAGAACGCTTACGCTCGAAGAGCCAGCACCTGGCAGATCTTGGAAAGGTCAGCATCTCCCTTGAATCAAGAAACCTCAATGTAGTGGCCTTTCAGCCCCTCCCAGCTTCATTCATGCACCTTGCTGTTTTGATTGGTTCATCATCTTGGGCAAACTGATGCAGCTTCTGGTGCGAATGGTTCGGCTCTAGGAGATCATCGGATGATCATCGGTTGTTCTCATGACCCTAACCTGATCCGCAGGCTTGCGCAAATACTGCCGATTTGGTGATGGCTTCTTCATAAGACTTCTGCTTGTAACCACCGTATCCCTTGAATCGACAGCCAAGCGTCGGCTTTGCCCCATGAGACCTCAAACAAGATCATGACTCTTACCAGCCAACCCAGCGGGCTGGCCATCTGGTTCCGGGCAGGTGCCTACAATAGAGCCCTGTGCGTGTCACTCAAGTGACTTGTATGTGGAAACTGATATTTTTGGCAACATCAGCACCGTTCCTCAGACAAGCTGTGATGCAGGGCCAACCGATTCCGCAAAAATCAGCTTCCTATAGCGAAGGATCCTTCAGGGCCAACTGCCCCCCGAGCTTCTTCCGCTTCAAGTCCTGCGTCTCGCCAATCATATTGGCTCGTCATCTTTGGCAGGCTGATGCAGCTCCCGGTGAGGACGTTTCCCTGATGCTCTCCCCCATTAACCTGAACTGCGTGTTTGTGCTGCTCCTGCTATTGATCAGGGCCGCGACCCGATATTGCCAACACAATGATGTCGGACAACGTAGCATAGAAAACAAAAAATTTCCTACGGCGAACACGCAATCCAAGCCAAGATGCAATCTAGAAGACGGTAGCAACGAGGGGATTGTCGAGACTCACCCTTGAAGAGATTCCAAAGCCTACAAGAGGAGGCTCTTGTTGCTGCGGTAGACGTTCACTTGCCGCTTGCAAAAGCGCGTAGAAGATCTTGATCACGATCGGTTCCGCGCCACGAACGGGCAGCACTTCCGTACTCGGTCACACGTTCGGTTGTTGATGAAGACGACGTCCACCTCCCCGTTCCAGCCGGGCAGCGGAAGTAGTAGCTCCTCTTGAATCCGACGAGTACGACGGCGTGGTGTCGGTGGCGGTGGAGAAATCCGGCGGAGCTTCGCTAAGCGTGCGGGATATGGTGGAGGAGCGGGGCGCTAGGGTTTGGGGAGAGGGGTGGCCGGCCACTATGGGGGGCGGCCAAGCTTGAGGCTTTGGTGTGGCCGGCCCCTCCCCTTGGCCCTCTATATATAGGTGGAAGCCCCAAGTGTTGGACTACAAGTCTTCGAATAAGACCCGAACCCAAAACCTTCCATATGGTGGGAAACCTTCCCAAGCTAGGATTCCCACTAGAGGTGGGAATTCCACCTTCCATAGGGGTGGCCGGCTCCCTAAGGGGAGTCCACTTGGGACTCCTCCCCCACTAGGGTTGGCCGGCCATGGAGGTGGAGTCCCATGTGGACTCCACCTTCCTTGGTGGTTTCTTCCGGACTTTTCTAGAACCTTCTAGAACCTTCCATAGAACCTTCCGCATCATTTTATTCACATAAAATGACATCCTATATATGAATCTTATTCTCCGGACCATTCCGGAACTCCTCGTGATGTCCGGGATCACATCCGGGACTCCGAACAAATATTCGAACTCCATTCCATATTCAAGTTCTACCATTACAACATCCAACTTTAAGTGTGTCACCCTACGGCTCGCGAACTATGCGGACATGGTTGAGTACTCACTCCGACCAATAACCAATAGCGGGATCCGGAGATCCATAATGGCTCCCACATATTCAACGATGACTTTAGTGATCGAATGAACCATTCACATACGATACCAATTCCCTTTGTCACACGATATTTTACTTGTCCGAGGTTTGATCATCGGTATCACACTATACCTTGTTCAACCTCGTCTCCCGACAAGTACTCTTTACTCGTACCGTGGTATGTGGTCTCTTATGAACTTATTCATATGCTTGCAAGACATTAGACGACATTCCACCGAGAGGGCCCGGAGTATATCTATCCGTCATCGGGATGGACAAATCCCACTATTGATCCATATGCCTCAACTCATACTTTCCGGATACTTAATCCCACCTTTATAACCACCCATTTACGCAGTGGCGTTTGATGTAATCAAAGTACCTTTCCGGTATAAGTGATTTACATGATCTCATGGTCATAAGGACTAGGTAACTATGTATTGAAAGCTTATAGCAAATAACTTAATGACGTGATCTTATGCTACGCTTAATTGGGTATGTCCATTACATCATTCATACAATGATATAACCTTGTTATTAATAACATCCAATGTTCATGATTATGAAACTAATCATCTATTAATCAACAAGCTAGTTAAGAGGCTTACTAGGGACTCTTTGTTTGTTTACATATCACACATGTATCAATGTTTCAGTTAATACAATTATAGCATGGTATATAAACTTTTATCATAAACATAAAGATATATAATAACCACTTTTATTATTGCCTCTTGGGCATATCTCCAACAGTCTCCCACTTGCACTAGAGTCAATAATCTAGATTACATTGTAAGGTACCTAACACCCATGGCATTCCGGTGTTGGTCATGCTTTGCCCTAGGGAGAGCTTTAGTCAACGGATCCGCTACATTCGGATCGGTGTGTACTTTGCAAATCTTTACTTCTCCATCTTCGATGTACTCGCGAATCGAGTGGTAACGCAGCTTGATATGCTTCAGCCTCTTGTGTGACCTTGGTTCTTGTGCATTGGCGATGGCACCCATGTTGTCACAGTAGATGACTAGTGGGTCCAATGCACTAGGAACCACACCGAGCTCTACAATGAACCTCTTCATCCATACCGCTTCTGATGAAGCCTCTGAAGCCGCTATGTACTCCGATTCTCGTTGAGGATTTCGCCACCGTGCATCGCTTCGAGCTTGCCCAGCTTACTTGCAGCACCATTCAATATAAACACGTACCCGGATTGTGACTTAGAGTCATCGGGATCGGTGTTCCAACTTGCATCGGTGTAACTTGTTACAACGAGCTCTTGGTCACCTCCATAACAAAGAAACATATCCTTAGTTCTTTTCAAGTACTTCAGGATATTCTTGACCGCTGTCCAGATGTTCCATTCCCGGATCACTTTGATATCTCGCTAGTCAAACTAACGAGCATGTGCTATATCCGGTCTTGTACATAGCATGGCATACATGATAGAGCCTATCGCCGAGGCATAGGGGATCCGACTCATCCTTTCTCTTTCTTCGCCGTAGCCGGTCCTTGAGTCTTACTCAAGACCTTGCCTGGTAACATAGGTAAGAATCCTTTCTTACTTTCGTCCATTCTAAACTTCTTCGTAATCTTGTCCAGGTATGTACTCCGTGATAGCCCTATTAGACGTCTTGATCTATCTCTATAAATCTTGATGCCTAATATGTATGATGCTTCACCAAGGTCTTTCATTGAAAAACTATTATTCAAATAACCCTTTACACTCGCTTAATAGTTCTATATCATTCCCAATCAATAATATGTCATCTACATATAATATCAGGAATGCTACATAGCTCCCACTCACTTTCTTGTAAATACAGGCCTCTCCATGACACTGTATAAACCCGAAGTCTTTGATCACCTTATCAAAACGTCGGTTCCAACTTCTCGATGCTTGCTTCAGTCCATAGATTGAACGCTGAAGTTTGCATACTTTGTCAGCATTTTTAGGATCGACAAAACCTTTGGGTTGTACCATATACAACTCTTCCTCAATGTCTCCATTAAGGAACGCCGTTTTGACATCCATCTCGCCAAATCTCATAATCGAAAAATGCAGCTATTGCTAACAAAATCCTCACAGATTTTAGCTTCGCTACAGGTGAGAAAGTCTCATCGTAGTCAACACCTTGAATTTGTCGGAAACCCTTTGCGACAAGTCGAGCTTTATAGACAGTAATATTACCATCGGCATCTGTTTTTCTCTTGAAGATCCATTTATTCTCGACAGCCTTGCGGCTATCAGGTAATTCTACCAAAGTCCATACTTTGTTATCATACATGGATCCCATTTCGGATTTCATGGCTTCTTGCCATTTGTTGGAATCTGGGGCTCATCATCGCTTCTTCATACGTCGCAGTGGTCTTCATCATTGTTATCCACAATCATGACATTTAGACAAGGATCATACCAATCCGGAGTGGCACGATCCCTTGTCGATCCGCGAGGTTCAGAAGCTGTCTCATTTGAAGTTTCATGATCATTATCATTAGCTTCCTCTCGTTGCCGGCGTAGGTGGTACAGGAACATTTTCCGTGCATCGCGCTACTCGATCAACGAGTAGAGATTCTTCAATCTCATCGAGTTCTACTTTTCTTCCAGATCACTTCTTTAGTGAGAAATTCTTTCTCAAGAAAGGTTCCGTTCTTAGCAACAAAGATCTTGCCTTCGGATCTGTGATAGAAAGTGTACCCTATAGTTTCCTTAGGGTATCCTATGAAGACGCATTTCTCCGCTTTGGGTTCTAGCTTGTCCGGTTGTAACTTTTTTACATAGGCTTCGCAACCCCAAACTTTTAGGAACGACAACTTAGGTTTCTTATTAAACCATAATTCATACGGCGTCGTTTCAACGGATTTTGATGGTGCTCTATTTAAAGTGAATGCGGCTGTCTCTAATGCATAACTCCAAAATGATAACGGCAAATCAGTAAGAGACATCATAGAACGAACCATATCTAAGAGAGTTCGATTACGACGTTCGGACACACCGTTTCGTTGTGGTGTTCCCGGCGGTGTCAATTGTGAAAGTATTCCGCATTTCTTTAAATGCATGCCAAACTCATAACTCAGATATTCACCTCCGCGATCAGATCGTAGAAATTTAATCTTCTTGTTACGTTGATTTTCTACTTCACTTTGGAATTCCTTAAACTTCTCGAAAGTTTCGGATTTATGTTTCATTAAATAGATATACCCATATCTACTCAAATCATCCGTGAAGGTTAGAACATAACGATAACCACCGCGCGATGCTACACTCATTGGTCCACACACATCCGTATGTATGATTTCCAATAAGTCGCTAGCTCGCTCCATCATACCCGAGAATGGAGTCTTAGTCATTTTTCCCATCGGACATGCTTCGCATCTATCAAGTGACTCAAAGTCAAGTGATTCAAGTAATCCATCGGTATGGAGTTTCTTCATGCGTTTCACTCCAATATGACCAAGACGACGAGTGCCACATATAAGTAGAATTATCATTCAATTTAATTCGCTTAGCATCAATGTTATGTATATGCGTATTACTACTATCGAGATCTAACCGAAATAAGCCATTCTTTTGTGGTGCTCGACCATAAAAGATATTATTCATAAAAATAGAACAACCATTATTCTCAGACTTGAATGAATAACCGTCTTGCATTAAACAAGATCCAGATATAATGTTCATGCTTAACGCAGGTACATAATAACAATTATTTAGGCTTAAAACTAATCCCGAAGGTAGATGTAGAGGAAGTGTCCCGACTGCGATCACATTGACCTTGGATCCGTTTCCAACGCGCATCGTCACTTCATCTTTCAGCAGCTTGTCGTTTATTCTTTAGTTCCTGTTTCGAGTTACAAATATGAGCAACCGAACCAAGTATCAAATACCCAGGTACTAGAACGAGAACTAGTGAGATAAACATCTATAACATGTATATCGGATATACCTTCTTTCTTCTTCTTGACAAGGCCGCTCTTCGGATCCGCCAAATACTTGGAGCAATTACGCTTCCAGTGTCCCTTCTCCTTGCGAGTAATAGCACTCAAGCATCGGGCTTAGGGCCGTTCTTAGGTTTCATAGGAGGCGTGGCAGCTTTCTTGCCACCCTTCTTGAATTTTCCCTTAGACTTGCCCTCGTTTCTTGAAACTCGGTGGTCTTGTTGACCATCAACACTTGGTGCTCTTTCTTGATCTCAATCTCAGCAGCTTTTAGCATGCCAAAGAGTTCAGAAACTCTTTGTTCATGTTCTGCATATTGTAGTTCATCACAAAGTTCTTGTAACTTGGTGGCAGTGATTGAAGGACACGATTAATCCCCAGTCTGTTAGGAATCACTATTCCCAAGTCACTGAGTTTCTTCGCATGCCCGGTCATGACGAGCATGTGCTCACTAATGGAGCTGCCTTCTTCCATCATACAGCTGAAAAAGTGTTTCGATGCTTCATAGCATTCCACGGCCGCATGAGTCTCAAAAATAGTCTTCAACTCTTTTATCAACTCATGAGGATCGTGGTGCTCAAAACGTTTTTGAAGATCGGATTCCAGACTGCATAAGATGGCACACTGAATTTGAGAGTACCGAGTTTTCCGAGTCGCGTAAACATTCTTTACTTCATCGGTTTCAGTTTCTGCAGGAGGGTCACCTAGCGGTGCATCAAGCACATATTGCAGATTTCCGCCATTGAGGAAGATCCTCACATGACGGAACCACTCGGTGAAGTTGCTACCGTTGCTCTTAAGCTTTTCTTTCTCTAGGAACTGGTTAAAATTGATTGAGGACGCCATATCTACAACATATTTGCAATAGTTTAGACTAAGTTTATGACAAATTGAGTTCAAATTTTAATTCTTCATAATTAAAAATCTAGGTGAACTCCCACTCAAAACAATATCCCTCGCATTGTCTTAGTGATCACACGAACCAAATCCATCACACCTATGCCCGATCATCACGAGACAAGATGTAATTTCAATGGCGAACACTCAAAGTGTTCATCATATCAATCATATGATTCATGCTCTACCTTTCGGTATCACGTGTTCCGAGACCATGTCTTTACATGCTAGGCTCGTCAAGGCCACCTTAGTATCCGCATGTGCAAAATCGTGTTGCACCCGTTATATGTACTTATCGAATCTATCACACCCGATCATCACGAGATGCTTCGAAACGATAAGACTTGATAACGGTGCTACTAAGGATGAACACTTTATTATCTTGAGATTTTAGTGAGAGGGATCATCTTATAATGCTACCGTCGCGATCTAAGCAAAATAAGATGCATAAAAGGATTAACATCACATGCAGTTCATATGTGATATGATATGGCCCTTTTGTCTTTGCGCCTTTGATCTTCATCTCCAAAACACGGACATGATCTCCATCATCAACGGGCATGATCTCCATCATCGTCGGCGAAGCACCAAGGTCAATGGCGCCGTCTTCATGATCGTCCTCCATGTAGCAACTATTACAACTACTTTGAAATACTACTCAACATGAAATTTAAAGACAACCATAAGGCTCCTGCCGGTTGCCACAATACAATAATGATCATCTCATACATATTCATCATCACATTATGGCCATATCACATCACCAAACCCTGCAAAAACAAGTTAGACGTTCTCTAATTTGGTTTGCATATTTTACGTGGTTTAGGGTTTTCGAGCAAGATCCAATCTACCTACGAACATGAACCACAACGGTGATACTAGTGTTGTCAATAGAAGAGTAAATTGAATCTTCACTATAGTAGGAGAGACAGACACCCGCAAAGCCACTTATGCAATACAAGTTGCATGTCAAGCGTGGAGCAAATCTCATGAACGCGGTCATGTAAAGTTAGCCCGAGCCGCTTCATCCCACTATGCCACAAAGATGCAAAGTACTCAACTAAAGATAACAAGAGCATCAACGCCCACAAACCATTGTGTTCTACTCGTGCAACCATCTATGCATAGACACGGCTCTGATACCACTGTCGGACAACGTAGCATAGAAAACAAAAAATTTCCTACGGCGAACACGCAATCCAAGCCAAGATGCAATCTAGAAGACGGTAGCAACGAGGGGATTGTCGAGACTCACCCTTGAAGAGATTCCAAAGCCTACAAGAGGAGGCTCTTGTTGCTGCGGTAGACGTTCACTTGCCGCTTGCAAAAGCGCGTAGAAGATCTTGATCACGATCGGTTCCGGCGCCACGAACGGGCAGCACTTCCGTACTCGGTCACACGTTCGGTTGTTGATGAAGACGACGTCCACCTCCCCGTTCCAGCGGGCAGCGGAAGTAGTAGCTCCTCTTGAATCCGACAGCACGACGGCGTGGTGTCGGTGGCGGTGGAGAAATCCGGCGGAGCTTCGCTAAGCGTGCGGGATATGGTGGAGGAGCGGGGCGCTAGGGTTTGGGGAGAGGGGGTGGCCGGCCACTATGGGGGCGGCCAAGCTTGAGGCTTTGGTGTGGCCGGCCCCCTCCCCTTGGCCCTCTATATATAGGTGGAAGCCCCAAGTGTTGGACTACAAGTCTTCGAATAAGACCCGAACCCAAAACCTTCCATATGGTGGGAAACCTTCCCAAGCTAGGATTCCCACTAGAGGTGGGAATTCCACCTTCCATAGGGGGTGGCCGGCCCCCTAAGGGGAGTCCACTTGGGACTCCTCCCCCACTAGGGTTGGCCGGCCATGGAGGTGGAGTCCCATGTGGACTCCACCTTCCTTGGTGGTTTCTTCCGGACTTTTCTAGAACCTTCTAGAACCTTCCATAGAACCTTCCGCATCATTTTATTCACATAAAATGACATCCTATATATGAATCTTATTCTCCGGACCATTCCGGAACTCCTCGTGATGTCCGGGATCACATCCGGGACTCCGAACAAATATTCGAACTCCATTCCATATTCAAGTTCTACCATTACAACATCCAACTTTAAGTGTGTCACCCTACGGTTCGCGAACTATGCGGACATGGTTGAGTACTCACTCCGACCAATAACCAATAGCGGGATCTGGAGATCCATAATGGCTCCCACATATTCAACGATGACTTTAGTGATCGAATGAACCATTCACATACGATACCAATTCCCTTTGTCACACGATATTTTACTTGTCCGAGGTTTGATCATCGGTATCACACTATACCTTGTTCAACCTCGTCTCTGACAAGTACTCTTTACTCGTACCGTGGTATGTGGTCTCTTATGAACTTATTCATATGCTTGCAAGACATCGAGACGACATTCCACCGAGAGGGCCCAGAGTATATCTATCCGTCATCGGGATGGACAAATCCCACTATTGATCCATATGCCTCAACTCATACTTTCCGGATACTTAATCCCACCTTTATAACCACCCATTTACGCAGTGGCGTTTGATGTAATCAAAGTACCTTTCCGGTATAAGTGATTTACATGATCTCATGGTCATAAGGACTAGGTAACTATGTATTGAAAGCTTATAGCAAATAACTTAATGACGTGATCTTATGCTACGCTTAATTGGGTATGTCCATTACATCATTCATACAATGATATAACCTTGTTATTAATAACATCCAATGTTCATGATTATGAAACTAATCATCTATTAATCAACAAGCTAGTTAAGAGGCTTACTAGGGACTCTTTGTTTGTTTACATATCACACATGTATCAATGTTTCAGTTAATACAATTATAGCATGGTATATAAACTTTTATCATAAACATAAAGATATATAATAACCACTTTTATTATTGCCTCTTGGGCATATCTCCAACAAATGATCCGCTTGGGGTTTTGCTAACGGAGCCATCACCAATTCTACTGAGGATAACCGCCGGCATGTTTGCCCTTCAGTGGAGCCTCGCTGCCTGATGACTGCTCCATTAAGCTCCTGCGTGTGACGGTCGCATCCCTTAAGTCGATGGCCGTGCATCGGCTGTGCTCAAAAATTTCTGTTTTTTCGATTTTTTGCGGCCGACTTGTTTACGTATCGGCCCCCATACTTGAGTTGCTCTGCTGGAAATTTGACATCCGTTCCCAGCTCCGTATCCTCGTATCTCATCCATCTATGTGCCCCCCGAGCCGATTCTGTCAAGTAATTGATGGCATCGGCTCTTCAGGCGTCTGTTGGATCAATGCTGAACACAGACAAAAGAATGTTGAGGATAGTTTCGGCCGATTACCGGAATCGGCCTCCTTCTTTGTTGCAATACTTGACGATGGTTTGCAACTTCTTGGATTTCCACTGTAGCTACGTGACATGTTGGAGATAAGATCCTTTATTTTTCATTTTTTGAGGGCCGATCTCAGGGACCGGCCTGGCCACGTATGTCCAATGTCTTGGACTTGTTACTCCGTTAGGCCGGTGGATAAAACCAGCCTTACCCCATTTTTCGAGGCTTCGATCCGTTCACAACCCTCTACACTGATTCCAGAGAGCGGCTCTTGGTCGTCTGCTTCCCACACGCTCATGGCAGCCAGTGATATTTCGATTGAGTCATCCGCCTGAACGACTTCCACTTCATCTCCATCCCACTGTATGATGCATTGGTGCATTGTAGACGGGATACAACAGTTAGCATGAATCCAGTCCCTTCCCAATAGGACGGCATAATTGCTTTTGCTGTCAACGATGAAGAACGCGGTAGGTATGGTTTTCCGGCCTACAGTAAGCTCTACATTCAGAACACCTTTTGCTTCTGACGCCTGGCCGTTGAAGTCGCTTAATGTGATGTTGGTCTTGATCAGATCGTCGCTGGAATGCCCCAAACGACGTAGCATGGAATACGGCATTATGTTGACTGCCGCTCCGGTATCAACCAACATCTTGCTGATAGGCTGCCCATTGATGTAACCCTTCAAGTATAGGGCTTTCAGATGCCTGTAGCTTCTATCTTGTGGCTTTTCAAAAATAACTGGTCGTGGAACGCAGTCGAATTGAGCCACTGAAACCTCCTCGTCGCTTGGAGCGCGAAACTCTGACGGGAGTATGAATACCATATTTGTATCAGCCGATGCATCTGCATCGGCATCAGCCGATGCCCGTGCATCGGCTTTCGCCTGTTTGGGGCGCCATACTTTCTTTGACGGGCGCGCCTTCGTCTCCACTGTTTGCTGGATTTTCGCGGCCAGATCGGGCCGCGCTCTTCTCAACGTGTACAGGTACTGTGACTCGGCTTCTTCCAAGTTTCACAGCCGCTGCACCCGGCGCTTCTGAGAATGGCTGAGTCCATCAGGGCACCACCTTGGTCGGTGATACCTATCTTCTTCTCCATCTGACTCCTCGAAGTCTTCTTCTTGTGCTCCGCAGGGAGATCCTTGTATGTGATCTGCTCCTCTGCCATCTCGGATGTCGGTGTTGACGTGGATGTTGCAGAAGATGTCCCACCGGGCGTGCCAGAATGTGTTACCCTCCAAAACCCCCCGACGGGCTTTGGTTAAGCAACACGAAGAGCCGGGAAGCTCCTAGGGCCGCTTAGTGGATCCCTGGCACCTCGTGTCGTCCCGCAAATCTTCTGGCGCGCGTCCTGGCGGTTGCCTGGGCGTGCCACCTGACCTAGACCTGGTCAGGAAGGTGTTAGTGCTTCGATTGTTCCTGCATGGTAGACACGTGCACATTAAATACGAGCCTTATCGGCTCTCAGGTTTCCCTGTGGATCGGCTCAAAGAGCCGATCGCCCCATGGTCCTTGATGGATTAGCAATGGCATGGGGATCCTGCTTGATCAGGACAAAGCTAAAACGATCCACGACAGTTTAGGGTTTTCACCGCATAATCGGAACGTCCTACGTGCGATCGGGCCTAGCAGCTACGAGAGACGATGCAAACTACCCCTACGAAAGGCCTAAAAACCAACATAACGTTGATCCCCGGAACATCCCTCGCAAGGACGGTAAACAGCATCTAACGCACCACCGGATCCTCCGACCCCAGCATAAGGCCTAACTATGCGGATATTAAACTAATCCCTGCAGATGCCAGGGAGCAACTATAACGGATCGGATCTACTAAGCATGATCAAGCAAGATGCTGCCCTTACGTCTAGATCGACGTAAGGGCAGCAAGGTGTCTAGGGACTGCATTGCCACGCAGATATGCACGTGAAAGCACCAATGCAAGCCCCTAAACACCTAAGGATAAATACTACCGCTCGCCATCAACAAGGCTTCAGCACGAGCAGTACAAGGATAACGAATAAACTTACGCTGCCTAGATCGCTAGATGCGATCTAGGCAGCATGGTGCTTACCCGGGAGAAACCCTCGAAGAGAAGGGGTGGCGATGCGCCGTATTTTGTGTTTGTTTGAACGATGATTGTCCTCCTTTTCCGATAACCCTAGATACATATTTATAGTCCAAGGGACTTTCTAATTGAGGCGTGCACCTAACCGTGCACGGGCCGGACTCTAATCTAAATTACAATATGATCTAATATGTTACAGATACATGGGCAATTAAGCCCGAACTCTCAGGGCAATGCCGCTTCAAAGATGCTTCATGTGTACGTCCTTCAAGCCCATCTTTACTTGCGGCCCATCTCCTGATTTGGCCAGAATCGGGTGGTAACAGATTGTCAACACAAGTTAAGGCGCAAACAGCCGATGACACACATCGGTTTTTACCACGGAGTATTTGCCGATTGTCAATGCAAGTCAACGCGCATAGAGCCGATGGCAAAACGTCGGCCCTTATCACAAAACGCAAACGAGGCCAACCCAGTCGCCTGTTCCAACGGTAACTTGCACCCTTGCCTATAAGAGCAAACTCAGATCCCCAAGTCACCGCTCGCACAGATCCGACTTCCAGCCACGCAACTCTCAGATCCCAATCGCACAGACTCCTCCGCGACGACTCCAATGGCGGAATCATTCAACGCCAACACTGAGGTCTCCGGATTGAAGGTAATCCCCCACCGTTCTTCACTATCCGAGTAAATTGCTGGAATTATCAACAAAACACCTGAATTAATGTCTCATTACGCCATTAATTTTTAGGTATCAGATATTCTGCTGCCGCATCCTTCCCTTCCGAATTCTCTTTGTCTTGGTCCTCGTTCCCCCGAGAGTCCTGCTCATCTATTTTCATGCGAGGCCAATAGGATTCCCTTTGTGAACCAGAACTTAGATCTATCTACTTGGGCCGATTGCTTATGAGCCTGGCCTAATCCTCCTGAGGATTGGGTTTTATGGTACAACAGGATGGCCAAGACCCACCAATCCACCTGGGAAACCACGGGAATAGCCGATGCCTTAGCCTTATCACTGTCCCCGCTTGAGAAACATGAAAACCTTTTGAAAATCATCGGCTACTTCTGGTCCGATGCTTTGAATTGTTTCATGTTTGGCCATGGTCCCATGAACCCAACCCTACTAGACGTGGCCATAATTACTGGTCTAGATATTGCATCCCCAAGCCCTTCTGCTTTTAGGCTGCCAAAGGTTCCTTTCCAACTTTCCTCCAAAAAGGAATGCACAAACTGGGGTGCTTATCTTCGACGCCACATGAAAACCAAAGGCCCTGTAACAGAGAAAGAACACACGGCCTTCTTAAACTTCTGGTTGGAGCACGTCATATTTTGTGGCCCTTCCCTTGCTCCCACCAAGAATTACCTTTCCTTGGCCTATGAACTTGCCAAAGGCACCAAGCTTGGTATTGGCAAATTGTTCCTTGGAGAGGTTTATAGATATCTCCAGCTGATGTCTGTCAAACTGTTTTCCCAAAAGACAGTCAAAACAGGAGGTCCTTGGTGGTTTATTCAATTATGGGCCCAACTATACTTCCAGAATCACATCCCAAACTTTCCTCGCCTGGCGACTCGCACCTTTCCAGATGCCACTGGGAAGCAAATTCAATGCACCAGCTACGACCAAGCTCTGTACAGCCTCCCAGGCAGTAAGCTGATTCCCCAAGAAGCCTCGGAGTGGTTCAGCGTCTTCTTCCAAGGCCTGGACAATCCCCTCTTCTTTCCCTACACGGAGTCTGAACATTTCGAGAACCCAGTCCTCTTCAGGTTAGACAGCTTTGCCGATGACGACAGCACTCGGCAGTTATATTCCATCATGATCCGTCCCTGTTTTCTTCTAGTGGGCATGAGCACCTC
This sequence comes from Lolium rigidum, assembly GCF_022539505.1. Taxonomy (NCBI): domain Eukaryota; kingdom Viridiplantae; phylum Streptophyta; class Magnoliopsida; order Poales; family Poaceae; genus Lolium; species Lolium rigidum. The sequence continues at coordinate 19,856,141 of NC_061509.1, read as the reverse complement.
CAACAGGATCATCAAACCTGGTTATGAGTCCTATCAGCCGGTCGTAGTAGCCCGACAATTCGGTCTTGGGCAGGTGTCTCCCCACTTCTTCCTTCACTTCTTAACAGAAAGTAGGGCTGACCTACCAGATGTCCTCACTAGTCAGAGGTGTTACTCTTTCTTTGATGCTCTGGTCGTCCCAATTCCTCACAACCTCTCTTTCACCTCATCAACGGATGACTTCGAGGCCTGGTGGGCAATGTGGAAGACTCATGCCTTCCGGAGGGCTCTAGGACCATTGCTGAAACAACTTGATGCTGAATACGATATCCCTGCAGAACAGGTACCACCACTCATAATTCTTGAAGTGGCCTATCGTGATTTCTTTTTTACGATCCTGCTCTGTTTCCTTGCAGCAACAAGACGGTCCAGAGCCTGTACATGATGACGGCTCCTCTTTCACACTCCACCCACCAGCTCCGGTGGTCCTTTTCTGCAAAAACTCACCATCCTTGAAGAAGTTCGTGATGCAGAGCCAGCCGATTTTACCCAAATCGGCTTCTAAAAGTGGAGTGTCTTCTAGGCCAGCTGCCCCCCGAGCCTCAGCGAGAACAGCAGTGAGGAAAGTAGCTGCCAGGAAGACCTTGAGGCATCACACCTCCTCTCCAGCTCAAGAAATTCTGCACGTAAGCTAATCCGCTCCTTGGTTGGTTTCATTCATTCTCCCAGGCTTCTGTAATATGTTCATATTCCTTTCACAGACCTCTACTGAAGAAATCTCCAGCGAGGATACCCAGTCCGATCGAGAGGACTCAAGCTCAGGCACCTCCGGGGAGAACACCACGCCGAGCGAGCCAGACTTACCACCGTCGGCTTCCAAGAAAAGGTCACCCCCCGAACCTGCTTCCTCCCAGGCTTATCCAAAAGCAGGACAAGGTGGTCTTCGCACAAAGAGTCGATGCATCAAAAGAGCTCGCAAGACGCCACAAACTTCTTCATCAGACCAGGAGCTTTCGAACGTAATTGCTTTCTACATTCCCTTTGACTCATATCCTATGCTGACCTGTTGTTGTTCCCGTCGGCTGACCATCCCCTTTTTTAGACTGATGATACTTCTAGTGGGGAAGTCAAGGAGGTAGTGATGCCATCCACCACCCTGGACTTAGCAACCTCAAAAAGTGGAGTCGAGAAGGCTGCTATCTTGGCCACGCCCTCAGCAGAAACACAAGAGCCGATCACCTCTTCATCGGCCGCCCCTATGGTCTTGGGAGAGGTATACTTCCTTCTCTTAGCTCTTCCTTGCTTTTTTGCTGCGTACTGACGTTATTCTTGTTGCTTGTCAGGGTTATGACCTCTCAAACTTGCTAACGTTTGACCCTGAATTCATCGAACCAACTGCTAAGGCAAGCGAAGCGTCAGGGCCTAACGCTACCCATGGTCAACTCCAACAGCTCAAGGCCTTGCTCTCCTCCTCAATCGAGACATTGGTTGGGGATACCGAGGGAATAAAGAGCATTCTCGAAGACCTCCAACCTCATCTCCCGGTGACATTGCAGGTGAAGCTCTGGCCCGTGGTGACTTTGTCTGCTTACAGGTCAAGGGTGACCTTGGCTCGTCAGAGAATCGGCTTGCGCCACACCCAGCTTCCGTTGAAAGCCGATATTGCAGACAAGTGTCAGCGGCTTAACGAGAAAAAGGCAGCTTTGGACGCAAAAACTGACACATCTACCAGTACCGCTGAACTGGAGATCTTGCGAAAGGAATTGGAGGACCTCGAAGAGAGGATGCGGGTCACCAAGCAGCTCATCCAAGATAAGGAAGCTCTCATCGCCCGCTCCCATGAAGAAGCAGAAGGTCTCAAAGCTGAACTGAAAACCGATCTGGCGAAATCCGCGCCTTGAACAAGCAGCTGGTGACGGGCCAGGATGAAGATGACGAGGCTGAGATCGCCGAGGTAGATCGTGTGCGTGCTTCTGCACTTTGTGCCCTTGAGGCATTCCTTCAGTAGAACTCCTCCATGTAATGATAACTGCTCCACTGAGCATGTACTTCTGTTGTAACAACTTGTACCTCTTGAGTCGATGGCTGTGCATCGGCTTTGCTTAAAAAATTTCTATTGTCGATTTTTATTAGCCGATCGATTTCATGAATCGGCTCCTCCTGGGTACATACTTCGTGGCCTTGTATCTTCTCTGTGTGTATGCCCCCCGAGCCAAATCCTTCAAGTGATTGAAGATATCGGCTTTCCAGCCAACTATAAGCCTGTCACACCACTCACTGTGCCGAATAGCACATCGATTAGCAAGTGTGGTGAGAATGATTTTGGCCGATTGCTGGAATCGGCCTCCCTTGCAGTTGTAACTCTTCTAGCTCATCAGTTGGTGTAAACCCATACCCCAGCTTCCCATCGCCTACTAAATCAATGCTGAACACAGGCAGAAGGCATGTTGAGGCTAATTTTGGCCGATTGCTGGAATCGGCCTCCTTTTTCATTGCAATGTGTAATGAGGGTTTACAACTTCTTGTCTCTCTGCTATGGCTACGTGACATGCTTGAGGTGAGATCCTTGCTTTTTATTTTTTGGGGCCGATCGCAGGGATCGGCCTTGCCACGTACGTCCATAGACTCGAATCTTGCTACTCGTCGTGCCGGTGGATAAGACCAGCCTCACCCCGTTTTTTGAAGCTTCGATGCGCTCACAGCCGTCCAGATTGATTCCAGAGAGCGGCTCTTGGTCGTTTGCTTCCCAGATGATCATGGCAGCCAAAGAGATCTCGATCGAGTCATCTGCATGAACAACCTCCACTTCATCTCCATCCCATTGTATGATGCACTGATGCATTGTGGATGGAATGCAACAGTTAGCGTGGATCCAATCTCTTCCCAGCAGGACATCGTAAGTGCTTTTGCTGTCGACGATGAAGAATGACATAGGGATGGTCTTTCGGCCGACAGTTTAGTCCACGTTCAGAACACCCTTGGCTTCTGACGCTTGGCCGTTGAAATCGCTTAGCGTGACGTTGGTCTTGATCAGATCTTCATTGGAACGTCCCAAACATTGTAACATGGAGTACGACATTATGTTGACTGCTGCTCCCGTGTCAACCAGCATCTTGTTGATAGGCTGCCCATTGATATAACCTTTCAAGTATAGGGCTTTCAGATGCCTGTAGCTCCTCTCTCGTGGCTTCTCAAAGATAACTGGTCGTGGACCGCAGTCAAACTGTGCCACTGACACTTCCTCGTCTCTTGGAGCACAAAACTCCGACGGAAGTATAAACACCATGTGTGTATCAGCCGATGCCTCTGCGTCGGCTTTTGTCTGCTTGGGCCGCCACACTTTCTTTGGTGGGCGAGCCTCCATCTCCAATGTTTGCTGAATTTTCACGGCCAGGTCGGGCCGTGCTTTCCTCAATGTGTACAGGTACTGCGCCTCGGCTTCCTCCTAGTTACGTAGCCGTTGCACTCTGCGCTTTTGGGAGTGGCTGAGTCCATCAGGGCACCACCTTGGTCGGTGATACCTATCTTCTTCCTCTGACTCCTCGAAGTCTTCATCTTGAGATGACTCAGCTCGTTTGTTCTGAGGTGGGAGAGGTCCTAGACGCTTGAACACTGAAACTTCATTTGTTCCCTTCCTCTTCTGTCTACATTCTGGGCAGTTCTTGATTGTAGGCAATCGGCTCATTCCTGAGTCCCAGCAGTGTTTGAAGAAAGGACAGTTCCAATGCCTATCCAGGTCCTCTTGCTCTCTTGATCTCCCTCTAGCGTGACACTCATACCCTTTGTACCGACGGTATTTCCTGTTGTCTGCATCAGACCGATGATATCTATCATCGTCTACGTCGTAGCACCAACGTCGGTCGTATTGCTGCTCATATTTGTTAAGGAGATGTGCGGAGAGTGGTCGTTGATACTGTACGCTTATCACCTCTTCCTTAGTCAAATACCGTCTGTCATCATGCTGGGGCCGGTCGCGTGGATCGGCCTCCTCTTTATCTTTGCCACGGGAGCGACTGCTCTCTGGCTTATCCTTGCCATGGCGATCTGCAAGCCCTGCCATGTTGATATCAAAAGAGAAACCTGGCTCGCGTCTTATGCAGTGACTGAGATCCACCATGTTGACGTCCGGAAACGGCTGCGTGTCAACTCTCATGGCAAACTGACCGAAGAGTAATCGGCCTTGTTCTATCGCCATTTGAATCTGTCCGCGCAAGACTTTGCAGTCGTTGGTGGCATGGGTGAACGTGTGATGCCATTTGCAGTATGGCCTACCGTTCATCTCTTGTAACGTGGGGATTTTGTGGCCTTCGGGTAACTTCAGCTGTTTTTCCTTCAGCAGCAAATCAAAAATCTGCTCCGTTTTGCTTAAATCAAAGTCAAACCCTTTTGCAGGCCCCGGTTGTTTCACCCACTTGCAGGACACGGGTTTTGCCCCCCGAGTCCATTCAGCTACAGCGACTTCCTGATCTTCTGCAGAATCTTCATCTTCTCCCGTCTCGATCAGGGCGACGCGCTTGAACTTGTCCTGATACAATTCTGGGTGGCGCTGTTCATACGATGTCAATTTCTGAACCATATGCGCCAGTGAATTGTAGTCTGCTTGGAAGGTCACATCTTTGAGCGGCGCTGACAGGCCTGCTATCGCCAGCTCGACTGCTTCCTTCTCAGATAAACGAACCGAATAACATCGGTTTCTGACGGTCCTAAAGCGCTGAATATATTCAGACACCGTCTCTCCTCGCCTCTGCCGAACCTGTGTCAGATCGGCAATGCCAGCTTCAGTAGCTTCTGAATGGTATTGTATGTGGAATTGTTCCTCCAGCTGCTTCCACGTTCGAACCGAATCCGGTGGCAACGAGGTGTACCACCCAAAGGCCGGACCCGTGAGAGATTGTGAGAAGAACCTCACACATAGCTCGTCTGAAGCTGAGACCATGCCCAACTGTGCCAGATATCGGCTCACGTGCTCAATTGAGCTGGTTCCTTCTGATCCACTGAATTTTGTGAAGTCAGGGAGCCGATACTTAGGCGGTAGTGGGATTAGGTCATACTCGTTGGGATACGGCTTGGAATAGCCGATCATTCTCTTCTTCGGCAGGATGCCGAACTGATCCATCAAGATTGCGGTGATCTCATCCACCGTAGGAGCTGCAGAGGTTGAGCGTTCATGACTTGTTCCGGTGGCATATTTAGCTAGCCACGACTGTTTCTCAGCATCTGCTCCAGAACTGTTTCCTGCTCTAGCAACTACTCCCTTTCCGGCGACCCCTCCTGCCGTGGCAGTCCCTCCTGCTGTAACCTGGCTCATCCAGTTGTTGCAGTCCGGCACGTACGTGCATACGTATCCATGTGGAATTTCCTTGGGCGGCTCATACAGGAATTGGTAATCGCCAGGATCACCTCCAACCTTGTAGACGACGTACGCTGGCGAACCTTGTTGCTGTGGAGCTGCCATCGTGTACGGCAGTGGTGGCCTGGTGTAGAGCGGTATCTCTCCCTGATGAGTTCCTAGAGCAGGTCCTGACGGAGAATACCGATGCTTCATGATTTCTTGCACCACATTAAGCGCAACACGCTCCAGAGTGTTCACCAGGCTCTCAGAATGCCGATGAAGAGAATGAGCAACGACATAATTGATTTCCTGTCGCAGGGCTCTGGTGCGTTCCTCCGAAGGGAGAGATAGATCTAGTCCCTCTAACGCGCCTTTGGGTTGGAACCCTTTGAACTTAATGCCGTGCGAACGGGTCTTCTCGAAAGAGCCGATGAGATCGGCTTCGAAGGTGGCCTTGAGATCATCATATTTCTTCTTATGCTCAGCAGGCAGATCTTCGTACTTGATCGGTTCTTCCGCCATCTCGGATGTTGATGTGGTTGTTGCGGAAGATTGTCCCGATTGTCCCACCGGGCGTGCCAGAATGTGTTGCCTGCCAAAACCCACCGGCGAGCAGTGGTTAAGCAACACGAAGAGCCGGGAGGCTTCCAAGACTGCAGGGGCCCTGGTCCCTCGACGTCGTCCCGCAAATGTTCCGGCACACGTCCTAGCGGTTGCAAGGGCGTGCCACCTGACCTATACCTGGTCAGGAAGGTGTTGGATTGCTTCGATTAGTTTCTCGCATGGCGGTACACGTAAACATTAAATACGAGCCCGATCGGCTCTTAGGTTGCCCTGTGGATCGGCTCAAAGAGCCGATCGCCCCATGGTTCACGTCGGGTCAACGATGACACGGGGCTCCTGCTTGATCAATATAAAGCTAATCTAATCTACGACAGTTTAGGGTTTTCACCGCATGATCGGAACATCCTACGCGTAGTTGAGCCTAATAGACACGAAAGATAATGGAAAGCTAACCCTAAAAGAGGCTTAAAAACCAACATTAAGTCAATTCCCGGAGCATCCCTCTTAGGACTAACAAACCGTACCTTACGTCCTACCGGATCGTTCAACCCGTTTGCAAGGCCTAACCATACAGATATTAAACCAATCCTTGAAGAATCAAGGAGCAACTATAATAGATCGGATCTACTAAATAACGAACAAGCAAGATGCTGCCATTTGATACGTCTCAAATGTATCTATAATTTCCATGGAAAAAAATAGCGCGCTATTCCAACGCTAATAGCACGCTATAGCATATCTGGAGAGCCGACGCGACGCTATTTCGGCGCTATAGCGCGCTATTCACGTTAATAGCACGCTATAGCATGCTAATAGCGTATTTTTAGACCCACGCTATTTTGCTATAGCGCGCTATTTTTTTCCTTGATAATTTCTTATGTTCCATGCTACTTTTATTACAATACTTGAATGTTTTATACATACTTTACAACATTATTTTACATTTTCCGGCACTAACCTACTAACAAGATGTCGAAGTGCCAGTTGCTGTTTTTCTGCTGTTTTTGGTTTCAGAAATCCTAATAAGGAAATATTCTCGGAATTGGACGAAATCAACGCCCAGGGTCCTATTTTTGCACGAAGCTTCCGGAAGTCCGAAGAGGAGACGAAGTGGGGCCACGAGGTGGCCACACACCGTGGCGGCGTGGCCCGGGCCCCGGTCGCGCCGGCCCGTGGTGTGGGCCCCTCGTGACGCCCTTTGACCTACCCTTCCGCCTACTTAAAGCCTCCGTCGCGAAACCCCCGTACCGAGAGCCACGATACGGAAAACATTGCGAGAGGCCGCCGCCGCGGATCCCATCTCGGGGATTCAGGAGATCGCCTCCGGCACCTCGCCGGAGAGGGGAATCATCACCGGAGGGGCTCTACATCATCATGCCCGCCTCCGGATTGATGCGTGAGTAGTTCATCCTTGGACTATGGGTCCATAGCAGTAGCTAGATGATTGTCTTCTCCGCTTGTGCTTTCATTGTTATAGATCTCGTGAGCTGCCTAACATGATCAAGATCATCTATTTGTAATGCTACATGTTGTGTTTGGTGAGATCCGATGAATAGAGAATACTATGTTAAGTTGATTATCAATCTATCATATATGTGTTGTTTATGTTCTTGCATGCTCTCCGTTGCTAGTAGAGGCTCTGGCCAAGTTGATACTTGTAACTCCAAGAGGGAGTAATTATGCTCGATAGTGGGTTCATGCCTCCATTAAATCTGGGATCGTGACAGTAGGTTCTAAGGTTGTGGATGTGCTGTAGCTACTAGGGATAAAACATTGATGCTTTATCTAAGGATATTTGTGTTGATTACATTACACACCATACTTAATGCAATTATCTGTTGTTCGCAACTTAATACTGGAAGGGGTTCGGATGATAACCTGAAGGTGGATTATTTAGGCATAGATGCATGCTGGATAGCGGTCTATGTACTTTGTCGTAATGCCCTGATTAAATCACATAGTAATCATCGTTGATATGTATTAAATCTTTATTTGTCAATTGCTCACCTGTAATTTGTTCATCCAGCATGCTAGTTATCTTATTGGAGAGACACCACTAGTGAACTGTGGACCCCGGTCCACTCTTTTACATCTGAATACATTCTACTGCTTTTACTGTTCTTTGCAAACAAACACCATCTTCCACTTGATACGCTAAATCCTTTGTTTTCAGCAAGCCGGTGAGATTGACAACCTCACTGTTACGTTGGGGCAAAGTACTTTGATTGTGTTGTGCAGGTTCCACGTTGGCGCTGGTTTCACTGGTGTTGCGCCGCACTACATTCCTCCACCAACAACCTTCACGTGCTTCTTGGCTCCTACTGGTTCGATAACCTTGGTTTCTTTCTGAGGGAAAACTTGCTGCTGTGCGCATCACATCTTCCTCTTGGGGTTCCCAACGGACGTGTACATCTACGCGCATCAAGCACTTTTTCTGGCGCCGTTGCCGGGGAGATCAAGACACGCTGCAAGGGGAGTCTCCACTTCCAATCTCTTTACTTTGTTTTTGTCTTGCTTTATTTTATTTACTACTTTGTTTGCTGCACTTAAACAAAACACACAAAAATTAGTTGCTAGCTTTACTTTATTTACTGTCTTGATCTCTATATCAAAAACACAAAAAAATTAGTTACTTGTCTTTATCTTATTTGCCTAGTTTACTTTTTGTTTATTTCATCATGTTTCCTCCTAAGTACACTCTAAAAGACATACCAGTAGGACGAGGGTGTATCATTGGAAGAGATAATATAGAAGAATTTTTCACCCATGTTAGTATGGATGAAGATTTTAAAGATATACCATTATTAAAAACTGCTCCTACTTATGAAAGTGCCGCTGCCTGTTTAATACACATGTTGGAAACTAGATTTGTTAATCTCAATCCCATAATACAACATATGTTTCTTACACTTTCGGATATAGAGATGGGAGAAAAAAGAAACTTTGTTTTAAAAGTCCTTGTTAGAAGAATTTGAAGATATAGCTAAAGAAGCTAGAAAAGGTTTTATCAAGCATAAGAGGCTTGGTTTCTTTCCTGATTTTAAACAAATACTTGAAAAGATGGATATGGATAGAATTAAGTATACTAGTAATGTTAATGATGGTAGGGAAATTAAAGCGCCAATACCTAGTAAGCTACTAGGGATGCATGAAGCTTTGGAAAATAACTATGCTTGGCTTGTTCCTGAAAATTTGTTTGATGAGAATAGTAAGCCTAGGAGCAATGAGAGAGGAGTTACTTATATAGACCAGATATAATGCATTGTTGAGAAAACTCCCAACTCTCAAGGTAATAATGTTGATGCTCCATCTCTTGATGTTACTTGATTTGCACTTTCCGCGCCTAGCTGAAAGGCGTTAAAGAAAAGCACTTCTTGGGAGATAACCCATGTGTATATTTTACTACAGAAATTTTTGTTTTGTTGAGTCTTGGAAGTTGTTTACTACTGTAGCAACCTCTCCTTATCATGTTTTTGTGCCAAGTAAAGTTTCTATGCTAAAGTTGATGTTATATTTGGGATCGCTGCGCAGAAACAGCATTGCTGTCTGTCACGAGTTCTGGTATAAGTCTCTGTAAAAAATTCGAAAAAATCTGCAAATTTATGAGCGTGATCCTCAGATATGTACGCAACTTTCATTAGTTTTGAGTTTTTCCATTTGAGCAAGTTAAGTGCCCAGTCCAGAAGCATCTTTACGGACTGTTCTGTTTTTGACAGATTCTGCCTTTTATTTCGCATTGCCGCTTTTGCTATGTTGAATGAGTTTCTTTGTTCCATTAACCTTCAGAAGCTTTGTGCAATGTCCAGAAGTGTTAAGAATGATTGTGTCATCTCTGAATATATGAATTTGTGGTTAAGCACTAACCCTCTCATGAGTTTGCTTGAAGTTTGTGTGAAGGAAGTTTTCAAGGGTCAAGAGAAGAGGATGATATACTATGATCAAGAAGAGTGAAAGGTCTAAGCTTGGGGATGCCCCGGTGGTTCATCCCTGCATATTTTAAGAAGACTCAAGCATCTAAGCTTGGGGATGCCCAAGGCATCCCCTTCTTCATCGACAACATTATCAGGTCACTTCTAGTGAAACTATATTTTTATTCCGTCACATTCTTATGTTCTTTACTTGGAGCGTCGGTTTGTTTTTATTTTTGTTTTGTTTTGAATAAAGTTGGATCTCGCCATTCTTATATTGGAGATATTACGCTCTGCTTTTTCATATGGAACACTTGTGTTCTTAATTGTGCTTTAATGTTCATGGCGAAAGCTTATTGCTTCGTTAGATTGCTATTTGGTTGGAATTGGAAAATGATGCATATGGTTTGACAATTTGGCAATTGTTTGAGCTCTCTTAGATCATGTTTAAGCTCTTGCATCATGTAGTTTAATCCATTAATGAAGAACTACTGAAGAGCTTGTTTAATTTGGTTTGCATGATTGATCTCTCTAAGTCTAGATATTTTCGGGTAAAGTGTTTGAACAACAAGGAAGACAGTGTAGAGCCTTATAATGCTTGCAATATGTTCTTGTGTGAATTTTGCTGTACCTGTTCATACTTGTGTTTGCTTCAAACAACCTTGCTAGCCCAAACCTTGTACAGAGAGGAAATGCTTCTCGTGCATCCAAACACCTTGAGCCAAAAACCATGCCATTTGTGTCCACCATATCTACCTACTATGTGGTATTTTTCTGCCATTCCAAAGTAAATTACTTGAGTGCTACCTTTAAATTTCATTCCTCTACCTTTACAATATATAGCTCATGGGACAAATAGCTTAAAAACTATTGTGGTGATGAATATGTAGTTATGTGTCTTAATTTTTATAAGTTGCTTGTTGAGCGGTAACCATGTTTTCTGGGGACGCCATCAACTTTATCTTTGTTGGATATCATGTGAGATGCTATGCATGTTCGTCTTGTCTGAAGTAGTGGATTTCATGATCAAATGGTTTGAGTATGCATATGTTAGAGAAGAACATTGGGCCGCTAACTAAAGCCATGTATCATGGTGGAAGTTTCAGTTTGGACATACAACCTCAATCTCTTATGAGAATATTAACTATTGTTGAATGCTTAAGCATTAAAAAGAGGAGTCCATTATTTGTTGTCTATGTTGTCCCGGTATGGATGTCTAAGTTGAGAATAATCAAAAGCGAGAAATCCAATGCGTGCTTTCTCCTTAGACACTTGTACAGGCGGCATAGAGGTACCCCTTTGTGACACTTGGTTGAAGCATATGTTATGCGATGAGAATCCGTGTTTTCCGAGATAGTAGGACAAGGTGCGAGCACTATTGGTACTCTATGCATGAGGCATGCAACTTGTAGGAAGTATTATGCATAGAACATATGAATTATTACTACCGTTGACAAAATTGTTTCTATGTTTTCAAAACAAAAGCTCTAGCACAAAAATAGTAATCAATGCTTCCCTCTGCGAAGGGCCAATCTTTTACTTTATGTTGAGTCAGTTTACCAATTCCCTTCTATCTTAGAAGCAAACACTTGTGTTAACTGTGTGCATTGATTTTTACATGTTTACTTATTGCACCTGTTATATTACTCTATGTTGACAAATATCCATGAGATATACATGTTACAAGTTGAAAGCAATTGCTGAAACTTAATCATCCTTTGTGTTGTTTCAATGCATTCTACTTTGAATTTATTGCTTATGAGTTATCTCTTATGCAAGTCTTATTGATACTTGTTTGAAAGTATTATTCATGAAAAGTTTTGCTATATGATTCATTTGCTTAGTCATTATCTTTGTTAGCAATCTTTTGTTCAGATCACTCCATTCATCTCATATGCTTTACAATAATGTTGATCAAGATTATGTTGGTAGCATGTCACTTCAGAAATTATTTGTGTTATCGTTTACCTACTCGAGGACGAGTAGGAACTAAGCTTGGGGATGCTTGATACGTCTCAAACGTATCTATAATTTCTTATGTTCCATGCTACTTTTATAACAATACTTGAATGTTTTATACATACTTTACAGCATTATTTTACATTTTCCGGCACTAACCTATTAACAAGATGCCGAAGTGCCAGTTGCTGTTTTTCTGCTGTTTTTGGTTTCGGAAATCCTAGTAAGGAAATATTCTCGGAATTGGACGAAATCAACGCCCAGGGTCCTATTTTTGCACGAAGCTTCCAGAAGTCCGAAGAGGAGACGAAGTGGGGCCACAAGGTGGCCACACACTAGGGCGGCGCGGCCCAGGCCCTGGCCGCGCCGGCCTGTGGTGTGGGCCCCTCGTGACGCCCTTTGACCTACCCTTCCGCCTACTTAAAGCCTCCATCGCGAAACCCCCTGTACCGAGAGCCACGATACGGAAAACATTACTGAGAGGCCGCCGCCGCGGATCCCATCTCGGGGGATTCAGGAGATCGCCTCCGGCACCCCTGCCGGAGAGGGGAATCATCACCGGAGGGGCTCTACATCATCATGCCCGCCTCCGGATTGATGCGTGAGTAGTTCATCCTTGGACTATGGGTCCATAGCAGTAGCTAGATGGTTGTCTTCTCCGCTTGTGCTTTCATTGTTATAGATCTTGTGAGCTGCCTAACATGATCAAAATCATCTATTTGTAATGCTACATGTTGTGTTTGGTGAGATCCGATGAATAGAGAATACTATGTTAAGTTGATTATCAATCTATCATATATGTGTTGTTTATGTTCTTGCATGCTCTCTCGTTGCTAGTAGAGGCTCTGGCCAAGTTGATACTTGTAACTCCAAGAGGGAGGAATTATGCTCGATAGTGGGTTCATGCCTCCATTAAATCCGGGATCGTGACAAGTAGGTTCTAAGGTTGTGGATGTGCTCGTTGCTACTAGGGATAAAACATTGATGCTTTATCTAAGGATATTTGTGTTGATTACATTACGCACCATACTTAATGCAATTATCCGTTGTTCGCAACTTAATACCGGAAGGGGTTCGGATGATAACCCGAAGGTGGATTATTTAGGCATAGATGCATGCTCGGATAGCGGTCTCCGTACTTTGTCGTAATGCCCCGATTAAATCACATAGTAATCATTGTTGATATGTATTGAATCTTTATTTGTCAATTGCTCACCTGTAATTTGTTCACCCTGCATGCTAGTTATCTTATTGGAGAGACACCACTAGTGAACTGTGGACCCCGGTCCATTCTTTTACATCTGAATACATTCTACTGCTTTTACTGTTCTTTGCAAACAAACACCATCTTCCACTCGATACGCTTAATCCTTTGTTTTCAGCAAGCCGGTGAGATTGACAACCTCACTGTTACGTTGGGGAAAAGTACTTTGATTGTGTTGTGCAGGTTCCACGTTGGCGCTGGTTTCACTGGTGTTGCGCCGCACTACATTCCTCCACCAACAACCTTCACATGCTTCTTGGCTCCTACTGGTTCGATAACCTTGGTTTCTTTCTGAAGGAAAACTTGCTGCTGTGCGCATCACACCTTCCTCTTGGGGTTCCCAACGGACGTGTACATCTACGCGCATCACCCTTACACCTAGGTAGGTATAAGGGCAGCTAGATATCGTGGGGCAGCATAGCTAAGCAAGCATGTATAAGAAAAGCATCCATGCAAGCCCCAAAACACCTATGATAAATAGTGCTACTCGCCATCAACAACGCTTCAGCACGAGCAACACAAGGTAACGAATAAACGTGTGCTGCATATGCGATCTAGGCAGCATGATGCTTACCCGGGAGAAACCCTCGAAAGAAGGGGTGGCGATGCGCCTGATTTGTGTTTGTTGTGAACGTGATTGTCCTCCTTTTCCCATAACCCTAGATACATATTTATAGTCCAAGGGACTTTCTAATTCGGGCGTGCACCTAACCGTGCACGGGTTAAACTCTATCTTTTAACTCTAAACGAAGATGCAAATCTACTATATTTACAGATACACGGGCAATCTAGCCCAAACTCTTCGCGCAAGGCCGCTTCAAAGACGCTCCACGTGTATATCCTTCAAGCCCATCTTCACTTACGGCCCATCTCCTGATTTGGACAAAATCTGGTGATAACAATGAGGATGAAGACACGAGTTATTGTTGGACCGGTGCATGTATTGTGTATATATACAAATGTGTTTTTGTTGATCCCGTGGCACAGTATTATAGTACTGTTATATTCATATTTGTTGCATGCATTTTATGTGATATTTGTGATAACAAAAGAAACTTACAAGGCCGTGGCAAAGCACGGGCATTCAACTAGTTACATGTAAGTCATGAGTTTAGCACTACAATCTACTTCCTCTGGTCTTTTTTAATTGACTCAAATTCATTATAAAGTTATAGTAAATCCGAGTCAATTAAAAAAGACCGAAGAAAGTAAATTGTAAGGTATATGCTCCCGTCATGGAAAAAGAACTTGACCTTTGGGGTGGCTTGTTTTATGGTACCTTCTGCTGCCATCATAGAGGGATAAGTAGGAAAAATTCCGATGGCTGAAATTGTGTGATGTAGATTAGGCTCATCCAGATCTTTCGTGGTGTCGCCAGCTATTGTCGGAAGTGAGGGAAAATGTTAAGGTTCCATCTAGAAAAAAAAGTTTCATACTACACCCGAGCGTAGTTACTCTCACGTGTGTTCACACAATCTAGATAGTAACAATCATACTGAAGAGTATATACATGTTGTATGAAGTATATAAGAATATTTTGGTAGTATATATACTACTTTGTAGGTAGTATGTATACTTTTTTACGTACACTCTTTTTTACGCAGAAATATGCATATATTTCGGACATATAGTGCAAATCATGGGTTCATTTAATTTTTTTTTCACCAAACTTGGTTTGGAATATCTTAGATATAGTATACGAATATACTCAAACCGATAAAGTACCATATACTTATGTATGGTCATATACTAAACCTGGGTGTATATTTTGCAAGCGGCGGCACCACTTTCCTATATTATTCTGAGCACCACTTGGAAAATCCACTTTGGCTCATAGGAGCATATGAACTCGTTGTGTGAAAATACATTTTAAAGTGTCAAAAAATTATGAAATAAAATTTTGCATGTATATCTAGACATTTTATGTTCTTACACAAGTTTTTCTGAACAAAATTATGTGTCTCCAGTAAAAAAACACAAATTTTGATGCTACAACACGACTACGTACAAGACATTTTTTTTGTCTTTTTTTGTACATGCCACATAAAATGTTGTTTTTCACGAAAACTTGTGTACGAACATAGAATGTCACGATGTACATGATAAATTTTATGTCAGAATTTTAACATTTTGAAAATTGTTTTTTAATTATTTTGCGTAATGGGTGCAAATGCTCTGCGAGGCAAAACAGACTCCTCTGCACCGCTTTCCCTATACAGACGCGAACGCGCTCGGAAATAACTGAAAAAATCCCCCCTGCAAACTTTATCCCCTACTAAAGACCCACAAGTATAGGGGGTGTATCGTAGTATTTTCGATAAATAAGAGTGTCGAACCCAACGAGGAGCAGAAGGTGTTGACAAGCAGTTTCGATGAAGGATTCACTGTAAATGCTCACATACAAGTATTCGGGGGTTTTGATATAGCAGATAAATAAAGTACGAGTAAGTAAAATGCGAGAGAAATAATTGCAGCGAGTGGCCCAATCCTTTTTAGCACAAAGGACAAGCCGGTTTGTTTACTTATAATGACCAAACGTTCTTGAGGACACACAGGGATTTTAGTCTAGTGCTTTCGCTTCATATAGTTGATTAATCTTCATTGTTTTGATAAGTGTTGTGTGGGTGAACCTATGCTAATGCACCGCCCTTCCTAGGACTAATACATACTTGTGATTATACCCCTTGCAAGCATCCAGAAATACAAGAAAGTAATTAAGATAAATCTAACCACAGCCTTAAACTCTGAGATCCTGCTATCCCTCCTGCACCGATATACTAACGGGGGTTTAGGTTTCTGTCACTCCGGCAACCCCACAATTAGCAAACGAATACAAGATGTACTCCCCTAGGCCCATAAAGGTGTATCATGTAGTCGACGTTCACATGACACCACTAGAAGAGTAACACCACAACTTAAATATCAAACCATTAAATATTACTCAACATAGTTCACTACTAACATTTAGACTTCACCCATGTCCTCAAGAACTAAACGAACTACTCACGAGACATCATATGGAACATGATCAGAGGTGATATGATGATGAATAACAATCTGAACATAAACCTTGGTTCAATGGTTTCACTCAATAGCATCAATAACGAGTAGAAATCAATACCGAGAGAGTTTCCCCTATCAAACAATCAAGATCCAACCCTAATTGTTACAGCGGTGACGAGGTGCAGCGGTGGAGATGGCGGTGTAGATGGTGGAGATGATGATGATGATCATCCCAATGATGTCCAGCTCGATGACGGTGGCGATGGCGTCGATTTCCCCCTCCGGGAGGGAATTTCCCCTGCGGATTCCTGCCCGCCGGAGAGCTCTTTTCTCTCTGGTGTCTCTCCGCCCGCGCAGGCGGCTCTGTCTCTTCTCCGTAACTCCCCGTGCCTTAGGTTTTCGGGACGAAGATGTACGCGAAGGAGAGGAGGCCAGAGGGGGCTGTGGGCCCCCTCCCCACATGGCGGCGCGGTCAGGACAGGGCCCGCGCCGGCCTATGAGGGGGGCCCATGGCGGCCCTCCTCGGCTCCTCCTTCTAGCTCCCTTCGTCTTCTAGAAAAATAGGATTTTTCATATAATTTCCGTCAATTGTTGATCTTCCGAAATATGGTGTCCTGGCGGTGCTTTTTCCAGCAGAATCCTCACTCCGGTGAATAATTCTCCAATAATCATGAAACATGCAAAATAGGTGAAATAACATAAGTATCATCTCTAAATATGAAATATATCAATGAATAACAGCAATTTATGATATAAAATAGTGATGCAAAATGGACGTATCAACTCCCCCCAAGCTTAGACTTCGCTTGTCCCCAAGCGAAACTGAGCTCAATGAACAAGACCACATGTTTATGGAGTGAAGAGTCGATAAATAAAATACGGACAAGAAGCATCATATTGATTCACACAAGACATTCTAGTAAACATTCTCTTCATATAACTCAACTTGAAATAAGTAAAGAGAAATCACAAATAGAGGTGCATAGGAAATCATAAACGGCTATGGCAAACTTAATCATAACAATCTCCTCATAATCATTGATAACTTTCAAAGTCATATTCATTCAGATAAAATTTGTACTAAACAAGAAAGCATAAAAGGCATGATTAACTAGATCATAGCATAACTGATTGGTTCACAACAACTCGATTGCTTGCTTAAGATAGAGGGAAATAGGTTTACTGACTCAACATAAAAGTAAAAGATAGGCCCTTCACAGAGGGAAGCAGGGATTAAATCATGTGCTAGAGCTTTTCAAGTTTTGAAATCATATAAAGAGCATAAAAGTAAGATTTTGAGCGGTGTTTATTGTTGTGAACGAATGGTAGTGGGCACTCTAACCCCCTTGCCAAATAGACCTTCCAAGAGCGGCTCCCATGAAGGACGTCATCTCTACCAGCAAGGTAGATCATCCCCCTTCTCTTTTGTTTACACATGTATTTTAGTTTTATTATGGATGACACTCCCCCAACCTTTGCTTTCACAAGCCATGGCTAACCGAATCCTCGGGTGCCTTCCAACATTTCTCATACCATGGAGGAGTGTCTATTGCAAAATTAAGTTGCTTACTGATAAATCAGGGCAAAACATGTGAAGAGAATTATTAATGAAATTTATTAATTGGGGCTGGGAACCCCGTTGCCGGCTCTTTTTGCAAAATTATTGGATAAGCGGATGTGCCACTAGTCCATTGGTGAAAATCCGCCCAACAAGATTGAAAGATAAAACACCACATACTTCCTCATGAGCTATAAAACATTGACACAAATAAGGAATAATATAGTTTGAATTATTTAAAGGTAGCACGTGAAGTATTTACTTGGAGTGGCGCAAAATACCACATAGTAGGTAGTTATTGTGGACACAAATGGCATGGGTTTGGTCTAAGGTTATAGATGTATGAGAAGCATTCCCTCTCAATACAGGTCTTTGGCTAGCAAGGTTGGGTAGCAAGCATAAAGGTTGAGGGAAACAAACAAATATACATGTGATAGAAACAATCATGCATCTTTCTCGTAAGCACAAGCAATTTTAACTTCAGAATACTAAACTCATTAGCAGAAAGATAATAAAGTAATATATCTACATGTATTTCCCTTTTCTAATTAAACATCAAGGTGTTGTTGCTATTGACCAATGCTAAGTTCGCCAAAACCAAATATATTTACTTGATGCTCCCAAAGTGATATCAATACTAATGTCAAGAGTAATCATATAACAGAAATTTGCAAACTAAAATAAGGTGTGCAAAAAGTAAATGATAAGACTTCTCATTAATATTCCATAATGATAACTCACACCAACGGATACATAGATAACCAACTAAGAGAGAGATACTTCCACACTGCAAACTATTCTATATGATAACTTCCCTACTCATGATATGACACTACTTGATAGTAAAAGATAAAGATAGTGATGATGTGATACCGCGACACTCCCCCAATCTTGGAACAAACCAAGGGATGCCAATACCGATGATGAATTACTCCTTCGGTGGTGATGGTGGTGAGTTCTTCTCGACGAGCTTCTTAAAAAGTTCCTTTAGGTCCTCAATCTCATAAGTGAGGTTGCGAATCAGCTCCGAGTTGTGCTCAACGCGGCTCATAAGTATGTCAGACGGCGAGTCCCAACTCTTAGAGTTGTTTCCCCACCCTTCAGCTTCAGGTTTCATCTCTCCTGCAGTGTTAGAACGATCTATATCCCAACCACTAGGCAATACTATCTTGGAAGTCCTTTCAGTTTGACGACTATAGATTAGATTGCGGAAAGGGTTGTAAATGCCTGGAGAAGATGTCCTTGGAGCTAGGAAGCGACGTGGAACTCCTCCTCCGGTGGTGATCCGTGCACTTCTCTTGGTGTTGGACGAATTTGCTATCACGCCAATGCTTGCAATGGTGGCACGCGGGTGTACTCGCGGAATTTCCTCCACTTCTTCCTCATCCTCGCTCTCGACTTCTTCCTTCAATTCGGGGTCTTGAATATCTTCCTCCAAGGGCCCCTTGTCTTTGTTGTTGGAGACCATGGTGCTTCTAGATCAAAAACAGATCCTGGCAGAAAACAGCTTGAAACAAAACACGACGAGAAAACGATATACGGACCTCTGGGGATCCGGGGGATTATATAGCAAATATTTTTACGACAAAAGGAAAGTTCCAGGCCGAAAACGAGTGGAAACGGGACGCCGAGGGGCTGTCCCCATAGGGCGGCGCGGCCAGGGTGGACCCCCTCGCCGGCCTATGGTGACAGGCCCTCGCGCGTCTCCTCCACTCTGTTTCGATCTCGTAATTTTTCATATTTTCCATAAACAGTAGAAATATTGTTCGGAAAGTTAAACGCGGATTTTTTATTACTAAAACTGTTACCTATTCAAAGTCGAACTCTGAAGAACTGTCAATTTGGTCTTTGATAAAAGCTTCTGGAGTCATCACTTGAATAACATCAATATCTTCATTATAAGAATCTCCAGAAATATAATGCTTGAGTCTTTGTCCATTCACTACTTGTGTGGCATTACCTTGCAAGGAGCTAATTTTAATTGCCCCTGAACGATACACCTCCTCAATAACATATGGTCCTTCCCATTTTGAGAGTAATTTCCCTGCAAAAAATCTGAGATGAGACCGATACAATAGGACTTTATCTCCAACGTTAAATTCTCTTTTAATAATTCTTCTATCATGCCACTTTTTAACTTTCTCCTTAAAAAGTTTAGCATTTTCATAAGCTTCACTTCTCCATTCATCTAAAGAACTCAATTGTAGCAACCTCTTCTTACCGGCAAGTTTCTCTTACAGCTCAATAAGCTTTGTGCTCTAGTTCTAAAGGTAAATGACAAGCTTTTCCATAAACCATTTTATAAGGAGACATTCCCATATGATTTTTATAAGCAGTTCTATAAGCCCACAATGCTTCCTTTAACTTAATAGTCTGTTACCCTCCAAAACCCACCGACGGGCAATGGTTAAGCAACACGAAGAGCCGGGAGGCTCCCAAGGCCGCTTAGTGGACCCTGGCACCTCGCGTCGTCCCGCAAATCTTCCAGCCACGTCCTGGCGGTTGCTAGGGCGTGCCACCTGACCTAGACCCGATCAGGAAGGTGTTAGAGTGCTTCGATTGTTCCTGCATGGTAGACACATAAACATCAAATACGAGCCCTATCGGCTCTCAGGTTGCCCTGTGGATCGGCTCAAGGAGCCGATCGCCCCATGGTTCACGTTGGATTTGCAATGACATGGGGATCCTGCTTGATCAAAACAAAGCTAAACCGATCTACGACAGTTTAGGGTTTTCACCGCATAACCGGAACGTCCTACGTGCGATCGGGCCTAGCAGCTACGGAAGATGATGCAAACCACCCCTACAGGAGGCCTAAAAACCAACATAACGTCGATTCCCGGAACATCCCTTGCAGGGACGGTAAACAACACCTAACGCACTACCGGATCGTCCGACCCCAGCATAAGGCCTAACTATGCAGATATTAAACTAATCCCTGCGGAGCAAGGAGCAACTATAACGGATCGGATCTACTAAGTAACGAACAAGCAAGATGCTGCCCTTACACCGGATAGGTGTAAGGGCAGCTAGGTGTCGAGGGACGGCATTGCCACGCGAGATATGCACGAGAAAGCATCAATGCAAGCCCCTAAACACCTAAAGATAAGTAGTGCTGCTCGCCATCAACAACGCTTCAGCACGAGCAGCACAAGGTAGACGAATAAACGCAGATCTTGCCTAGATCGCAAGATGCGATCTAGGCAGCATGATGCTTACCCGGAAGAAACCCTCGAAGAAAGGGGTGGCGATGCGCCTGATTTGTGTTTGTTGTGAACGATGATTGTCCTTGTTTTCCGATAACCCTAGATACATATTTATAGTCCAAGGGGCTTTCTAATTGAGGCGTGCACCTAACCGTGCACGGGCCAGACTCTATCTTTTAATCTAAACACGATACGATCTACTATATTACAGATACATGGGCAACTTAGCCCAAACTTCTTGCGCGAGGCCGCTTCAAAGACGCTTCACGTGTAATCTTCAAAGCCCATCTTCACTTACGGCCCATCTCCTGATTTGGCCAAAATCGGGTGATAACACATGCCCCCCTGGTTTTGATAATGATAATTGCAAAACCATCTGTTCTCCTCGAAGGGTCATGTCGTGGCAGAGCAGAACCGTCGCAGTATTCTCCATGATGACGTCTTGCCTTCTCAACTTCTCTGCACGATTTGACAGTTCTGGCACCACGTCCTCGGAAACTGCTTAGGCATTAAACCACTATATCCCCCTTTTTATTTGGCCTCTTCCTGTAGTTCCTTCTTCATCTCCTTCGCACTAGCCCCCCAAAAGCCCTTCTCTGTCGCCATGTCTTCTTCTTCCTCCTCATCGGGTCTTTCCACGCAGTCCTCCCCCTTCCGCGAGCCGACGCCGGAGTGGGACCCGGAAGAGGCCCATGCGGCCAACGTCCGCCGCACCATCGAGGCCGGGGACGAGCCGAGCCACAACTTCTCCATCTGGTCAGAGGATGACCAGTCCCTGACCGACGGGGAGAGCGTCCCCCATGGCCTCGTCAATGGGGCAGCGGAGACGGAGAGCGACGACGACGACCTTCCCTGGGAGGGAGTCACCTCCTCCGAGGAGGTGGAGGAGGAGGAGGAGGAGGAGGAGGACGATAGCTCCTCCGACGAGCCGCCGGCCAAACGCCACTGCCCCTGGCCCGGGAATCTCAGTGACTTCGACAGCGATGACGACGGCGCTGATGAAGAAGACGAGGACAATGAAGGTCCTGCCGGCGGCCGCTACAACAGCGACGACGAGCCGGCTGGGAGTAGCGCCGACAGCGGCGATGACGACGAGGGCAGCAGCGGCCCCTAGATAGGGTAGAGCTAGGAGTAGCAGACGGGGCAATGTATCCCCTAGCAATTTCTTTTGAGAGCAATCGGCTCCTTCTATGTAAGAAATCTGATTATTAATGAAGAAATTTCTCCAATTTGACTTTGTCGATCTCTTCCATATTAGATTAGCCGATTCTCCCCTTCGTTGATGCTCAATGAGCCGATGGTAATGCATCAGCTTTTATAACAAATTGCAAGACAGACCGATCTAATCGCCTTCTCAGATGTTAACTTGCAATCCATGAAATTTAGATCCAAACTTCCAATCGAACGGGTCCAACACGCAGCCTTGAGACCCCTAGATCTTTAGACTTCAAAATCATCCGATCGTGATGTTTGTTCTGACGGCAAAACTCCTGGATTAATGCTTCCAGGAAAGCTTCTTAGCCCGCTGCTGACAACCTTGATGTTGAAGCTGACACTCTTGCAAAACAGGTGCCATTTGCTCACAGCTTCCCCTGCGATGTTCTGTTTCTTTGCAGCAACACACTGGTCTAGAGCCTAATCAATGATGATGGCTCCTTCTTCAAACTCCTCCCATCAACCTGGTAGTCTTCTTCTGCAAGAGCTTGCCACCTTTCGAAATGGTCATGATGCGGGGACAGCCGATTTCGACACCATCGGCTCTTCAGAACAAAGAATCTTCAGGGCTAGCTGCCCCCCCGAGCCTCAGTCAAGGCGAGGATAGAGATGTACCAACCGAATGGGCCATCATCGGCTTCCCGACTGTAGTGCAGCATCAGCCGATTCTGACCAAATCGGCTTTTCAGTAGCAGAGAACCTTCAAGGTGGGCTGCCCCCCGAGCCACTCCAGCTCTTCATCAAAACAGGGCAGGAAAGCTTGTGCCCAAGGAGATAATGCACTAGGACGGCTCTGGAAGGATCAGCAGCTCCCTTGAACTAAGAAGCCCCAAACGTAGTGGCCCTCGAACTCCTCCTAGCTCCCTTCTTGCGTCTTGCTGCTCAGATTGGTCCATCACCTCGGGCATACTGATGCAGCTTCTGGTGAAGATGTTGATGAAGTTGTCACCTTGGTCAAGCCCCAGGAGGAAACATCGCAGCCAAATGGATGGTCATCGGCCGTTCTCATGATCCTGACCTGATCTGCATGCTTACGCAGTTCTTGCTGTTGGCCAGGGCTGCGATCCTCAAACTTGCCGGCAAATACCAACAGCTTAAATGAGAAAAGGAGCCGTCTTGGACGCCCGAACTGATGCTTCTGCTGGTACTGCCGAGCTTGAAGTCTTGCAGAAGGAGTTGGAAGTCCTTGAAGAGAGGGCCTGAGTCACCAAGCAATCCCAATGAGGGGTTCCTCCAGTAGAGACTGCTCCATTAGGCTTTTAATCCCTTGAGTCGATGGCCGTGCATCGGCTTTTAATCCTTAAGTCGATGTCTACGCATCGGTTGTGTTCAAAGTTTTTGAATTCCCCATTTTTTACGGCCGATTTGTTTACGTATCGGCCCCCATATTTGAGCTGCTCTGCTGGGCATTTGATATCCATTCCAAGCTTTGTATCCTCGAGTCTCATCCATCTATGTGCCCCCCGAGCCGATTCTGTCAAGTACTTGATGGTATCGGCTCTTCAAGCATCTGTCGGATCAATGCTGAGCACAGACAAAACGTGTGTCGAGGATAATTTTGGCCGATTGCCAGAATCGGCCTCCTTTTCCGTTGCAATGCTTGACGATGGTTTGCAACTTTTTGGATTTCCACTGTAGCTATGTGGCATGCTGGAGATAAAATCCTTTGCTTTTCACTTTTTTGAGGGCCGATCCCAGGGATCGGCCTTGCCACGTATGTCCAATGTCTTGAACCTGCTACTCTGTTAGGATCACGGATACCATGTTTGTATCAGCCGATGCCTCTGCATCGGCATCAGCCGATGCCTGTGCATCGGCTTTCGCCTGTTTTGGGCGCCATACTTTCTTTGGCGGGCGCGCCTTCGTCTCCAATGTCTCGCTGAATTTTCACGGCCGGATCGGGCCGTGCTCTTCTCAACGTGTACGGTGCATCGTGCCTCGGCTTCTTCCGGGTTTCGCAGCCGCTGCACTCTACGCTTCGAGAGTGGCTGAGTCCATCAGGGCACCACCTTGGTCGGTGATACCTATCTTCTTCTCCATCTGACTCCTCAAAGTCTTCTTCTTGAGATGACTCAGCTCGTTTATTCTGAGGTGGGAGAGGCCCTAGACGCTCGAACACTGAGACTTCATTTGCCTTCCTCCTTTGCTGCTTGCATTCTGGGCAGTTCTCGATTGTTGGCAATCGGCTCATTCCTGAGTCCCAGCAATGTTTGAAGAAAGGACAGTCCCAGTGCTTATCCACGTCATCTTGCTCCCTTTACCTCCCTCTAGCGTGACGCTCGTACCCGTCGTTGTTCCTGTCGTGCTGACGATACCTCCTGTCTGCATCAGACCGACGATATCTTTCATCGTCTTCGTCGTGGCGCCGACGTCGGTCGTACTGCTGCTCATATTTGTTGAGGAGATGCACGGAGAGTGGACGCTGATACCGTATGCTTCTCACCTCCTCCTCGGTTAGGTACCGTCTATCATCATCTTGGGGCCGGTCGCGTGGAACGGCCTCCTCTTTATCTCTGCCACGAGAGTGGCTGCTCTCTGCTTTATCTTTGCCATGGCGGATCACAAACCCTGCCATATTGACATCAAAAGAGAACCCTGGCTCCCTTATGGAGTGGCTTAGGTCCACCTTGTTGACGTCCGGAAACGGACGCCTGTCTACCTTCATGGCAAACTGTCCGAAAGTTAATCGGCCTGATTCTATCGCCATCTGAATTTGTGCGCGCAATACTTTGCAGTCGTTGGTGGCGTGCGTGAACGTATGATGCCATTTGCAGTATGGCCTTTTGTTCATCTCTTGTACCGTAGGGATCTTGTGGCCTTCGGGTAGCTTCAACTGTTTCTCTTTCAGTAGCAGATCGAAGATCTGTTCAGTTTTGCTCACATCAAAGTCCAACCCTCTTGGAGGCCCTGGCGGGTTCACCCATTTGCAGGACACGTGCATGCGGCGTCCGAGTCCATTCGACTACTCGCGACTTCCCGATCTTCCGTGAATCTTCATCCTCATCGGCATTGACCAGGGTTATCGCGCGCTTGAACTTGTCCTGGTACAGTTCTGGATGGCGTTGTTCATATAAGGTCAGTCTCTGGACCATGTGCGCCAGCGAGTTGTACTCCACTTGGAACGTCAGATCCTTGAATGACGCTGCAAGGCCTGCCACGGCCAGCTCGACTGCTTCTTTCTCAGTTAAATGAACCGAATAGCATCGGTTTTTGATAGTTCTGAAACGCTGAATGTACTCAGTGAAGGGGTTCGTTGCATAGAAAACAAAAAATTTCCTACCGCAAAGCGAATAAAACCAACAGATCTAATCTATGGAACACCCAAGATCCAATCTACTAGATCTAAGCAACGAGATGGAGATGAGACTAACCCTCGAAGATTCCAAAGCCTACGAGATTAATCTCGTTGTTGGTGTAGACGATCGTCCCCGGTGCTGCAATCCGGCAGCACTTCCGTACTCGGTCGCGCGTACGGTGTCGATGAAGCTCCTTCCTCTCCCGTTCCAGCGGGCAGCGGAGGTGTGGTAGATCTCCTCCAACGTCCAAGCAGCACGACGGCGTGGTGGTGGTGGTGGAGGAAGAAAACTGCAGGGCTTCGCCTAAGCCCGGGCAGCGTATGGTGGAGGGAGAGGCGGCCAGAGGAGGAGGCAATGGGGGGATGGGTTGGCCGGCCACCCCCTCCCCTCTTTATATAGGGGGCTGGCCGGCCAGGGTGGCCCCCTTTCCCATCTAGGGTTAGGGGGCGGCGGCCAAGGGGGGGAGAGGGGCTTTCCCCTCCCCCAAGTTGATCCCCCCCAGGGAAACCCTAGGGGGTTGGCCGGCCTGGGCCTTGGGGGCCAAGTGCCCCGGCCCATTAGGCCGTGGAGCATCCCCTCGGCCCACGGTGGGCCTCCCGGGTCGTGGGCCCCATGGTGGAACCTTCCGTAACCTTCTAGAACCTTCCGAGTCAACACCGGAATAGTCCCGAACATTTCCGAAAACCCGTAAATCAACTTCCCTTATATGAATCTTATTCTCCGACTCTTCCGACCTCCTCGTGACATCCCTGGATCACATCCGAGACTCCGAACAAACTTCGTCTCCATACCATACTCAAATCTACTTATGCGACATCGAACCTTAAGCGCGTCACCCTACGGTTCGCGAACTATGCAGACATGGTCGAGACTCCTCTCCGAGCAATAACCAATAGCGGGATCCGGAGATCCATAATGGCTCCCACATATTCAACGATGACTTAGTGATCGATTGAACCATTTACATACGATGCCAATTCCCTTTGTCTCGCGATATTTTACTTGTCCGAGGTTTGATCATCGGTATCTCCATACCTTGTTCAACCTCGTTACCGACAAGTACTCTTTACTCGTGCCGTGGTATGTGATCTCTTATGAACTATTCATATGCTTGCAAGCTAATTAGATGACATTCCACCGAGAGGGCCCGAGTATATCTATCCGTCATCAGGATGGACAAATCCCACTGTTGATCCATATGCCTCAACTCACACTTTCCAAATACTTAATCCCACCTTTATTGTCACCCATTTACGCAATGACGTTTGATGTAATCAAAGTACCCTTTCAGTGTAAGTGATTTACATGATCTCATGGTCGAAGGATTAAGACAACTATGTATTGAAAGCTTATAGCAAATGAACTTAATGACTTGATCTTATGCTACGCTCATTTGGGTGTGTGTCCATTATATCATTCAACTAATGACATAACCTTGTTATTAATAACATCCAATGTTCATGATCACGAAACCATGATCATCTATTAATCAACAAGCTAGTTATACAAGAGGCTTACTAGGGACTCCTTGTTGTTTACATAACACACATGTATCAATGTTTCGGTTAATACAATTATAGCATGGTATATAAACATTTATCATAAACACAAAGATATTATAATAACCACTTTATTATTGCCTCTTGGGCATATCTCCAACGAGTCTCCCACTTGCACTAGAGTCAATAATCTAGATTACATTGTAAGGTACCTAACACCCATGGCATTCTGGTGTTGGTCATGCTTTGCCCTTGGGAGAGCTTTAGTCAACGGATCCGCAACATTCGGATCCGTGTGTACTTTGCAAATCTCTACTTCACCATCTTCGATGTACTCGCGAATCGAATGAAAACGCAGCTTGATATGCTTCAGCCTTCTTGTGTGACCTTGGTTCCTTTGCATTGGCGATGGCACCCGTGTTGTCACAAGTAAATGACTAGCGGGTCCAATGCACTAGGAACCACACCAAGCTCAACAATGAACCTCTTCATCCATACCGCTTCCGATGAAGCCTCCGAGCCGCTATATATTCAGATTCCGTTGAAGATTTCGCCACCGTGCATTGCTTGGAACTCGCTCCAGCTTACCGCCGCACCATTCAATATAAACACGTACCCGGACCGAGACTTAGAGTCATCGGGATCGGTGTTCCAACTTGCATCGGTGTAACTCGGTTACAACGAGCTCTTGGTCACCGCCATAACAAAGAAACATATCCTTAGTCCTTTTCAAGTACTTCAGGATATTCTTGACCGCTGTCCAGTTGTTCCATTCCTGGATCACTTTGATATCTCGCTGGTCAAACTAACAAGCATGTGCGATATCCGGTCTAGTACACAGCATGGCGTACATGATAGAGCCTCATCGCCGAAGCATAGGGGATCTTGCTCATCCTCTCTCTTTCATCCGCCGTAGCCGGACCTTGAGTCTTACTCAAGACCTTACCCGGCAACATAGGCAAGAACCCTTTCTTGCTTTCATCCATTCTAAACTTCTTTAGAATCTTGTCCAGATATGTACTTTGTGAAAGGCCTATTAGGCGTCTTGATCTATCTCTATAAATCTTGATGCCTAAAATGTATGCTGCTTCACCAAGGTCTTTCATTGAAAAAGACTTATTCAAATAACCTTTAATGCTGCCTAAAAGTTCTATATCATTCCCAATCAATAATATGTCATCTACATATAATATCAGGAACGCTACAGAGCTCCCACTCACTTTCTTGTAAATACAGGCCTCACCATGAGTCCGTATAAAACCAAAATCTTTGATCACTCTATCAAAGCGTAGGTTCCAACTCCGGGATGCTTGCTTCAGTCCATAAATGGAACGCTGAAGTTTGCATACCTTGTCGACATTTTTAGGATCGACAAAACCTTTGGGTTGTACCATATACAACTCTTCCTCAATGTCACCATTAAGGAACGCCGTTTTGACATCCATCTCGCCAAATCTCATAATCAAAAAATGCAGCTATTGCTAACAAAATCCTCTCGGACTTTAGCTTCGCTACGGGTGAGAAAGTCTCATCGTAGTCAACTCCTTGAATTTGTCGGAAACCCTTTGCGACAAGTCGAGCTTTATAGACAGTAATATTACCATCAGCATCTGTTTTTCTCTTGAAGATCCATTTATTCTCGACAGCCTTGCGGCTATCAAGTAAGTCTACCAAAGTCCATACTTTGTTATCATACATGGATCCCATTTCGGATTTCATGGCATCTTGCCATTTGTTGGAATCTGGGCTCATCATCGCTTCTTCATACGTCGCAGGGTCCTCATCATTGTTGTCCACAATCATGACATTTAGACAGGGATCATACCAATCGGGAGTGGTACGTTCCTCGTCGATCCGCGAGGTTCAGTAGCTTCCTCGTTCGAAGTTTCATGATCATCATCATTTGCTTCCTCTCCTATCGGTGTAGGCTGCACAGGAACTTCTTCCGGCACTGCGCTACTCTGATCTATGAGAGAAGGTTCATCAACCTCGTCGAGTTCTACTTTTCTTCCAGTCACTTCTTTAGTGAGAAACTCCTTCTCAAGAAAGGATCCGTTCTTGGCAACAAAGATTTTGCCTTCGGATCCGTGATAGAAAGTATACCCAATTGTTCCTTTAGGGTATCCTATGAAGACGCATTTCTCCGCTTTGGGTTCTAGCTTGTCGAGTTGTAACTTCTTTACATAAGCATCGCAACCCCAAACTTTAAGGAACGACAGACTTAGGTTTCTTCCCAAACCATAATTCATACGGTGTCGTTTCAACGGATTTAGATGGTGCCCTATTTAAAGTGAATGCGGCTGTCTCTAAAGCATAGCCCCAAAACGATAATGGCAAATCGGTAAGAGACATCATAGAACGAACCATATCTAAGAGAGTTCGATTACGACGTTCGGACACACCATTGCGCCGTGGTGTTCCCGGCGGTGTCAATCGTGAAAGTATTCCGCATTTCTTTAAATGCATGCCAAACTCATAACTCGGATATTCGCCTCCGCGATCGTAACGTTGTAAACTTAATCTTCTTGTTACGTTGATTTTCTACTTCACTTTGGAATTCCTTGAACTTCTCAAAAGTCTCGGACTTGTGTTTCATAAAGTAAATATACCCATATCTACTCGGATCATCCGTGAAGGTTAGAACATAACGATAACCACCGCGCGATGCTACACTCATTGGTCCGCACACATCGGTATGTATGATTTCCAATAAGTCCGTAGCTCGCTCCATTGTGCCGAAAAATGGAGTCTTAGTCATTTTTCCCATTAGACATGCTTCGCATCTGTCAAGTGACTCAAAGTCAAGTGACTCAAGAAGTCCATCGGAATGGAGTTTCTTCATGCGCTTCACTCCAATATGACCAAGACGACAGATGCCACATATAAGTAGAATTATCATTCAATTTAATTCGCTTAGCATCAATGTTATGAACATGTGTATCACTACTATCGAGATTTAACAAGAATAAACCATTCATCTCAGGTGCATGGCCATAAAAGACATTATTCATATAAATCGAACAACCATTATTCTCAGACTTAAACGAATAACCGTCTTGCATTAAACAAGATCCAGATATAATGTTCATGCTCAACGTAGGTACCAAATAACAATTATTGAGGTTTAAAACTAATCCCGAAGGTAGATGTAGGGGGAGCGTGCCGACGGCGATCACATCGACCTTGGATCCATTTCCAACGCCCATCGTCACCTCGTCCCTTGCCGGGCTTCGTTTATTCCGCAGTTCTCGTTTCGAGTTACAAATGTGAGCAACCGAACCGAGTATCAAATACCCGGGCACTACTACGAGAACCAGTAAGATAGACATCTATAACATGTATATCAAATATACCTTTCTTCTTGGCATGGCCGCTCTTCGGATCGGCCAAGTATTTGGGGCGGTTCGCTTCCGGTGCCCCTTCCCCGGCAAGTAGTAGCACACGAGTCTCGGGCTTAGGACCAGCCTTAGGCTTCTCGAGAGGCGCCGCAACTTTCTTGCCGCCCTTCTTGAAGTTGCCCTTGTTAGGCTTGCCCCGCTTCTTGAAACCGGTGGTCTTGTTGACCATCAACACTTGGTTCTCCTTCTTTATTTCTACTTCAGCAGACTTCAGCATGGAGAAGAGTTCAAGTAACTCTTTGTTCATGTTCTGCATGTTGTAGTTCATCACGAAGTTCTTGTAACTTGGTGGCAGTGATTGGAGGACACGATGAATACCCAGCTTGTTAGGGATCACAATCCCCAAGTCACTGAGCTTCTTCGCATGTCCGGACATGGCGAACATGTGCTCACTAACGGAGCTACCCTCTTCCATCATGCAGTTAAAGAACTGTTTCGAGGCCTCATAGCTCTCCACGGCTGCATGAGTCTCAAAGATAAGTTTGAGCTCACGCATCATCTCACATGGGTCGTGGTGCTCAAAACGCTTTTGGAGCTCGCCTCTAAACCGCACGGGATGGCACACCGAATTTCGGAGTACCGAGTTACCCGAGTCTCATAAACATTCTTTATGTCCTCGGACACTCGGCGAGAGGTGGTGGGGGACCTAGCGGTGCTTCGAGCACAAAATGCTCGCTCACGCCGGTGAGGAAAATCCTCACATGACGGGACCGGTCGATGAAGTTGCTACCATTGCCCTTAAGCTTTTCTTTCTCTAGGAACTGGTTAAAATTGATGGAGGGGGGCGCCATGATCTACAACATATTTGCAAAGAGTTTAGACTAAGTTTATGATAAAATGAGTTCAGTTTTAATTCTTAGATTAACTAGGTGAACTCCCACTCAAAACAACATCCCTCGCATTGTCTTAGTGATTACACGAACCAAATCCACTACACCAAGTCCGATCTTCACGAGAAAAGATGTAGTTTCAAAGGCGAACACTCAAAGTGTTCATCATATCATTCATATGACTCATGCTCTACCTTTCGGTATCCCGTGTTCCGAGACCATGTCTGTACATGCTAGGCTCGTCAAGGCAACCTTAGTATCCGCGTGTGCAAATCGGCTTGCACCCGTTGTATGCACATGTAGAGTCTATCACACCCGATCATCACGAGATGCTTCGAAACGACAAGTCTTAGCAACGGTGCATACTAAGGATGAACACTTTATTATCTTGATATTTAGTGAGAGGGATCATCTTATAATGCTACCGTCGCGATCTAAGCAAAATAAGATGCATAAAAGGATTAACATCACATGCAATTCATAATGTGTGATATGATATGGCCTTTCTTCTTGTGCTTTTGATCTTCATCTCCAAAGCACGGACATGATCTCCATCATCACCAGCATGGCGTCAAGGTCAGTGGCGCCGCTTCATGGTTGTCCATCACTTATAGCTACTATAACAACTACTTGGAATAAAGCTATTACATGATGAATAGACACGCAGGTCTTTAACAAAAATTAAAAACAACCATTAGGCTCCTGCCGGTTGCCATAATACATCAATGAACATCTCATACATCGAATATAATCATCATCACATAATGGCCATATCACATCACCAAACCCTGCAAAAACAAGTTAGACGCCTCTAATTTGGTTTGCATCTTTTACGTGGTTTAGGGTTTTCGAGTAAGATCCAATCTACCTACGAACATGAACCACAACGGTGATACTAGTGTTGACAATAGAAGTGCAAATTACAATCTTCACTATGGTGGGAGAGACAGACACCCGCAAAGCCACTTATGCAATACAAGTTGCATGTCAAGCGTGGAGCAAGTCTCATGAGACGCGGTCATGTAAAGTTAGCCCGGCCGCTTCATCCCACCATCCCGCAAGAAGCAAAGTACACAAACTAAAGCAACAAAAGCATCACCGCCCACAAACCATTGTGTTCTACTCGTGCAACAGATCTATGCATAGACGTGGCTCTGATACCACTGAAGGGGTTCGTTGCATAGAAAACAAAAATTTTCCTACCGCAAAGCGAATAAAACCAACAGATCTAATCTATGGAACACCCAAGATCCAATCTACTAGATCTAAGCAACGAGATGGAGATGAGACTAACCCTCGAAGATTCCAAAGCCTACGAGATTAATCTCGTTGTTGGTGTAGACGATCGTCCCCGTGCCGCAATCCGGCAGCACTTCCGTACTCGGTCGCGCGTACGGTGTCGATGAAGCTCCTTCCTCTCCCGTTCCAGCCGGGCAGCGGAGGTGTGGTAGATCTCCTCCAACGTCCAGCAGCACGACGGCGTGGTGGTGGTGGTGGAGGAAGAAAACCGCAGGGCTTCGCCTAAGCCCGGCGGCGGCGTATGGTGGAGGGAGAGGCGGCCGGAGGAGGAGGCAATGGGGGGATGGGTTGGCCGGCCACCCCCTCCTCTTTATATAGGGGGCTGGCCGGCCAGGGTGGCCCCTTTCCCATCTAGGGTTAGGGGGCGGCGGCCAAGGGGGAGAGGGGCTTTCCCTCCCCAAGTTGATCCCCCCGGGAAACCCTAGGGGGTTGGCCGGCCCGGGCCTTGGGGGCCAAGTGCCCCCGGCCCATTAGGCCAGGGAGCATCCCTCGGCCCACGGTGGGCCTCCCGGGTCGTGGGCCCCATGGTGGAACCTTCCAGAACCTTCTAGAACCTTCCGATCAACACCGGAATAGTCCCGAACATTTCCGAAAACCCGAAATCAACTTCCCTTATATGAATCTTATTCTCCGGACTCTTCCGGACCTCCTCGTGACATCCCGGATCACATCCGAGACTCCGAACAAACTTCGTCTCCATACCATACTCAAATCTACTTATGCGACATCGAACCTTAAGCGCGTCACCCTACGGTTCGCGAACTATGCGTACATGGTCGAGACTCCTCTCCGAGCAATAACCAATAGCGGGATCCGGAGATCCATAATGGCTCCCACATATTCAACGATGACTTAGTGATCGATTGAACCATTTACATACGATGCCAATTCCCTTTGTCTCGCGATATTTTACTTGTCCGAGGTTTGATCATCGGTATCTCCATACCTTGTTCAACCTCGTTACCGACAAGTACTCTTTACTCGTGCCGTGGTATGTGATCTCTTATGAACTATTCATATGCTTGCAAGCTAATTAGATGACATTCCACCGAGAGGGCCCGGAGTATATCTATCCGTCATCGGGATGGACAAATCCCACCGTTGATCCATATGCCTCAACTCACACTTTCCAAATACTTAATCCCACCTTTATTGTCACCCATTTACGCAATGACGTTTGATGTAATCAAAGTACCCTTTCGGTGTAAGTGATTTACATGATCTCATGGTCGAAGGATTAAGACAACTATGTATTGAAAGCTTATAGCAAATGAACTTAATGACTTGATCTTATGCTACGCTCATTTGGGTGTGTGTCCATTATATCATTCAACTAATGACATAACCTTGTTATTAATAACATCCAATGTTCATGATCACGAAACCATGATCATCTATTAATCAACAAGCTAGTTATACAAGAGGCTTACTAGGGACTCCTTGTTGTTTACATAACACACATGTATCAATGTTTCAGTTAATACAATTATAGCATGGTATATAAACATTTATCATAAACACTGTCTCTCCTCGCCTTTGCCGAACCTGTGCTAGCTCGGCAATACCAGCTTCAGTAGCTTCTGAATGATATTGTGTGTGGAACTGCTCCTCCAGTTGCTTCCATGATCGTACTGAATTTGGCTGCAACGAGGTGTACCATCCAAAAGTTGGACCGGTGAGGGATTGCGAGAAGAACCTCACCCGTAGCTGATCCGATGCTGAAACCATGCCCAACTGGGCCAAGTATCGGCTCACGTGCTCGATTGAGCTTGATCCTTCTGACCCACTGAATTTGGTGAAGTCCGGGAGCCGGTACTTAGGTGGTAGTGGGATCAGGTCAAACTCATTGGGGTACGGCTTGGAATAGCCGATTATCTTCTTCTTCTGGCAGGATGCCGAACCGGTCTCTCAAGACCGCACCGATCCGATCCGCGGTGGAGGTAGTAGCAGCCGAGCTTTCATGGACCGGTGTGGTGGCATACTTGGCTAGCCACGCCTCGTTTCTCGCCTCTCGCTCCCAAACTCCCCGCCGCCGCAGTCGTTCCTCCCGCCGGAACAATTGCTCCCGCTCCGGCAATCCCTCCCGTTGGAGCCTCGGATCGCCCGCGTCCCGCCTGTTGCAGTCCGGCACAAACGTGCACACGTATCCGTGTGGGATCCCCTTGGGCGGCTCATATAAGAACTGATAGTCGCCCGGATCACCTCCAACCTTGTAGACAACGTATGCCGGTGAACCTTGTTGTTGTGGAGCTGCCATCGCGTACGGCAATGGTGGCCTGGTGTGGAGTTGCACCTCTCCCTGGTGAGTCCCTAGAACAGGTCCTGAAGGGGAGTCCGACGCTCCATGATCTCTTGCACCACGTGGAGCGCAACGCGCTCCAAAGAATTTACCAGGCTCTCAGAATGCCGATGTAGCGAATGAGCCACCACGTAGTTGATTTCCTGTCGCAGGGCTCTGGTACGTTCCTGTGAAGGGAGAGACAGATCCACCCCTTCAAGGACGCCTTGTGGCGTGAATCCTTTGAACCTGATGCCGTGCGAACGGGTCTTCTCAAAGGAGCCGATGAGTTCGGCTTCAACGATGGCCTTCAGCTCATCGTACTTCTTCTTGTGATCAGCACGAAGTTCCTCGTATGTGATCTGCTCCTCTGCCATCTCGGATGTCGGTGTTGACGTGGATGTTGCAGAAGATGTCCCACTGGGCGTGCCAGAATGTGTTACCCTCCAAAACCCACCGACGGGCAATGGTTAAGCAACACGAAGAGCCGGGAGGCTCCCAAGGCCGCTTAGTGGACCCTGGCACCTCGCGTCGTCCCGCAAATCTTCCAGCCCACGTCCCGGCGGTTGCTAGGGCGTGCCACCCGACCTAGACCCGATCGGGAAGGTGTTAGAGTGCTTCGATTGTTCCCGCATGGTAGACACGTAAACATCAAATACGAGCCCTATCGGCTCTCGGGTTGCCTCGTGGATCGGCTCAAGGAGCCGATTGCCCCATGGTTCACGTTGGATTTGCAATGACATGGGGATCCTGCTTGATCAAAACAAAGCTAAACCGATCTACGACAGTTTAGGGTTTTCACCGCATAACCGGAACGTCCTACGTGCGATCGGGCCTAGCAGCCTACGGAAGATGATGCAAACCACCCCTACAGGAGGCCTAAAAACCAACATAACGTCGATTCCCGGAACATCCCTTGCAGGGACGGTAAACAACACCTAACGCACTACCGGATCGTCCGACCCCAAGCATAAGGCCTAACTATGCGGATATTAAACTAATCCCTGCGGAGCAAGGAGCAACTATAACGGATCGGATCTACTAAGTAACGAACAAGCAAGATGCTGCCCTTACACCCAGATAGGTGTAAGGGCAGCTAGGTGTCGAGGGACGGCATTGCCACGCAGATATGCACGAGAAAGCATCAATGCAAGCCCCTAAACACCTAAAGATAAGTAGTGCTGCTCGCCATCAACAACGCTTCAAAGACGAGCAGCACAAGGTAGACAAATAAACGCGCATCGCCTAGATCACAAGATGCGATCTAGGCAAGCATGATGCTTACCCGAAGAAACCCTCGAAGAAAGGGGTGGCGATGCGCCCGATTTGTGTTTGTTGTGAACGATGATTGTCCTTGTTTTCCGATAACCCTAGATACATATTTATAGTCCAAGGGACTTTCTAATTGAGGCGTGCACCTAACCGTGCACGGGCCAGACTCTATCTTTTAATCTAAACACGATACGATCTACTATATTACAGATACATGGGCAACTTAGCCCAAACTTCTTGCGCGATGCCGCTTCAAAGACGCTTCACGTGTAATCTTCAAAGCCCATCTTCACTTACGGCCCATCTCCTGATTTGGCCAAAATCGGGTGATAACAATAGCCCAATTCTTTCTTGATTTATTAACAGTCTTTCCCAAGATAGCTTTAATTTCTCTATTTGATAATTCTACTTGCCCACTAGTTTGAGGATGATAAGCTGAAGCAATTCTATGATTAATACCATATTTGGCAAGAGTTTTTCTAAAACCACCTTGAATAAAATGAGAACCTCCATCAGTCATAATATATTTAGGTACTCCAAATCTAGGAAAAATAACATCTAAAAGCATTTTTAAAGAAGTCTCACCATCAACACTTTTTGTAGGTATAGCTTCTACCCATTTAGTAACATAATCAACAGCGACAAGTATATGAGTGTTACCTTCTAAAGAAGGGAAAGGACCCATGAAGTCAAATCCCCAACAATCAAATGGTTCAATAACAAGAGTATAATTCATAGGCATTTCATTGCGTCTAGAGATATTACCAACTCTTTGACATTCATCACAAGATAAGATAAACTTCCTTGCATCCTTGAAAAGTGTTGGCCAATAAAAACCTGATTGTAGAACCTTTTGTGCGGTTCTATCTCCGGCGTGATGTCCTCCATAAACACTACCATGACACTTACTCAATATCTCTTGTTGTTCATATTCTGGGACACATCTTCGCATAATACCATCCACTCCTTCTTTATATAAGTGTGGGTCATCCCAAAAATAATGCCTCAAATCATAAAAGAATTTCCTCCTTTGTTGAGCTGAAAAGGTTGGAGGCAAGTACTTCAAAACAATAAAGTTAGCATAATCAGCATACCAAGGACTATCTCGCGAGCTCAACTTTATTACAACCAATTGTTCATTTGGAAAACTATCATTAACAAGAACAGGATCATAAGCAATATTTTCCAATCTAGATAAATTATCAGCAACAGGATTATCAGCACCTTTCCTATCTACAATATGTAAATCAAATTCTTGCAAAAGAAGCACCCATCTAATAAGCCTTCGCTTAGCATCTTTCTTTTCCATAAGGTACCTAATTGCGAAGCATGATCGGTATGAACCGTGACTTTTGAATCAACAATATAGGATCTAAACTTGTCACATGCAAAAACTACGGCTAATAACTCTTTCTCAGTTGTAGCATAATTTCTTTGAGAAGCGTCTAGAGTTTTACTAGCATAATGAATAACATTTAATTTTTTATCTACTCGCTGTCCAAGGACAGCACCTACAGCAAAATCACTAGCATCACACATAATTTCAAAAGGTAGATTCCAATCAGGAGGTTCAACTACAGGAGCAGTTGTTAAGGCTTTCTTTAGAGTTTCAAAAGCTTCCTTACAATCATCATCAAAAACGAAAGGTACATCTTTTTGAAGAAGATTAGTAAGAGGCTTTGAAATTTTAGAGAAATCTTTAATAAACCTCCTATAAAAACCAAGCATGACCAAGAATACTACGAATACCTTTAACATCCCTAGGATAGGGCATCTTCTCAATTGCTTCAACTTTAGCTCTATCAACTTCAATACCTCTCTCAGAAATTTTATGTCCCAATACAATTCCTTCATTAAGCATAAAGTGGCATTTCTCCCAATTAAGAACAAGGTTAGTTTCTTCACATCTCTGCAAAACTTTATCAAGGTTTCGCAAGCAATTATCAAAAGAATTCCCATAGACAGAAAAAATCATCCATGAATACCTCAACAATCTTTTCACAAAAGCCATGAAAAATAGCAGACATGCATCTTTGAAAAGTAGCAGGAGCATTACATAAACCAAAAGGCATATGCCTATAAGCATAAGTTCCATAGGGACAAGTGAAAGTGGTTTTCTCTTGATCTTTAGCTCTAACAGCAATTTGTGAAAACCCAGAATAACCATCAAGAAAGCAGAAATGGGTATTTTTAGACAACCTTTCTAACATTTGATCAATAAAAGGTAAAGGGTAATGATCTTTCTTAGTAACTTTATTAACTTTTCAAAAATCAATGCACATTCTATACCCTACAACTACTCTTTGAGGAATAAGCTCATCATTATCATTCGGAACAACAGTTATTCCTCCTTTCTTAGGAACACAATGCACATGACTAACCCATCTACTATCAGCAATAGGATATATAATACCTGCTTCAAGAAGTTTTAATACCTCATTTTTACCACATCCTTCATCTTGGGAATTAGACGACGTTGATGTTCAACAACAGGTTTTGCATCATCTTCTATATTGATGGCATGTTGGCAAATAGCGGGAGAAATCCCCTTCAAGTCATAAAGAGTATAGCCAATAGCTCCTCGGTGTTTCTTCAATATTTCCAATAACCTTTCTTCCTCAATATCTGAAAGCTTAGCACTAATAATAACAAGATATGTTTTCTTATCATCAATATAAGCATACTTAAGATTATCAGGTAATGGTTTCAAATCAAATACATGATCTTCCTTAGGTGGTGGCGTTACACCTAGATCTTCAACCGGTAAGTCATGTTTAAGAATAGGTTGACGAAGGAAAATTTCATCAAGCTCATCCCTTTCTTCCCTAAAAACTTCACTCTCACTATTCTCCAAATGTTGCTGCAAAGGATTATTAGGAGCAAGAGCAATAGATGCACATTGTTCAACTCTAAAATCATCATTAGGCAAATCAGCTTTATAAGGAGTTTTGGCAAATTTAGAGAAGTTAAACTCATAAGATTCACCGGCAAATTTAGTAACAATTTTCTCTTTCTTGCAATCTATAATAGCTCCACAAGTATTCAGAAAAGGTCTACCAAAAATAATAGGACAAGACTTACTAGCAGCAGAACCAAGTACCAAAAAGTCAGCAGGATATTTAATCTTACCACATAGAACTTCCACATCTCGAACAATACCAATAGGAGAGATAGTTTCTCTATTAGCTAGCTAAATAACCGCATCAATATCTTCAAGTTCACAAAAACCAATTTCATGCATAATTTCCGTGTAGAGCTCATAAGGAATGACACTAATACTTGCACCAATGTCGCATAAACCATAATAGCAATGATCACCAATTCGAACAGAGAGCACATGAACACTGGCTTTCCTAGACTTATTAGGATGCGAAACAATATTAGAAGCATCTTCACAAAAAATAATATGACCATCTTCCACATTTTCAGTAACAAGATCTTTAACTATTGCAATAGCAGGTTCAACTTTTATTTGTTCTTCAGGTTCTATGGGTTTCTTTGCACTTTTATTAACTACACTAGTTATAACAGAATACTCCTTCATTTTAGCAGGAAAAGGAGTTTTTTCAATATAAGCTTCTGGAAGAACATGATCAACGAGTTTTAATTTCAATACATTTACCTTTAGGTGAATCAGTTTTATCTTTATAAGGTTCATGATACTTATCAAAATTCTTCCTAGGCAATTCAAAATGAGAAGCAAAGGCTTTATAAATATTTGCAACAACTTGAGAGTCAAGACCATATGTAGCACTTATATTACGATATTCATCAGTATCCATAAAAGTTTTAATGCATTCATAATCATAATTTATACCTGACACTCTACCTTTGTCATTCTCCCATCCTTCGAGTATTTTCTTGGATTCGATCAAGAAGGTCCCATTTAAACTCTTCTTTATTGCGCGTGAATGATCCAGTAACAAGCAAGTATCCAAGCAAGGTTTTATCTTGAAAAGAAAGTCTTGCATAGAAATTATCAATGATAATATTACCGGGAAGCTCATGAATGGGGCATTTGAGCATTAAAGACTTCAATCTCCCCCACGCTTGGGCAATACTCTCTCCATCATGAGGCCGGAAATTATATATACGGTTGCGGTCTTTGTGAATTTCACTTGGAGGATAGAATTTAGAATAAAATAGAGGCACAATATCCTTCCAATCAAGAGAACGCCCATCCTTCAGCGAGTTTATACCAATGCGCCGCTTTACCGTATAGCGACATAACAAATAATTTCTTCCTAACTTCATCCATTGAAATACCCGCACACTTGAATAACCCGCATAATTCATGTAAAAACAATAAATGATCTCCAGGATGAACAGCTTCCATCCCCTTCATAGCGGTTATCCACAACACGTTCAATAATTTTCATAGATATTTTATATGGTATTACTTCCTCACTGGCGCCTCATCCACTACCGTTGCGGTAGTAGTAGATTTCCCAAATAGAAATTCAAGGGAGGATCTCTCCATAATGACTTATAGCAGCAAGCGTAAACAAAATCAGCACGTACGATAAAAGTTTCCTTACCAATTCCAC
The DNA here is from genome assembly GCF_022539505.1 of Lolium rigidum. Taxonomy (NCBI): domain Eukaryota; kingdom Viridiplantae; phylum Streptophyta; class Magnoliopsida; order Poales; family Poaceae; genus Lolium; species Lolium rigidum. The sequence continues at coordinate 19,815,734 of NC_061509.1, read as the reverse complement.
TTACCAATAGCGCTTCACTCCCGGCAACGGCGCCGGAAAATAGTCTTGATGACCCACAAGTATAGGGGGTGTATCGTAGTACTTTCGATAAATAAGAGTGTCGAACCCAACGAGTAGCAGAAGGTGTTGACAAGCAGTTTTGATGAAGGATTCACTGTAAATGCTCACAGACAAGTATTAAGGGGGTTTTGATATAGCAGATAAATAAAGTACGAGTAATTAAAATGCGAGAGAAATAATTGCAGCGAGTGGCTGATACGTCTCCAACGTATCGATAATTTCTTATGTTCCATGCTACATTATTGATGATATCTACATGTTTTATGCACATTATATGTCGTATTTATGCATTTTCTGGAACTAACCTATTAACAAGATGCCGAAGAGCCGATTGTCGTTTTCTCGCTGTTTTTGGTTTCGTAAATCCTAGTAACGAAATATTCTCGAATTGGACGAAATCAACGCCCGTGGTCCTATTTTTGCACGAAGCTTCCGGAAGACCGAAGGAGAGTCGAAGTGGGGCCACGAGGTGGCGACACCACAGGGCGGCGCGGCCCGGTGCCCGGCCGCGCCGACCTATGGTGTGGGCCCCTCGTGCCGCCTCTTGACCTGCCCTTCCGCCTACAAATAGCCTCCGTCGCGAAACCCCCGCATCGAGAGCCACGATACGGAAAACCTTCCGGAGACGCCGCCGCCGCGAATCCCATCTCGGGGGATTCGGGAGATCGCCTCCGCACCCTCGCCGGAGAGGGGATTCATCTCCCGGAGGACTCTACACCGCCATGGTCGCCTCCGGAGTGATGAGTGAGTAGTTCACCCCTGGACTATGGGTCCATAGCAGTAGCTAGATGGTCGTCTTCTCCTTATGTGCTTCATTGTTGGATCTTGTGAGCTGCCTAACATGATCAAGATCATCTATCCGTAATACTATATGTTGTGTTTGTCGGGATCCGATGGATAGAGAATACTATGTTATGGTGATTATCAATCTATTGTTTATGTGTTGTTCATGATCTTGCATGCTCTCCGTTATTAGTAGAGGCTCGGCCAAGTTTTTGCTCTTAACTCCAAGAGGGAGTATTTATGCTCGATAGTGGGTTCATGCCTTCATTGACACCGGGACGGTGACGTAAAGTTCTAAGGTTGTGATGTGCTTGTTGCCACTAGGGATAAAACATTTATTCTATGTCTAAGGATGTAGTTGTCGATTACATTACGCACCATACTTAATGCAATTGTCTCGTTGCTTTGCAACTTAATACCGAATGGGGTTCGGATGATAACTCGAAGGTGGACTTTTTAGGCATAGATGCGAGTTGGATGGCGGTCTATGTACTTTGTCATAATGCCCAATTAAATCTCACTATATTTATCATATCATGTACATGCATTGTTATGCCCTTCTCTATTTGTCAATTGCCCGACTGTAATTTGTTCACCCAACATGCTTTAATCTTATGGGAGAGACACCTCTAGTGAACTGTGGACCCCGGTCCTATTCTTTACATCGCATACAATCTATCGCAATACTTGTTTTATTGTTTTCTTGCAAACAATCATCTTCCACACAATACGGTTAATCCTTTGTTACAGACAAGCCGGTGAGATTGACAACCTCACTCGTTTCGTTGGGGCAAAGTACTTTGGTTGTGTTGTGCAGGTTCCACGTTGGCGCCGGAATCCCTGGTGTTGCGCCGCATCACATTTCGTCACCATCAACCTTCAACGTGCTTCTTGATTCCTACTGGTCCGATTAAACCTTGGTTTCTTATCGAGGGAAACTTGCCACCGTGCGCATCATACCTTCCTCTTGGGGTTCCCAACGGACGTGTACATCTACGCGCATCAAGCAAATTTCCGGCGCCGTTGCCGGGAAGATCAAGACACGCCGCAAGGGGAGTCTCCACTTCTCAATCTCTTTACTTTGTTTTTGTCTTGCTTTATTTTATTTACTACTTTGTTTGCTGCACCTAAACAAAACACAAAAAAATTAGTTGCTAGTTTTACTTTATTTACTGTCTTGTTCTCTATATCAAAAACACAAAAAAATTAGTTACTTGCATTTAGTTTACTTTTGTTATCATGTCTAGTTCTGTACTTGTTACTTCTTCACCTAAGGAATTAGTTTTTACTTTTAAACAAGGGGATGAGGAAAGTTTTAAAGATGCTTGGTCTAGGATTTTTACTTCTTATCGTAAAACTGAACCTCAAATGACTCTAAGTTTGCTCCTTAGTAATTTTTATTTTGGTCTTATGATTCGCTATAGATATGCCTTGGATGCTCTAGTGGGAGGAGATTTCCTTCATTATGGGGATCAAGCTTTTAATGCCATAAAAAAGTTGGTTGCATCACATGATTCAGCTAATAACTTTGATTCAGCCCTTATTAGCATTTATAATAGATTAAACACTCTTGAAACAAGTGCATCTCGCCTAAATGAAAATTATGGATATATTCAGTAACTCGTCTTGATCAAGTTTTAGTGAACTCCGAACATTCATTGTGGAATCCTACTATTAAAATTGTCATAGGTAATCAAACTCTTCATGCTAATTGTGATATTATGACTGAATTTTGCCTAATGCCCGAGAGTATTCATAAATCATTGAAACTTTGGGAATTCTCCGAAGGGGAGAAGGAATAACTCTTATTGATAACTCGTTATAATTCCCAAAGGGATAGCTGCGGGTGTGCATACAACCATTCTTGGGATAACAATATCCATTGATTACCTTGTCATTGAATGCGCAGAACAGGACAAATCACACTCGGAAGATCCCTGCTGAAACTATTGGGAGCAGTCATAGACGTGAGAGAAGGCACCTTAAAATTCACCTCTACACCCGGGGGTAGCCATATATTCCCTAAGCCAAAGAGTAAGAAAGTGGACAATAAAGGTAAGGGTAAAGCCCAAGGTAATGACAATGCTTCTACTCTTGATAATACTTGATTTGCACTTTCTGCGCCTAGCTGAAAGGCGTTAAAGAAAAGCGCTTATGGGAGACAACCCATGTTTTTACTACAGTACTTTGTTTTATATTTGAGTCTTGGAAGTTGTTTACTACTGTAACAACCTCTCCTTATCATGTTTTTGTGCCAAGTAAAGTTTCTATGTCAAAGTTGATGTTATATTTGGGATCGCTGCGCAGAAACAGCATTGCTGTCTGTCACGAATGTGGGCACAAGTCTCTGTAGAAAATTCGAAAAAATCTGCCAATTTACGAGCGTGATCCTCAGATATGTACGCAACTTTCATTAGTTTTGAGTTTTACCATTTGAGCAAGTCTGGTGCCATTTTAAAATTCGTCTTTACGGACTGTTCTGTTTTTGACAGATTCTGCCTTTTATTTCGCATTGCCATATTTGCTATGTTGGATGAATTTCTTTGATCCATTAATGTCCAGTAGCTTTGTGCAATGTCCAGAAGTGTAAAGAATGATTGTGTAACCTCTGAATGTGTGAATTATTAATTGTGCACTAACCCTCTAATGAGTTTGCTTGAAGTTTGGTGTGAAGGAAGTTTTCAAGGGTCAAGAGAGGAGTATGATATACTATGATCAAGAGGAGTGAAAGCTCTAAGCTTGGGGATGCCCCCATGGTTCATCCCTGCATATTTTAAGAAGACTCAAGCATCTAAGCTTGGGGATGCCCAAGGCATCCCCTTCTTCATCGACAACATCATCGAGTTCCTCCCCGAAACTATATTTTTATTCGAGTCACATCTTGTGTTCTTTACTTGGAGCGTCGGTTTGTTTTTGTTTTTGTTTTTGTTTCAATAAAATGGATCCTAGCATTCACTTTGTGGGAGAGAGACACGCTCCGCTGTTGCATATGGACAAATATGTCCTTAGGCTTTACTCATAATGTTCAAGGCGAAGTTTCTTCTTCGTTAAATTGTTATATGGTTGGAATTGGAAAATGCTACATGTAGTAATTCTAAAATGTCTTGGATAATGTGATACTTGGCAATTGTTGTGCTCATGTTTAAGCTCTTGCATCATATACTTTGCACCCATTAATGAAGAAATACATAGAGCTTGCTAAAATTTGATTTGCATATTTGGTCTCTCTAAGGTCTAGATAATTCTAGTATTGAGTTTTGAACAACAAGGAAGACGGTGTAGAGTCTTATAATGTTTACAATATGTCTTTTATGTGAGTTTTTCTGCACCGTTTCATCCTTGAGTTTGCTTCAAATAACCTTGCTAGCCTAAACCTTGTATCGAGAGGGAATACTTCTCATGCATCCAAAATCCTTGAGCCAACCACTATGCCATTTGTGTCCACCATACCTACCTACTACATGGTATTTCTCCGCCATTCCAAAGTAAATTGCTTGAGTGCTACCTTTAAAATTCCATCATTCACCTTTGCAATGTATAGCTCATGGGATAAAATAGCCTTAAAAACTATCGTAGTATTGAATATGTACTTATGCACTTTATCTCTTATTAAGTTGCTTGTTGTGCGATAACCATGCTTCTGGGGACGCCATCAATTACTCTTTATTGAATATCATGTGAGTTGCTATGCATGTCCGTCTTGTCTGAAGTAAGAGGGATCTACCACCTTAATGGTTGGAGCATGCATATTGTTAGAGAAGAACATTGGGCCGCTAACTAAAGCCATGAATCATGGTTGAAGTTTCAGTCTTGGACATATATCCTCAATCTCATATGAGAATAATAATTGTTGCTACATGCTTATGCATTAAAGAGGAGTCCATTATCTGTTGTCCATGTTGTCCCGGTATGGATGTCTAAGTTGAGAATAATCAAAAGCGAGAAATCCAAAATGCGAGCTTTCTCCTTAGACCTTTGTACATGCGGCATGGAGGTACCCCTTTGTGACACTTGGTTGAAACATGGCATTGCAAAGATCCGGTAGTCCAAGCTAAGTAGGACAAGGTGCGGGCACTATTAGTACACTATGCATGAGGCTTGCAACTTGTAAGATATAATTTACATAACTCATATGCTTTATTACTACCGTTGACAAAATTGTTTCATGTTTTCAAAATAAAAGCTCTAGCACAAATACAAGCAATCGATGCTTTCCTCTTTGAAGGACCATTCTTTTACTTTTATTGTTGAGTCAGTTTACCTATCTCTCTCCACCTTAAGAAGCAAACACTTGTGTGAACTGTGCATTGATTCCTACATACTTGCATATTGCACTTGTTATATTACTTTATGTTGACAATATCCATGAGATATACATGTTATAAGTTGAAAGCAACCGCTGAAACTTAATCTTCCTTTGTGTTGCTTCAACACCTTTACTTTGATTTATTGCTTTATGAGTTAACTCTTATGCAAGACTTATTGATGCTTGTCTTGAAGTACTATTCATGAAAAGTCTTTGCTTTATGATTCAGCTTGTTTACTCATGTCATTACCATTGTTTTGATCGCTGCATTCATTACATATGTTTACAAATAGTATGATCAAGATTATGATGGCATGTCACTTCGAAATTATCTTTGTTATCGTTTTACCTCCTCGGGACGAGCAGTAACTAAGCTTAGGGATGCCGATACGTCTCCAACGTATCGATAATTTCTTATGTTCCATGCTACATTATTGATGATATCTACATGTTTTATGCACATTATATGTCGTATTTACGCATTTTCCGGAACTAACCTATTAACAAGATGCCGAAGAGCCGCTTGTCGTTTTCTGCTGTTTTTGGTTTCAGTAAATCCTAGTAACGAAATATTCTCGGAATTGGACGAAATCAACGCCCGGGGTCCTATTTTTGCACGAAGCTTCCGTAAGACCGAAGGAGAGTCGAAGTGGGGCCACGAGGTGGCGACACCACGAGGCGGCGCGGCCCAGGCCCCGGCCGCGCCGACCTATGGTGTGGGCCCCTCGTGCCGCCTCTTGACCTGCCCTTCCGCCTACAAATAGCCTCCGTCGCGAAACCCCAGCATCGAGAGCCACGATACGGAAAACCTTCCGCAGACGCGCCGCCGCGAATCCCATCTCTGGGGATTCGGGAGATCGCCTCCGCACCCCGCCGGAGAGGGGATTCATCTCCCGGAGGACTCTACACCGCCATGGTCGCCTCCGGAGTGATGAGTGAGTAGTTCACCCCCGGACTATGGGTCCATAGCAGTAGCTAGATGGTCGTCTTCTCCTTATGTGCTTCATTGTTGGATCTTGTGAGCTGCCTAACATGATCAAGATCATCTATCTGTAATACTATATGTTGTGTTTGTCGGGATCCGATGGGTAGAGAATACTATGTTATGGTGATTATCAATCTATTGTTTATGTGTTGTTTATGATCTTGCATGCTCTCCGTTATTAGTAGAGGCTCTGGCCAAGTTTTTGCTCTTAACTCCAAGAGGGAGTATTTATGCTCGATAGTGGGTTCATGCCTTCATTGACACCGGGACAGGTGACGTAAAGTTCTAAGGTTGTGATGTGCTGTTGCCACTAGGGATAAAACATTGATTCTATGTCTAAGGATGTAGTTGTCGATTACATTACGCACCATACTTAATGCAATTGTCTCGTTGCTTTGCAACTTAATACCGAATGGGGTTCGGATGATAACCTCGAAGGTGGACTTTTTAGGCATAGATGCGATTGGATGGCGGTCTATGTACTTTGTCGTAATGCCCAATTAAATCTCACTATATTTATCATATCATGTATATGCATTGTTATGCCCTTCTCTATTTGTCAATTGCCCGACCGTAATTTGTTCACCCAACATGCTTTAATCTTATGGGAGAGACACCTCTAGTGAACTGTGGACCCCGGTCCTATTCTTTACATCGCATACAATCTACTCGCAATACTTGTTTTACTGTTTTCTTGCAAACAATCATCTTCCACACAATACGGTTAATCCTTTGTTACAGCAAGCAGCTGAGATTGACAACCTCACTATTTCGTTGGGGCAAAGTACTTTGGTTGTGTTGTGCAGGTTCCACGTTGGCGCCGGAATCCCTGGTGTTGCGCCGCATCACATTTCGTCACCATCAACCTTCAACGTGCTTCTTGACTCCTACTGGTCCGATTAAACCTTGGTTTCTTACTGAGGGAAACTTGCCACTGTGCGCATCATACCTTCCTCTTGGGGTTCCCAACGGACGTGTACATCTACGCGCATCAGTGGCCCAATCCTTTTTAGCACAAAGGACAAGCCGGTTTGTTTACTTATAATGACCAAACGTTCTTGAGGACACACAGGGATTTTAGTCTAGTGCTTTCGCTTCATATAGTTGATTAATCTTCATTGTTTTGATAAGTGTTGTGTGGGTGAACCTATGCTAATGCACCGCCCTTCCTAGGACTAATACATACTTGTGATTATACCCCTTGCAAGCATCCGCAAATACAAGAAAGTAATTAAGATAAATCTAACTACAGACCTTAAACTCGAGATCCTGCTATCCCTCCCCGCACCGATATACTAACGGGGGTTTAGGTTTCTGTCACTCCGGCAACCCCACAATTAGCAAACGAATACAAGATGTACTCCCCTAGGCCCATAAAGGTGAAGTATCATGTAGTCGACGTTCACATGACACCACTAGAAGAGTAACACCGCAACTTAAATATCAAACCATTAAATATTACTCAACATAGTTCACTACTAACATTTAGACTTCACCCATGTCCTCAAGAACTAAACGAACTACTCACGAGACATCATATGGAACATGATCAGAGGTGATATGATGCTGAATAACAATCTGAACATAAACCTTGGTTCAATGATTTCACTCAATAGCATCAATAACGAGTAGAAATCAATACCGGGAGAGTTTCTCCTATCAAACAATCAAGATCCAACCCTAATTGTTACAGCGGTGACGAGGTGCAGCGGTGGAGATGGCGGTGTAGATGGTGGAGATGATGATGATGATGATGATCCCAATGATGTCCAACTCGACGACGGTGGCGATGGCATCCATTTCCCCCTCCGGGAGGGAATTTCCCCGGCGGATTCCTGCCCGCCGGAGAGCTCTTTTCTCTCTGGTGTCTCTCCGCCCCGCAGAGGCGGCTCTGTCTCTTCTCCGTAACTCCCCGTGCCTTAGGTTTTCGGGACGAAGATGTACGCGAAGGAGAGGAGGCCAGAGGGGGCTGTGGGCTCCCTCCCCACATGGCGGCGCGACCAGGGCAGGGCCCGCGCCGGCCTATGAGGGGGGCCCATGGCGGCCCTCCTCGGCTCCTCCTTCTGGCTCCCTTCGTCTTCTGGAAAAATAGGATTTTTCATATAATTTCCGTCAATTGTTGATCTTCCGAAATATGGTGTCCTGACGGTGCTTTTTCCAGCAGAATCCTGACTCCGGTGAATAATTCTCCAATAATCATGAAACATGCAAAATAGATGAAATAACATAAATATCATCTCTAAATATGAAATATATCAATGAATAACAGCAATTTATGATATAAAATAGTGGTGCAAAATGGATGTATCACCTACCTCTCGCTCTTCCCGACCAACCCCAGCCCCGACCCCTGCTTCTACTCGCGGCAGGCCGAGGCAGTCCTGTCGCGCCGCTGCTCGCTGGAATACCGCGCCGCCGCTTGCCGGACCATCATGCAGATTAATGGAGTTGAGGAAACAAACGGTGGGTGGCTGCGTGGTTGCTCATTTGCGTGAAAGTATGGTCGACCACGATTGGGCAGCCATATGGTCTGTGATAGCGATCTGGCAGATAACAAACAACCATAGATTTTAGATCTGACGGATAAAAATAATTGGGGTGATGTGGATGCATGAGATTTCAGCTTGCAAACATTAAATGCATCTTAGTGGGAATAAACATTGAGCTTATTTACGGTGATTGGCATAGAACTTTGGTTCTGTCTAATCGAATTTAGGTTCAGTCTAATATATTTTTTCGTAGCCGTTGATTAAATCGGTGTGAAACTTTTATAGTACTTCAACAATTTTAAACGGACGTTTTGAAGGTCAACTCATGAAAACAACTCAGGAAAAAAAAATCAGGAAATAAACAAAAGCTCATCAAATCATGCTTCTTCCCACGAGCGCCCGTCGCGGCCGCCGCCCTCTCCTCGATCGCGCCGCCAGCCGCCACGGCCGGCCCATCTCCTCCATCGCAGATGCGAGCCGCTGCCGCTGCCCCCTCCCTCCGTCGCAGACGCGAGCCACCGCCGCCGCCCCCTCCTCCTCATCTATGGCATCGGGAGCAGGGCAACGGGATTGAACGCCGCCACCTCCTCATCTATGGCATCGTGGCCGCCGCCCTCTCGGCATATGCGGCAACCCTAAGACGTTCTCCTCCGCAGCCTAGTCCGCTGCAACGCCGCCTCTCTCCTCGACGGCGGGATCGGCGTCGGCGGCCATCTTCCCCCCTCGTATGCTGGATCGTACGCCACTGCCTCAACTCTCAAGGTCAGCGCAGTGCCTCAGCTCAAATTCAGTACTTCGTATGTCCGTCAGTCTAGTGTCTGCAAACGTATGAGAGAAATTCAGTTTTTTGGAGTTTCTATTTCTACTCCCTAATTGACGTGCACCCCTTCCAAAAGAATAGAATAGAGGTGTAGTTGTTCATCGCTAATCACAAATGCATCTCTGTGTAAGCCTAAAGAATGAAGAGATTAATCACTTCATGATGCTCATATGGCATGGGTGCCCATTTGATTTCAGTTTTCACAAGTGCTCGATTTAGGAATATCCTAGCTTTTAGAGCTTGCGTATTTGGTTATAATACACTGGATATGCAGCAATTTAATTTAAATGTATTACGTACTATTTATCCTGAGCTACCTTGTTGTAGCAACATTAATATTACACACGATTTTTCAAAAGGGGAAAATGAAGGGTTAGAATTTGAGCTACCAAGCCAAGTATGAAACCGTTTAGTGATCTTGTAGTCTTTTATGCATAGTTCATACTTTGTGCACACTCTAGGTAATTTTCACCTATTTGTTATGTGTGCCTATGAATAATAAGAGAGAGATATAATATTACTGAAGTCGGTGAAATTAAAATGATGCTATATTTTGAAGAAAAGATGCAGAAAGCATATCAAGAAGTACAAGAGGACAAAGATGGGCCATGTCGTCAAATGCTGGAAGCAATTCATAAAGCATATCAAGAAGTACATTTCCTATCAGTGTTGCCATGTGTCTTCTGCCATCTAAATTAGCATCCTTCTTGGAGCTTTTACTTTTGCATCATAACTAACTGGAACAAAGGAGAACAGGAAATGCAATGCATAATACTATAAAATGCACAATATCCTAAATTATTAAGGTTTACCATCCGTACAGATCTTATAGTGGCAGTAGCAGCAAATTCATAGTATATGACACTACAAACACTTCCATGACCCATAGCATATGACTCTGTTCAAATGAGTTGAAAGTCATACCACGGTATTTACATAATGCCATCTGTTCTCATTAAGCAAGTTCTGATAGAAAGAAAATAATGTTTGTGTTATCCATCAGTTGCTTGTTACTGGATACCCAAAATAAAGATTAATGGTTCAGATAGAAAGCAAATTGTACTAATATTATAGGCGTTTAGCAAATTGTTCTCAAACACCATGTGTGCGCCGGTCATGCGCGCCTGAGGATGATGATAGCCAGAGCATGCAGAGCGAGGCAGTGAGCATGACGTCCCAGCGTTTGCAAGCTGGTGTGGGGAGAAAGATGTAGGAGGCCAGCGTAGGGGTAGGCACGCCCGTTCAATCCTCGCCTAGCTCCGGCAGCCAACAACCAACCAACACCGCTGCCGATCCTCCCCTCGCGAAGTTTGATTTGAACCAACATCGCCACCACTCCTCCCCTCGCTGTACATGTCCAACGTCGCCGCCGCTTCCGCTCCTTCCCTCGCCGGCCATGTCCCCTGTGTCGCCGCCCCGAGTCCCCGACCGTGCCGATCCAGGTTGAAAAATAACGCCGCCACCTCCACTCCCTTCCTCCGTCGCGGGGATCGCCAGGAGAGACACGCCCCCCTCCCCTCCGTCGAGGGGATCGCCGGGAGAGAGCTTGGGAGAGTGAGAGAGGCGCCGGGAGAGAGAGGGAGGATGAGAGCGACGATGAGGTCTCTACGTATTTCTATCCAGAGATATGAATAATTGATGGTAGCTTTGAGATTTGTGCAGATATATGCTCAATTATTTGTCGCTTTAAGATTTGTGTAGTCTCATCAGGTGCTTCGCCCGCTTAAAAGGACGTTCGTTTTTTATGTTATTCGCAAAATATATCCGAGGTTTCGGTCCTACAAATTTTGGTTCCGGTTCCACTTTTTTGGTTCCGTCATTTTGGTTCCGTCTATTTATCACCGTCAGATCCAGGTGAATAGACGGTTATTAAAAATGCCAATCACCGTAAAACTTGTAGTAAACATTATAGATACTAGTTGATACCCCGCGCGTTGCGGCGGGAATAAATATGACTTTTATATATGTAAAAAATAGCATGAATTGAATTGCATACACTTTACCAGAAAAAACTCATGCAGGCATGATCATGCGGATGAAAGGGGTTCTATAACGTGGTCTTTACATGTATAACTTGCAAATATTAAAGTTCCATGCCCTTTTCTAGAAAAAATTAAAGTTGCATGCATGATAATGTGAGGCAAAATATTACAATACATAGTAAATGCACAATTTAAAAATAATGGCACAATTTAAAAGTAATGGTCTTGAGGAAGTACATAAATTCTGAAAACCTTGAAAGATATATTTATTGCCAACGTAAATAAGTTAGTCAAAAATATCGGAGTATGAAGCATGGTAAGAGATATAATGAATGACAAATAGAAGAGATCTGGAATTGCAATGCTGTAAAACAGAATTCTGCAGTTCATGATCGGTACTACACATGATTTTCTCTTCTTATTGATCATTGCTGACCAGGAAGGTATATATATCTCCCACATGTGGACACAGAGGAAGAACCCACCTAATTAAAGAAAACCTTGAGAAATTTCTAGGTATGATATGGATGTGTATGAAGAAAAGACTCCCGTCACGATCATGAGACTGCAAACATCGAAATCTCCAGATCATGTACACATACGGAGTAGCCAAACGATCATGAGTCATGAGCTCATGACTCGAGCTTCCTTCTCCCCACTTCCATGGTCCAGATGCCGTCAACAGGCAAATAAAGCTGGCCGGCAACCAAAACGTAAAATGCCAAGAGCAGGATATATAACTACCCTCGGTGATAAAATGATTCTAAATGAAGCAACAACCTTCTCAAAGTATTAATATGAGCAAAAAAAAGCAGCATTCATACCTGGCTCCCAATCATCACTTTTAAAAATATACTCTAAAGCGTAATACGATACCTCCTAAATTCCTGAAGAATGAATTGTAGCTTTTCCGAATTCCCTAAGTCCTTGCTGGACGGCTGCCCCTGCCCAAGGGCCATCCGTATGCAGCATACATGAGGAACAAAGTTGAAAGCAGATTATCAGTTCAGTATCACCATGTCTACGCCATGCACCTGGCTACAGCTTTTCTTTTGCGGGAAAGCACACCTAGCTACCTGCAAGGAAGTACGGATCAAACCATTAGTAATTAACCTTTTGTACGTAGCATAGGTATACCTCCCCAAGAGGATGATTTGGCCCCTAATGTGTGATGCAAGTTATATGCAGGCAATATATATAGGAGGATACAAATCAGATGAAACGGTTGAGATTGAGAAGAGATCCGGAAGGACGGGAAACAAAATGGACAGGATCAAGTTGCGACAGTTCAGAATGCCCACGAAAGTTCAGAAAAGTTAATAAAGAGGAAAGGGGACTGGATGATTCGTATGGTAGTGGAGGAGGAAAATTTAATACGTAGTAAAATTAACTGATGTTCAATTGATCGCAGAGTGACCGCATGATGTATTCCTTCGGTTACCAGTTGAGAGGAAGCTTGAATTAAATCTGCAGTAGTGCACATGTACGAAGCAGCAAGCATGTGATTCAGGAGCCATCCGTAACCATCATAGATTTCAAATCCGACGGATTAAATAATTAAGATGATGTGGCTGCATGAGGATTAAGCTTGCAAACATTAAATGCATTTTAGTGGGGATGAACTTTATAGATATTATAGATTATAGATATATAGAGTTCACCAAACTACAACCAACAAGAAAACAACATAGTAAAATTAGAACTCCTGATTCTCAACGAAAATGAAATGAAAGCTCCTTTTTTCCAAGTATATCAACTAAAAAATCTTCGTTATGTGATACGTGATACTAATTTACAGTTCTTTTTGAGAAACATAGTACATACATAGCACTCACAAATACATAAATTCATTCACCCATATGAACATATGCACATATACCCTATCCTTACGAGCATATTTGAGAGACTGCGTCCAAGAAGCTGATTCGACGGGTCTTGAGATTAAAAAGTCATCACAGGCGTCTCGTTGTTGACGGGAAAGTCCACTCTCACTGAAGAATATTCCACCTTTATGAGACACCAAAATGGTAAACCCGTGGTTTGAACTCTGATGGGATGGAGGTGTCACTGCACTCCTAACCATCTAACGAGATTGTTTCTCGTAATTCATAGTTTTACACACCTTAAAAATAGTCAACAAAAGACCATTAAAAATAAATCAAGAAAAACATATGTACAAGCTACTCCATGGATTACGAAGCTAGATTAGTGGCAATTTTTGTAGGACAACGTAGCATAGAAAACAAAAATTTTCCTACGGCGAACACGCAATCCAAGCCAAGATGCAATCTAGAAGACGGTAGCAACGAGGGGATTGTCGAGACTCACCCTTGAAGAGATTCCAAAGCCTACAAGAGGAGGCTCTTGTTGCTGCGGTAGACGTTCACTTGCCGCTTGCAAAAGCGCGTAGAAGATCTTGATCACGATCGGTTCCGGCGCCACGAACGGGCAGCACCTCCGTACTCGGTCACACGTTCGGTTGTTGATGAAGACGACGTCCACCTCCCCGTTCCAGCGGGCAGCGGAAGTAGTAGCTCCTCTTGAATCCGACGAGCACGACGGCGTGGTGTCGGTGGCGGTGTAGAAGTCCGGCGGAGCTTCGCTAAGCTATGCGGGCAATATGAAGTGGAGGAGCAAAGCTAGGGTTTGGGAGGGGTGGCCGGCCACTCTATGGGGGCGGCCAGCTTGTGGTCTTGGGGTTGGCCGGCCCCCTCCCTTGGCCCTTGTTTATATAGGTGGATCCCAAGTGTTGGTGTCCAAGTCTTCGAATAAGACCCGAAACCAAAACCTTCCATATGGTGGGAAACTTTCCCTCCCACTAGAGGTGGGAATTCCACCTTCCATGGGGAGGTGGCCGGCCCCCTAAGGGAGTCCACTTGGGACTCCTCCCCCACTAGGGTTGGCCGGCCATGGAGGTGGAGTCCCATGTGGACTCCACCTTCCTTGGTGGTTTCTTCCGGACTTTTCTAGAACCTTCTAGAACCTTCCATAGAACCTTCCGCATCATTTTATTCACATAAAATGACATCCTATATATGAATCTTATTCTCCGGACCATTCCGAACTCCTCGTGATGTCCGGGATCCCATCCGGGACTCCGAACAAATATTCCAACTTCATTCCATATTCAAGTACTACCATTTCAACATCCAACTTTAAGTGTGTCACCCTACGGTTCGTGAACTATGCGGACATGGTTGAGTACTCACTCCGACCAATAACCAATAGCGGGATCCGGAGATCCATAATGGCTCCCACATATTCAACGATGACTTTAGTGATCGAATGAACCATTCACATACGATACCAATTCCCTTTGTCACGCGATATTTTACTTGTCCGAGGTTTGATCATCGGTATCACACTATACCTTGTTCAACCTCGTCTCCCGACAAGTACTCTTTACTCGTATCGTGGTATGTGGTCTCTTATGAACTTATTCATATGCTTGCAAGACATTAGACGACATTCCACCGAGAGGGCCCGGAGTATATCTATCCGTCATCGGGATGGACAAATCCCACTGTTGATCCATATGCCTCAACTCATACTTTCCGGATACTTAATCCCACCTTTATAACCACCCATTTACGCAGTGGCGTTTGATGTAATCAAAGTACCTTTCCGATATAAGTGATTTACATGATCTCATGGTCATAAGGACTAGGTAACTATGTATCGAAAGCTTATAGCAAATAACTTAATGACGTGATCTTATGCTACGCTTAATTGGGTGTGTCCATTACATCATTCATACAATGATATAACCTTGTTATTAATAACATCCAATGTTCATGATTATGAAACTAATCATCTATTAATCAACAAGCTAGTTAAGAGGCTTACTAGGGACTCTTTGTTGTTTACATATCACACATGTATCAATGTTTCAGTTAATACAATTATAGCATGGTATATAAACATTTATCATAAACATAAAGATATATAATAACCACTTTTATTATTGCCTCTTGGGCATATCTCCAACAGTCTCCCACTTGCACTAGAGTCAATAATCTAGATTACATTGTAATATACCTAACACCCATGGCATTCGGTGTTGGTCATGCTTTGCCCTAGGGAGAGCTTTAGTCAACGGATCCGCTACATTCGGATCGGTGTGTACTTTGCAAATCTTTACTTCTCCATCTTCGATGTACTCGCGAATCGAGTGGTAACGCAGCTTGATATGCTTCAGCCTCTTGTGTGACCTTGGTTCTTGTGCATTGGCGATGGCACCCATGTTATCACAGTAGATGACAAATGGGTCCAATGCACTAGGAACCACACCGAGCTCTATAATGAACTTCTTCATCCATACCGCTTCTGATGAAGCCTCTGAAGCCGCTATGTACTCCGATTCTGTTGAGGATTTCGCCACCGTGCACTGCTTCGAGCTTGCCCGGCCTATCGCAAGCACCATTCAATATAAACACGTACCCAGATTGTGACTTAGAGTCATCGGGATCGGTGTTCCAACTTGCATCGGTGTAACTTGTTACAACGAGCTCTTGGTCACCTCCATAACAAAGAAACATATCCTTAGTTCTTTTCAAGTACTTCGGGATATTCTTGACCATTGTCCGAGTGTTCCATTCTCGGATCACTTTGATATCTCGCTAGTTAAACTAACGAGCATGTGCTATATCCGGTCTTGTACATAGCATGGCATACATGATAGAGCCTCATCGCCGAGGCATAGGGGATCCGACTCATCCTTTCTCTTTCTTCTGCCGTAGCCGGTCCTTGAGTCTTACTCAAGACCTTGCCCAGTAACATAGGTAAGAATCCTTTCTTACTTTCGTCCATTCTAAACTTCTTCGGAATCTTGTCCAGGTATGTACTCTGTGATAGCCCTATTAGACGTCTTGATCTATCTCTATAAATCTTGATGCCTAATATGTATGATGCTTCACCAAGGTCTTTCATTGAAAAACTATTATTCAAATAACCCTTTACATCGCTTAATAGTTCTATATCATTCCCAATCAATAATATGTCATCTACATATAATATCGGGAATGCTACAGAGCTCCCACTCACTTTCTTGTAAATACAGGCCTCTCCATGACACTCGTATAAACCCGAAGTCTTTGATCACCTTATCAAAACGTCGGTTCCAACTTCTCGATGCTTGCTTCGAGTCCATAGATTGAACGCTGAAGTTTGCATACTTTGTCGGCATTTTTAGGATCGACAAAACCTTTGGGTTGTACCATATACAACTCTTCCTCAATGTCTCCATTAAGGAACGCCGTTTTGACATCCATCCGCCAAATCTCATAATCGAAAAATGCAGCTTATTGCTAACAAAATCCTCACAGATTTTAGCTTCGCTACAGGTGAGAAAGTCTCATCGTAGTCAACACCTTGAATTTGTCGGAAACCCTTTGCGACAAGTCGAGCTTTATAGACGAGTAATATTACCATCGAGCATCTGTTTTTCTTTTGAAGATCCATTTATTCTCGACAGCCTTGCGGCTATCGGTGTAAGTCTACCAAAGTCCATACTTTGTTATCATACATGGATCCCATTTCGGATTTCATGGCTTCTTGCCATTTGTTGGAATCTGGGCTCATCATCGCTTCTTCATACGTCGCAGGGTCCTCATCATTGTTATCCACAATCATGACATTTAGACAAGGATCATACCAATCTGGAGTGGCACGATCCCTTGTCGATCCGCGAGGTTCGATAGTCGTCTCATTTGAAGTTTCATGATCATTATCATTAGCTTCCTCTCGTTGCCGTGTAGGTGGTACGGGAACATTTTCCGGCATCGCGCTACTGCGATCAACGAGTAGAGATTCTTCAATCTCATCGAGTTCTACTTTTCTTCCGAGTCACTTCTTTAGTGAGAAATTCTTTCTCAAGAAAGGTTCCGTTCTTAGCAACAAATATCTTGCCTTCGGATTCGTGATAGAAAGTGTACCCTATAGTTTCCTTAGGGTATCCTATGAAGACGCATTTCTCCGCTTTGGGTTCTAGCTTGTCCGGTTGTAACTTTTTTACATAGGCTTCGCAACCCCAAACTTTTAGGAACGACAACTTAGGTTTCTTATTAAACCATAATTCATACGGCGTCGTTTCAACGGATTTTGATGGTGCTCTATTTAAAGTGAATGCGGTCGTCTCTAATGCATAACTCCAAAATGATAACGGCAAATCGGTAAGAGACATCATAGAACGAACCATATCTAAGAGAGTTCGATTACGACGTTCGGACACACCGTTTCGTTGTGGTGTTCCCGGCGGTGTCAATTGTGAAAGTATTCCGCATTTCTTTAAATGCATGCTAAACTCATAACTCGGATATTCACCTCCGCGATCGGATCGTAGAAATTTAATCTTCTTGTTACGTTGATTTTCTACTTCACTTTGGAATTCCTTAAACTTCTCGAAAGTTTCGGATTTATGTTTCATTAAATAGATATACCCATATCTACTTAAATCATCTTGTGAAGGTTAGAACATAACGATAACCACCGCGCGATGCTACACTCATTGGTCCACATACATCTGTGTGTATGATTTCCAATAAGTCAGTAGCTCGCTCCATCATACCCGAGAATGGAGTCTTAGTCATTTTTCCCATTAGACATGCTTCGCATCTATCAAGTGACTCAAAGTCAAGTGATTCAAGTAATCCATCAGTATGGAGTTTCTTCATGCGTTTCACTCCAATATGACCAAGACGACAGTGCCACATATAAGTAGAATTATCATTCAATTTAATTCGCTTAGCATCAATGTTATGTATATGCGTATTACTACTATCGAGATCTAACAGAAATAAGCCATTCTTTTGTGGTGCTCGACCATAAAAGATATTATTCATAAAAATAGAACAACCATTATTTTCAGACTTGAATGAATAACCGTCTTGCATTAAACAAGATCCTGATATAATGTTCATGCTCAACGCGGGTACATAATAACAATTATTTAGGCTTAAAACTAATCCCGAAGGTAGATGTAGAGGAAGTGTCCCGACTGCGATCACATTGACCTTGGATCCGTTTCCAACGCGCATCGTCACTTCATCTTTCAGCGAGTTGTCGTTTATTCTTTAGTTCCTGTTTCGAGTTACAAATATGAGCAACCGAACCAGTATCAAATACCTGGTACTAGAACGAGAACTAGTGAGATAAACATCTATAACATGTATATCGGATATACCTTCTTTCTTCTTCTTGACAAGGCCGCTCTTCGGATCCGCCAAATACTTGGAGCAATTACGCTTCCAGGTGTCCCTTCTCCTTGCGAGTAATAGCACTCAGCATCGGGCTTAGGGCCGGACTTAGGTTTCACAGAGGCGTGGCGGCTTTCTTGCCACTCTTCTTGTTCTTGCCTTTAGACTTGCCCTGTTTCTTGAAGCCGGTGGTCTTGTTGACCATCAACACTTGGTGCTCTTTCTTGATCTCAATCTCAGCAGCTTTTAGCATGCCAAAGAGTTCGTGAAACTCCTTGTTCATGTTCTGCATATTGTAGTTCATCACAAAGTTCTTGTAACTTGGTGGCAGTGATTGAAGGACACGATTAATCCCCAGTCTGTTAGGAATCACTATTCCCAAGTCACTGAGTTTCTTCGCATGCCCGGTCATAACGAGCATGTGCTCACTGATGGAGCTGCCTTCTTCCATCATACAGCTGAAAAAGTGTTTCGATGCTTCATAGCATTCCACGGCCGCATGAGTCTCAAAAATAGTCTTCAACTCTTTTATCAACTCATGAGGATCGTGGTGCTCAAAACGTTTTTGAAGATCGGATTCCAGCATCGCATAAGATGGCACACTGTACTTGAGAGTACCGAGTTTTCCGAGTCATGTAAACATTCTTTACTTCATCGGTTTCGGTTCTGCAGGAGGGTCACCTAGCGGTGCATCAAGCACATATTGCAGATTTCCGCCATTGAGGAAGATCCTCACATGACGGAACCGATCGATGAAGTTGCTACCGTTGCTCTTAAGCTTTTCTTTCTCTAGGAACTGGTTAAAATTGATTGAGGACGCCATATCTACAACATATTTGCAATAGTTTAGACTAAGTTTATGACAAATTGAGTTCAAATTTTAATTCTACATAATTAAAAATCTAGGTGAACTCCCACTCAAAACAATATCCCTCGCATTGTCTTAGTGATCACACGAACCAAATCCATCACACCTATGCCCGATCATCACGAGACAAGATGTAATTTCAATGGCGAACACTCAAAGTGTTCATCATATCAATCATATGATTCATGCTCTACCTTTCGGTATCACGTGTTCCGAGACCATGTCTTTACATGCTAGGCTCGTCAAGGCCACCTTAGTATCCGCATGTGCAAAACTGTCTTGCACCCGTTATATGTACTTATCGAATCTATCACACCCGATCATCACGAGATGCTTCGAAACGATAACTTGATAACGGTGCTACTAAGGATGAACACTTTATTATCTTGAGATTTCAGTGAGAGGGATCATCTTATAATGCTACCGTCGCGATCTAAGCAAAATAAGATGCATAAAAGGATTAACATCACATGCAGTTCATATGTGATATGATATGGCCCTTTTGTCTTTGCGCCTTTGATCTTGATCTCCAAAGCGTGGACATGATCTCCATCATCAACGGGCATGATCTCCATCATCGTCGGCGAAGCACCAAGGTCAATGGCGCCGTCTTCATGATCGTCCTCCAAGTAGCAACTATTACAACTACTTTGAAATACTACTCAACATGAAATTTAAAGACAACCATAAGGCTCCTGCCGGTTGCCACAATACAATAATGATCATCTCATACATATTCATCATCACATTATGGCCATATCACATCACCAAACCCTGCAAAAACAAGTTAGACGTTCTCTAATTTGGTTTGCATATTTTACGTGGTTTAGGGTTTTCGAGCAAGATCCAATCTACCTACGAACATAAACCACAACGGTGATACTAGTGTTGTCAATAGAAGAGTAAATTGAATCTTCACTATAGTAGGAGAGACAGACACCCGCAAAGCCACTTATGCAATACAAGTTGCATGTCAAGCGTGGAGCAAATCTCATGAACGCGGTCATGTAAAGTTAGCCCGAGCCGCTTCATCCCACTATGCCACAAAGATGCAAAGTACTCAACTAAAGATAACAAGAGCATCAACGCCCACAAACCATTGTGTTCTACTCGTGCAACCATCTATGCATAGACACGGCTCTGATACCACTGTAGGACAACGTAGCATAGAAAACAAAAATTTTCCTACGGCGAACACGCAATCCAAGCCAAGATGCAATCTAGAAGACGGTAGCAACGAGGGGATTGTCGAGACTCACCCTTGAAGAGATTCCAAAGCCTACAAGAGGAGGCTCTTGTTGCTGCGGTAGACGTTCACTTGCCGCTTGCAAAAGCGCGTAGAAGATCTTGATCACGATCGGTTCCGGCGCCACGAACGGGCAGCACCTCCGTACTCGGTCACACGTTCGGTTGTTGATGAAGACGACGTCCACCTCCCCGTTCCAGCGGGCAGCGGAAGTAGTAGCTCCTCTTGAATCCGACAGCACGACGGCGTGGTGTCGGTGGCGGTGTAGAAGTCCGGCGGAGCTTCGCTAAGCTATGCGGGCAATATGAAGTGGAGGAGCAAAGCTAGGGTTTGGGAGGGGTGGCCGGCCACTCTATGGGGGCGGCCAGCTTGTGGTCTTGGGGTTGGCCGGCCCCCTCCCTTGGCCCTTGTTTATATAGGTGGATCCCAAGTGTTGGTGTCCAAGTCTTCGAATAAGACCCGAAACCAAAACCTTCCATATGGTGGGAAACTTTCCTCCCACTAGAGGTGGGAATTCCACCTTCCATGGGGGGTGGCCGGCCCCCTAAGGGGGAGTCCACTTGGGACTCCTCCCCCACTAGGGTTGGCCGGCCATGGAGGTGGAGTCCCATGTGGACTCCACCTTCCTTGGTGGTTTCTTCCGGACTTTTCTAGAACCTTCTAGAACCTTCCATAGAACCTTCCGCATCATTTTATTCACATAAAATGACATCCTATATATGAATCTTATTCTCCGGACCATTCCGGAACTCCTCGTGATGTCCGGGATCCCATCCGGGACTCCGAACAAATATTCCAACTTCATTCCATATTCAAGTACTACCATTTCAACATCCAACTTTAAGTGTGTCACCCTACGGTTCGTGAACTATGCGGACATGGTTGAGTACTCACTCCGACCAATAACCAATAGCGGGATCCGGAGATCCATAATGGCTCCCACATATTCAACGATGACTTTAGTGATCGAATGAACCATTCACATACGATACCAATTCCCTTTGTCTCGCGATATTTTACTTGTCCAAAGGTTTGATCATCGGTATCACACTATACCTTGTTCAACCTCGTCTCCTGACAAGTACTCTTTACTCGTACCGTGGTATGTGGTCTCTTATGAACTTATTCATATGCTTGCAAGACATTAGACGACATTCCACCGAGAGGGCCCAGAGTATATCTATCCGTCATCGGGATGGACAAATCCCACCGTTGATCCATATGCCTCAACTCATACTTTCCGGATACTTAATCCCACCTTTATAACCACCCATTTACGCGAGTGGCGTTTGATGTAATCAAAGTACCTTTCCGATATAAGTGATTTACATGATCTCATGGTCATAAGGACTAGGTAACTATGTATCGAAAGCTTATAGCAAATAACTTAATGACGTGATCTTATGCTACGCTTAATTGGGTGTGTCCATTACATCATTCATACAATGATATAACCTTGTTATTAATAACATCCAATGTTCATGATTATGAAACTAATCATCTATTAATCAACAAGCTAGTTAAGAGGCTTACTAGGGACTCTTTGTTGTTTACATATCACACATGTATCAATGTTTCAGTTAATACAATTATAGCATGGTATATAAACATTTATCATAAACATAAAGATATATAATAACCACTTTTATTATTGCCTCTTGGGCATATCTCCAACAATTTTTTATCCTCACTACCGTGTATAACACCAATGTCTCTCCCGCATTACTTAAGTCAACGGGCGCAGTGTGCCGCCGCGTCATTGGTTCCTAGTACTTTCTTATGCCAAACGCTTATATATGCATTTTGGATCCATCTAAAAAACTACCAAATGGCGGGAGACTTTCTTTCTTGTACATGAGAAAATTGACCCCCCTCTCGTAGGTAGGGAAAATGTAACAAAAAGCGGTTGAGGAAGTTGCATTATCCCCAACGAGTACGTGACACACGCATGAGAAAGCGAAGAGGCTACACAAAATACCAGGAGGCAACCTCGTGAACACACTGCACATATGACCCGTGTGAGATGAGGCAAAGAAAAAACCCAGGTGGAATACAATAAACACCGCAAAGATGTTGGACCCGCTTTCTCGGTGTTGAAACATGTGGCATTATATACCACTACGATGAAATTTTTATTGTGTTGTCCGTATTTTTATTGTGTTGTCCGTGTGCGATACATTTATCACTGTTCCCCAATGCATGTAGCGTGTGATGTGCCGGTGAAGGGATTTGTGTGATGATCGATTTTTTGGGGCGCCATGGATCTTCTGTAACGCTGACCTTTCATGTTCCGAGAGGTGCTTAAAAGACCTATTTATACTAGTGCTAGAGGTATGGTGGGTTAATAGGTCATCATTGGGGGCCACCCGTATGCTCCTTTTAATAACCTAATAAAGCACTCTATATTTCAAAACCAATGTAAAAAAGTTAAATTGAAAGATGCAAAAAGCAGTGATATAATCCAGGTGGGCGGTTGGTAGTAGCAAGTAGGGAAATAAGTAAGCTATCGCAGGATTATTATTAGTTTAGAGGCATAGAGCAATTTCCACGACATGACTCGATTTGGTTCTAAATATTTGAACGACTGTGTGCATCTTTATTATGCAGAGACTAGGTGTATTGCTTAAATATTTGAGTAATAAAGCATATTTTTATTGAAAAAACCCCGTATTATGTGATATAGTAATACTTCATCTGCCTACAAAAGGATGTTGAGGATGTTGGAGAAAGCTAAGGAAAAGCAGAGCGTGCTGGCGAAAAACGTGGCAAACTCGAACGAATTCGTTTTGGTTTGGGATACGAACGAAGCTGCGCTATGCCGTCCCGATAAATAAAGGAGGCCGCACCTGTTCCTCAAGCCCGTGTATATCTCTCTTTCGCTGCCGCAGCTCGCTCGCTAGGGTTTGCTCTCAAATCCCCGATCCCCAATCAATCCCCGACCTCCCCCCATGGCTGCCGCGGAGGGCGAGAAGAAGATGATCACGCTCAAGTCCTCGGACGGCGAGGAGTTCGAGGTCGAGGAGGCCGTCGCCATGGAGTCGCAGACGATCCGGCACATGATCGAGGACGACTGCGCCGACAACGGCATCCCGCTCCCCAACGTCAACTCCAAGATCCTCTCCAAGGTCATCGAGTACTGCAACAAGCACGTTCAGGCCGCCAAGCCCGCCGGCGCCGACGGGGCGGCATCGGCGGCGGGGGCGGGGGTGGACGGGGCCGCGGCTCCGGCGCCCGCCGAGGACCTCAAGAACTGGGACGCCGAGTTCGTCAAGGTCGACCAGGCCACCCTCTTCGACCTCATCCTGGTAGCTATCCCGTCCCCTCCTTTCCCTTTAGATCTGTTTTGCAACTGCTTTTCCCTATCCAATCGGGATTGTGCTTGCTCGCACCAGATTCGATTAGACTATATTTGACTACACGCTGGTAATCGTGCGCTTCTAGTTCTCGATTAGGGTATATGTTACGGTAGCTTAATTTGCGACCCCATCCTTTTGTGGGGATACTTGTTCATCTGCCAGTCAACTCCGGAGATGTACACTTGTGGTGGCTACAATTTTCATCCATGTGACCTAACTGAGATGCATACTACCTCTAGGTACGGATATATATATATATATATGGACGGGTGGACTACAAGATTGTGTGTGGTATCTTGCAAGGTTATTTGTAATGTATCCACATGTATAACACTTGCTTCACTGGCATGTCCTGCTGATGCTTTTTTTTAGATAAAAGGCACTAAGTGCCCGACTTTCTTTTAGATAAAAGACACTTGCTTCACTGCCATGTCCTGCTGATGCTAGCCAGCTCAATTTCTTCATGTATCCTGCATTAGCTGGCTTTGCATCTTCTTGCTTAGGCCCCGGGTGGACTTGTTAGCTTTACAACATGTTGTTTAAGTGGGTGTAGCATCTGCTCTTAATTTGTGCTGCTACAGCTATCCAGCATGGCTGTTGACTGTTTTCTTACCAGCAGAGTCATCAAATGTCACAGTATGCTTCTGTCAGTTGTTTCTGCACTCTGTAGTTTCTGCTTTGAATACACATCCGTTAGTTCATGTCTTGTGCGTTTAAGTTTCGCCACCAACACGTCTTGACCATTTTAAATGTCGTTGTCTGACTCCATACACGAGTATCCATGGCTAGTGCATTGCATTTTTTGTTTGCTTATTTGTAATACAGTAGTATCTGCTCTCGATTAGTTTTGTTACAGTCATGTTGTTTTCTGCAAGTTAAAGACGTATCCACTCACTAATGCCACAAAATAATCCTTTCCTTCGGAATTTCTCCATGTTAGTGCGGTCTCATATTCCATTGCCGTTGGTAGCAGAGGGCGACCACCTGAAGCACATCGGCGATGGTTCGCAGCATGGTGGTGGATGGCTTGTAGCAGCGGGGGCGAGCAGTTTGTAGCAGCGGCGAGGCCCTTTGTAGCAGCACCGGCGGCCGTTCGTGGCAGCAGCAAAGGACATTGGTAGCAGCGGCGGCCGCCGTTCATAGCAGCGACAGAGGCGGTGGGTAGCAGAGGCGACGGCCGGTAGTAGCAGCCGCGGAGACCATGGGTAGCAGCGATGGCGCCCGGTCGCAGCAGCCGCGGAGGCCGTGGGTAGCAGCGGCGAATGCCGGTAGTAGCAGCGGCAGCCGCAGTTTGTAGCAGCCGTGGCGGAGGCTGTGGGTAGCAGCGTCGGTGGCCTTTCATAGCAGGGCCGGCTGCCGCTGGCAGTAGAGGTGGGCAAAATTTCCAGCAGGTGGTGGAACTTGGATGAGCAGGCGAAGATGGCGACCCTCGAGCTGTGCCCGTGGAGTCCTACCGCTGGCGAGGTAAAAGGTGGGGACCCCCGAGTTGTGCCCATGGAGTCCTACCGCTGGCAAGGTAAAAGGTGGAGCGGGAGTTGGGGCGGGATGCACAGTACATGTCGGTGAGAAAAGAAAGTGGGGTGCAGGTTGAAATTGGGAGGCGACGCGGAGATGTAGACCGGCTTTTACGCCAGAGCTGCACATGCAGTGCCTTTCTGCCGGCGAGGTAGAAGGTGGGCGTGGAGTTGGGGTGCGCTGCGCAGTCCCCATTGGTGGAGAAGATTGGTTGCAGCCTCTCAGGGATTGTGCGGGAGAGATGAGGAAGAGAATAAGAGAGCATATGCTGATGGTGGGGTCCACAGGGACATGTGTCAGGCCGACAATGCGGACGATGAGAGTCGCGCGATCCACTCCCTGAAAGGAAGCGTTTTCCCTAGGTCTTTGAATAGGCACCCATAGATCGATTCACATGTTTATGCAGGGCAGTTTATCTAATTACTGAAGTGCTACTGTATTCATTGTAACCTCTGACACCCTGTGATTCTTTTTGCACCCAGGCTGCAAACTACCTGAACATCAAGGGCTTGCTGGATCTTACATGTCAGACTGTGGCCGACATGATCAAGGGCAAGACGCCTGAGGAGATCCGCAAGA
This sequence comes from Lolium rigidum, assembly GCF_022539505.1. Lineage (NCBI taxonomy): Eukaryota > Viridiplantae > Streptophyta > Magnoliopsida > Poales > Poaceae > Lolium > Lolium rigidum. The sequence continues at coordinate 19,789,552 of NC_061509.1, read as the reverse complement.
CATTCAACATCAAGAACGACTTCACCCCCGAGGAGGAGGAAGAGATTCGCAGGGAGAACCAGTGGGCGTTCGAGTAGAGGGCAGCATCTACACCCTTGTGCCTGCCGTGCTGATGCTTAGAGCTTAGTGTCAGCGCTCTTTTAATGACGTTGTAATGGATGTAATTATTTTGGAGTCACCCCCAGTGGGTTGGTTGTTGTGTCCGCAAGGAAAACTATCTATCCTTAGTTTTCAGTGGTTATCACTTGCGATCAACTGAATTGCTATTGTCAAGCGGGTTTTTGGTTTGTAACATTGTGCATCTGTGGCTGGTTGATGACTGTTGTCTGCTTTGAGATACTGTGTTGAAGCATGATTGGCGTGTTTTGTTTATCTGGATGCTCTTGGTTTTGCTGATAATGGTTCCTGGTGAGTGGTGATATCTTTTTAGCTGGATGGTGATGGTGATTCATAAATTTTCTGTCAGTTTTGTGCTGCAGAGTTGAGAGCCATATGTTCTGAACCTGGAGATGATAAGTTGCTGTCTTATTCAGAGTCTGAGAGGCTTGGAGCCACTCAATCTATTTTGTGATCCTATCCACCAAGTGGCCACGACCTTTGCCTTCCAAAATCGCAAAAATCTTGGCGCCTCTAGTTCAGTTCCCAACCTGATAAGAAAACACGAGCCACTACTACAAGTAGCTTGTCACCGCTAGTTTCACATTGATCCTCCTTGCTGCTTCTTGCTACAGCTTTGGCAATGGCGAAGCCGATATCGATTGAGGTGTGGAACCCAAGCGGCAAGTACCGCGTGGTGAGCACAAAGTCCATGCCCGGCACCCGCTGGATCCGCCTCCTCACCGACAACGACTGCCGCCTCGAGGTGCTGCCTGCTTACTTATATTGTTTTGTTTCGTAACAGATTGGATGGGCGCTGGTCAATGATAAAGTAGAGAGAAGTTGATTGTGTTTGTTTGCAGATATGCACGGAGACAAAGACCATACTCTCAGTCGACGACATCCTGGCACTCATCGGCGATCATTGCCATGGTGTCATCGGCCAGGCAAGTTGCTATTGTTAGGCTGTTTTATATACTGTCCTAAAAACTTCAGTTATGGTCATGTATCTGTTTGGTTAGGCTCTCATCCTTGTAATAGCTGCTATCCATTGTGTATGGCAAGTTGTTTCTACCTACTACTAATGATCGGTTTCCAATCTGGATGATGTATGTTCGTGTGGCATATACAAAAAATACTTCAGCTAACACTAGTGTTCTTCCGTTGAGTAAATAAAGTCACTAGTATTCTTACTTTTCCTGAGTAAATAAATTCATTAGTGTTTGTCCCCCACTTGAGTAAATAAAGTTCTGTTAGTCTGTTTCCTAAAAATTGCAGCTAAGTTCATTTATTTTAGTAATAACTACATATCCATTTTCTTTGGCTTCTTTCTAGTACTAATAATTAGTTCCCAATCTGGATGCATATATTAAACACTGCAGCTGACGGAGGACTGGGGCGAAGTGCTCTTCTCCGCGCTCAAGCGTGCCGGTGGGACAGCCTTCAGCAACATGGCCGTCGGGTACAACAACGTCGACGTCGACGCTGCCAACAGGAACGGCATCGCCATCGGCAACACACCTGTATGTATTCCTGCCATGATAGTGTTTTGCTTCTATCAAATCTGAATCTCTTAATTACCCTGATGGATGGATGGATGGATGGGTGCAGGGTGTTCTGACGGAGACGACGGCGGAGCTGGCAGCATCCCTGTCGGTGGCGGCTGCTAGGAGGATCGTGGAAGCCGACCAGTTCATGAGAGCTGGCCTCTATGACGGATGGCTCCCACACCTGTGATTGCTACTGATACCAAAACTGAATTTTAATCTAGCTAGTGTTTGTACGAGATATATAATGAAATGAATAACATACAGGTTCGTTGGAAACTTGCTCAAGGGGCAGACCGTTGGAGTGATTGGAGCTGGCCGCATCGGCTCAGCTTATGCAAGGATGATGGTATTTATACATCCTGCATCAGTCTCATCTGAATATGTTGCAAAATATAAAATTAACGTTGGTTGTTTCCCAGATTGAGGGCTTCAAGATGAACTTAATCTACTTCGACCTGTATCAGTCCACACGGCTCGAGAAGTTCGTCACAGGCAAGCTAAGCTTAGCTAGCGTCTGTAATAATTTGTGCCGTTGCAGGCAGCTATGTAGGAGTATTTTGACTTGGAACAAATACATATAATTGTGTATGCGGCAGCTTATGGGCAGTTCCTGAAAGCGAACGGTGAGCCGCCTGTAACATGGAAGAGGGCGTCCAGCATGGAGGAAGTCCTCAGGGAGGCTGATGTGGTAATAATTTAGACTAGGATACATATGCCTGCCATTACAATTATATTAATTGACAGAGGCTGATGTGGTAACCCGCTCTAACTATTAAGACTAGGATGCCAATTCCTGCAATTGCAGCTTTTAATAAGCAGAACCCACCTAGTATAAAGCGATGATCTGCGTTCTGCGTTCAATGTCGATGGCAGATAAGCCTGCACCCTGTGCTAGACAAGACGACGTACCACCTGATAAACCCCGAGCGTCTGGCGATGATGAAGAAGGAGGCAGTGCTGGTGAACGCGAGCCGAGGCCCCGTGATCGACGAGGTGGCGCTGGTGGAGCACCTGAAGGCGAACCCGATGTTCCGCGTGGGGCTTGACGTGTTCGAGGACGAGCCGTACATGAAACCTGGGCTGGCCGAGATGAAGAATGCAGTCGTCGTGCCTCACATCGCATCAGCATCCAAGGTACATATATGTGGATATCTCAATAAATGAATGAATGAATAAATTGTATATCCATCCTCTAATCGAGCGGTTCATTGGTTGTGGTTGTTCAGTGGACGCGTGAAGGGATGGCAACCCTTGCTGCTCTCAACGTTCTGGTGAGTAATCCATGATCCATTGATCAAATCTTAATTAATCAACAATTTTATGTATAGCTATTTCTTTGAAATAGAAAATGAGGTAATACTTACTGATCAAGAAAGCATGTTGCTTGTCATGTTAGGGTAAAATCAAGGGGTATCCAGTGTGGGGAAACCCTAACGCAGTGGAGCCCTTCCTGGACGAGAATGCTACGCCCCCGCCTGCTTGCCCAAGCATCGTCAACTCGAAGCAACTCGGTAACTCTATCTATACTGTCTGTCAATATAGACATGTGGTTAGCTCATTTTCTGATGGACTTTGCTGTGTGTATGTGTGTGTGTATTCAGGACTGCCATCTTCCAAGCTTTAGACAGAGACAGGAACAGAGACGATGCTGGATCGAGCACTGCTTGCTATGTATAGCTGCTAGCATATAAACGCATGGAGTAATAGCAAGAGCTTTTGTATGGATCATAATTAATTATATACATTTTCCCTGCGAGAGGGAGGATAAGTTTGGTCATGTACAAGACAGAAGTTTTCTCGCCATTTGGCTGAGATGGAAAACGAATACATAATAGTAGTTACAATTATCTTGTTGCCTGTGTCTCATATCTCGTTGACATAAGATTCACTATTCCTAGGAGGAATCAAAAACGAGGAGAGGAGAGGAGAGGACTGGGTATCGTTTTCCTCTGTCTCTCTCCCCCCGCACCCTGCTGAGAAAAGGGGCGACCAAGGAGAGGAGACCGCGTTGTCGGCGGCGGCTCTGGTGACCCCTCTCCTCCGCGGGCCTCGGGCTCGCTGGGGGTTAGGTAGTCGCCGGATCCGCCGTGTGGCTGTGTATAGAAGTAGACTAGGATTAGTCTTCTGTCTTAGAGTTTGGCCGGCCATCGTTCTCCCTCTGTTGGCGACGACGGCGGCCTTCAATAAGCTGGCTCCAGATCCTTTGTCCACGGATCTGGTAGTCTGGTGGTGCGGCGCTCACCTTTCCAAGGTGTTTCTGAGCGCGTGCTATCGCCCCGTGGGCGGTGGCGTCGTGGAGGCGGCGGCGCCGCTGCTCTGGTCTTTTGTGCTTCCCGCTCCGCTCCTTCCTCGGCTAGTTCTTCTCCAGCTGCTTCGGGGTAAGCGGGAAGCTTTGTATAGGAGTCGGTCGGCGCTTGGCGTCTGCGGTGACCATAAGACGGCGAATCCGGACTGGGATGCGGTTGGTGGGTGGTGGCTGTGGCCTTCCTCCTCGACATGGTCGACGGGGGGCGGCCAAGCTGAGATCTGGAAAAGGGTGCGGGTTGTTTCCCGGCCGATGTTCCACAGAGGAGATGTGCTCGCCGTTCGCGGCGAGCTCCGTTTGAGGTCCACAAAGGAGCTGGTCTCCGATGGCGCTTGTCCAGGTCTCGGAGTGTGGTCTTTCTCCTATCTCTCCGACGACGGCGGAGGTGGAAGATGGAAGGAGGTTGCTGCACACAAAAGATCTTTCAAGGGCTCTTCTGCTTTTTTGGCAGGGTCTTTTGTGTAATTGTGCTGGGTGAGCTGTCTCTCTGGTTTCTTCCAGAGAGATGCCGTGTGTTGTACTGCAAATGCTTGATTTAGTGGAACACGTGGTGGCTTGATCAAAAAAAAAAAAGATTCACTATTCCCGGTACTTGGGACATGGTGAGTGTTGCTAGGTAGGATGGCACCTTCTTCAGACCTTGTTTACCTCTCTCGTATTTATTTTTCTAATGGGTATGGTGTTCAACCAATTTTCTCAAATACCCTTCCCAAAAATACACTAGTATGATGGAGAGTTTTCAATTTAGGCAAAAAATGTGGGGATGGGATGGGATATCTCGGGATTATTTCGTTTAAAACGGGAGAAGTAAACGGATCAGTGGGGATATTTCGGGATACAAAATAATCCCCTCCCATCCCCATAAATACACTAGAAGTAAACAATGCCTCAGATGGTAGCATTCCTGAACTAGCTCTGGTCCTTAAGAATTGCCAGGTGAACATCCATGAGGACCGTGATTCCTACATCAAGCCGTCGAAGCACTTCCTCACTTTGACGGTGAGCTCCCTAGCCCGTGGCTTGACCATTGCAATTCCTATTTCGAGCTCTATCGCACGCTGCTACAGAATTGGGTAACCACGGCATCGCTCTATCTCGACGGTCGTGCAACACTTTGGTGGCAGGCTGTGCGACACGCTCACCGAAATGATACTTGGGACAGTTTTGGTCAACCTGTTCAGGAAGAATTTGGTCCAGACCAATTTGAAGTCCAGATGAATCATATTCTATAGCTCAGACAGGTCGGCACGGTAGCAGAGTACAAGATACAGTTCGAGCGATCGATGTATCACCTGCTTGCCTTGGACTCAGCCATGAGTACCAAATTCTTCCTCACACAGTTTGTATTAGGATTGAAGCCTCGACTTAGAGCTTTTGTGTGAGCACATATACCTTCCAGTTTGACGCGTGCAACGGTACTAGCACGCATACAAGAGGAGTTGGCTGCAATCAGACAAGCTGTCCGTACGTCCTGGGTTGACCACCGCCAGCACCTGCCAGGTTCAGCTACGAGCTCATGTTGCTCCTCGTGCTCCTAATGAATTCGCTCGGGAATGGCAGTTGATGCGGTGACCCAGCATATCACTGCATGGTGTAGTATACAAGTCGTTGATATGATCTTCATGAAGGGACTTCTTCACAAATATCACATCCCTCAGAGTGGTACAACAGAAACATTGCAGGTCATAACACTCGATATAATATTACAATCATGGTCTTACCAAGTTGGTATTCTCACAGGTCCGATGAGAACACCCTAAGATAACTTAAGTACTATTACAAAACAATAGAACGATAAAAGAGAGCTCAGCAACTTATTTAAGTATGCCACTACGCTGCTCGGCTCTAAGGTAACTAGGGTAAACTACTACTCCACCGCTTCTGTGTTGTCCGCTCCATAGACTATCCCATAGTCTACTCCTTCAACTCCTTCTGTTAGATCAGGTTCCTCATAGACCAGCTCGTAGCCTCCTTCCGGTGCTCCGTCGTTGGCCTCCACTTCCATGTCACAGTCTAGCAAGGGTGTCGAAAGAAAGTGAGTACAGAGGTACTCAGCAAGTTCAAAAGGGAAAAAGGTGTTTGATGCACTAGCTACGACCATCGATCAGAAAATCTTAGGTGTTGAGGAATAGGTTTCCCGATCTTTCACGGTGCACCTTATTAATACATAGGACCGATAGATCTTGAACTTCCTCGACAGATTCAAGGATACTCAAGCACATATGAATACTCTTGACAGACTCAAGAACGCTCACATCTTTATTGGATAACCGGACGAACGTCCTAGACGCCGTCACGCACGCCGATCCCATAGGGACGGTGGTAGTATGAACTCAAAGTTCTACATAATCTGATTTCAATCTAATCTCCCCTAACCCTAGCCGCCCCACCTCCTTATATGAGGGGGAGGGTGGCCGGCCAGCCCCTATTAGGCTGGGGCGCCCACTTATGGGCCTAGCCCTAGTTGGGTTGGACAGGCCCAATCCCAACAGACACACTAAAAACCCTAATTTGGCCCACCACATGACCTGGCTACATTATTTTCTAATAATAATGCTACGATACAATAATAATGGTACAACCTTAGACTTAATCCTCGTATCTATGGCTGTCCTAGTGTACCAGGCCTGGATATCCATATCATTCTCCCCTTCTTTAAAAGCGTTGTCCCCAATGCGTGAGGGTCTGCTAGAAAAAGGGTGACGTCAGATAAGAACATCGCCGATCTTCATCCTCAAGCCTTGCTAGTCTTCCACACCTCATCCTCCCTCTCGACTAGCTTGACTTGACCTTGGCGCCCTTTGGTCTTCGACGCCATCAACCTGATTGAGACACAGGCATCCTCCAAATACAAACTGAAAGTGCACCATGCATATCACCCAAAACACACAGAACAAACTCCTGCACGCCATGGATCCAAATAAGCTGAAAACACCCGAGTATGCACCCTTCGGAAACACCAATGTCTTCCTCCTTGAAGAGCAAACTTTCTTCCCTTCCGCGATGAACAAACAGCAGCAGCATAGCAGTGCTGCAGGTCTGGACGCCGGTAGTGCCGGACTGCACGCTGGAGCAACCGGCCAGGGGTCCGGTCCGACCGGCCTGGAAGCCGGTTCAACCGGTCTGGGGCCCGGTTCGGCCGGCCCATGGATCGGCACGTCCGGTCTTGGGCCCGGTTGGCCGGCCTGGCTGACCGGGTAACTGGGTGGAAGCCCCTGGACTCGTGCCCGGTTGGCACCAGTGCTAGGCCTAGTTTGGACCAGTCCGGCCCGGCCTGGGAGCCGGTCTGACCGGCTGTGGTGCCAGGTAAGCCGGTCAGGTGGCCGGTCCGCCGGCCGTGGCGCCGGCCCGTCCGGTGCTGAGGCCGGTTGACCGGTCGTGGCGCCGGCCGCCCGACGGATCTGGTCGTCTTCTTCGCGATTTTCCCTGCCGCGGCAGAAAATCCTGTCGTGGCAGAGATTCTGAAGCACTTTCCTTCCTCTCCCTTGCAGCCACCACCTCCGCATGAACGAATGCCTCTGGAACTTGACTCAGCCGCCCACTTCCTCCTCCTTGATCTTCACCAACAGCATGGCGGCGACGTACCCAATGGTAGCCACAACAATCGAGCAGAAACAACTGAACAACAAACCAATCTGCACCGTGATCAACCTAGCAATCTAATACCACATGATGAGGAATAGGTTTCCCGATCTTTCACGATGCACCTTGTTGATCCATATGACCGATATATCTTGAACTTCCTTGACAGATTCAAGGATACTCAAGCACATATGAATACTCTTGACAGACTCAAGAACGCTCACATCTTTATTGGATAACCGGACGAACGTCCTAGACACCGTCACGCACGCCGATCCTATAGGGACGGTGGTAGTATGAACTCAAAGTTCTACATAATCTGATTTCAATCTAATCTCCCCTAACCCTAGCCGCCCCACCTCCTTATATGAGGGGGAGGGTGGCCGGCCAGCCCCTATATTGGGCTAGGGCGCCCACTTATGGGCCTAGCCCTAGTTGGGTTGGACAGGCCCAATCCCAACAGACACACTAAAAACCCTAATTTGGCCCACCACATGACCTAGCTACATTATTTCCTAATAACAATGCTACGATACAATAATAATGGTACAACCTTAGACTTAATCCTCGTATCTATGGCTGTCCTAGTGTACCAGGCCTAGATATCCATATCATTAGGTCAATGCATGTTTTGAAAACATTTCTTCAAAAGATTGATTTTATTCTAAAAACTATGCCCGCCAGTCTTCACATGTTGACCAGAACTTCACGGAGTTCCTTTTCTGCCGCGTTCGTAGTTCCCTTCCCGGAACTGGGAGTGACAAGCCACAATTTAATACTCTCTGCAGAGGTGCGTTACTTTTCCCATAAGAGATCTTATCCTTTCTGCCAGCCGCAGGAACTTGTCCCCGTCCACACTTCCTTGGTGTGAGGCCAGGTATGAAGATCCAAGCCCACACTGCCTTCTCCGTGACCCTGCAGACCCACCCTTTTGTAAGTCTGTCCTCCCATATATCTATGGGTAGACCGACCCAGGCCTTTGTTCTCACCTATACCATTAAGGTAGACCGTGCTGAACAACTCATGTGCCCTATCCTATACACCATAGATAGACCGATATGGACAACCCTTACAATCCTTCATAGACCAATAATAAGTCCACCCTCTCCTGTATCTAATGGTAGACCGTGACGAACCACATGTTCCCAACGTTACCAAAGATAGACCGATACGGGCAACCCTTATCACCAGTCCGTTGGCATGCGAGAGGGAAAAGATACAGCTAGCTTCCCCAGAGCCATTATAGATCTTATGGTCAACGCGAAATGTATGGCGCTAGAATCACTAGACGGCATTGGTGATTAGTCCTAAATAAATAGAACCCTTGCAATGGAACCTTCACCATGTCAACACATACCATGGTTCCATTGCCAGCCACATAGTCATATTCATAATTGGAAAAGTAACATTTCATTTTCAATGCAGGAATGATAAGTATATAGATTTGCGATAAATTGATAGAAAATACTCAAGATGACATGAGCAAGAGTGAACTTGCCTGTGGACTGCGAGATAGTGCAGTTCAATACGTTGGATGGAACCTGGACCTCGGGTTCTGTAAAGAAGCATCATTGTCCGGTAAGGACAATGTTATAAAATCCAAATAATGCATGCATGGATGTATTATTTTATGTTGAAACCCTTACCCCATTATTTTATTAAGATTTAGGGTTAAATTAAGATTTGTGCCTTTGGCAGTAATTTGCAATTACTTTTAATTATAGAATCACTTTTATTTTAGAAAGAATGAATTTTAAAAGTAATACTCCCTCCGTTCCTTTCTATAGTGCCTATTGTTTTTTGGCACGGAAATTAGCGCAAGCAAATTTATTGACACAAAACCCCCCAGCGCTATTTGAGAGAAAAAAAGGAAACTGGAAACAGATCGGAGACGTGATCTGCTCCCTACGCGCGGCCTACTCCTTCCTAATCTCACGTGATCTGTATTTGCTATTTCCTTAACAGACGCGTGCGTGATCTACTCCTTCCTAATCTCACGTCCAGATTTTCTCTACGTGATTGCATACCAGATTTTCTCAACGTGAACAGATTCGTTCCAGATTTTCTGGACGGAAACAAATCGGTGGAAGGAGTTATTTGCAAAAAAACACAGCTTTCCTCTTATATTCTGAAACAATTGCGAAAAAACAATAGGCATTATAGAAAGGAACGGAGGGAGTACCATTTTCCTTTTGGAAAATATTTATTTCAAAATGATTTGAAATAATAGAGGTTTCTTTATATTTTTGGAAATAAGAAGAATAGAATATTTTCCTTTGGAAAATATCTTTCTTAAAAGAAATGCCTTGGAATAATAGAATTTTCTTTTGAAATATTTGAAAACAAATATTTGAATTCATTTGAAAATTTTCCTTGATTTTTGAATACAAGGAAAATTACAAATTAAAACTCCAAGTTTAATTTAAATTTGAAAAATTCCAAAATTTGCATTTGTTTTCTAAATTTCATTTCTTATTTTATTTTTGTTAAGAATAATTTTTCATTCACTAATCCAATTTTTATTGGATTTTTAGAGGCATATATTATTATTTAAAATTTGGTTAAAGTCTAGGGTTATTCTAAATAGGAAATGACTAAAATACCCCCTGTCGTAATTGGGTCAGCCCACTTATTTGGCCCATTTGGACAGCCTGTTAAGGCCTGTCCAAATCGGTTCGGTGGGAACCGACTCAGCCCACCTCTCACTCGCTCGCTCACTTCTCTCTCTCGCTCGAACCCTAGCTCTCTCTGGCGATTCGCGTGGAGACCGTGTCACCGTCATGGTCGCCGCCACGCTCCAGCCAAGTCCGGCCGCCCCTGACCTCGCCGTCGACACCGCCGTGCGAAGATCTATCGATCTGTCCGCGCGGTTTCGTCGATTTCTTCCTCCTCCTCTAGATCGCCTCCTGACCAGATCTGGAGACGAATCGCCTCCAGTGATTGGTGGTCTCCGGCGAGTTGTTGACCTCGTCGTCGATGCTAGCATGTGCCTGGGACTGACCTGGCGCGGGTCTTTGTGCTAGCAGCGCCCGTGCCGTCGTCCTCGGGGTGCTGTGTTGTTCGTGAAGCTCGTCGGCGTAACGCCAGCGTCCTCCCTAGATTTGCAGCTGCTACGGCCGCGCGGGCACTGCCTCGCCATGCCGCAGCTTCTGCTTCCAGGCGCTGGTAAGCTCTCCTGCTCCTTCTCCTTCTCATCACCTTGTCTGTGCGCCTCCATGCCACTGTACTTCTTCCTCCTCTTGCTCCCAGGCTTCCTGATTATCCAAGGATCATGCAGGGCCTGCTGCTGTCATCTATGCATGCTATGCTCCCTCTCCACAAGCCCTGGTCAATCAAACCATCTCTGGTTATTGACCAGATGTATGCTGCTTGTTGTTCTTGGCCATTGCTGCACTTCTCCCTGTCTTCTGCCATGCTATGCCTTGCTATGCCATGCTCAACATGCTACCTAGGCTTACTGGTGTCCCTTGCTTACTTGTCTAGGTGTATTGCTATGCATTTGCTTGCTGGTGATGCTTATTGTCATGCTAAGCTATTACTGTGGCACTTGTGATGCTTGTGAGGTGCTTCTGTGCCTTCTATATGATCCAATGATCCATTGGATCAGTAGATCCTGGTGGCTAGACTCTTTGTGTTGCTTGGCTTGATCTAATTGATCCATTTGGTCAATTAAATACTAGTGGATGGTTTGCTTGCTGCTACTGCTACTCATACATACCTATGCTCTTGTGTGAGTGTGTTGTTGCTATCCATAGCTCTCTGGACTTGATCCAGTAGCTATAATGCAATGATATATGCTGGTGTTGCCTCACAATGATGCTACTGTATAACTGTTGCATAGATTTGTTATGCATTCATGCCTGGATGAATTGATTCTTGATGAACTACTTATGCAGTGTTGATTAAATGACTTGCTAAGCATGATTTGATATTTCCATGATCCATTTGGAAATAAATAAAGTCTAAATCCATCACTGGATAGTGATGACTTATTTTTTTTGCTTCAATTGGATGGATTTGTGTTTGTTGTGACCTTAGTAGCATTGCTACTGACTGGTTGCTCACACAGTTGGCTAGATTTGTTGGCTACTCATCTTTGCTTGCATATTTGGGAATCATAATTAATATGAATGCCAATATGCTTGCCTGTGAAGAAAAATCTAGGGTTACTGATGGTTATTTGCTTAGGATCTCACTGGTTGTTTCTTGGTAACTGCTACTCCTAGTAATTCATCTACTGGTGCTATCTGTGCATGTGTGCTTGCTTGTGTGCACATCTATGCATGTGTTCTGGTCTATATGCACAAGATTGTATCTGGGTGGCTCTAGCTCTAGTGGTTGTCCTCTTCTGCCAGTGATCCTTGGTGAAAACCAAGCGATGATCACCCCTTGAGCATCTGCTCAAACCCATGACATGTGTCATGCATGAATAATGGATTGGATCCACTCCAGGAACTAGATATACCTTGTTCCAGCTCCTAGAAAGAAATTTTGTGTTGATGCAGACTTCTGGTTGATTTATGTGCACAGCCCTTCACCTCCAGTTCTTGGTTGATCTCCTCCTTAGGTCACCATGCTTCTCTGATGGTTTACTTGGTGGTTTTGGATGGATGGTTGGGTTCTGTGATAGTTGGTGCTGTTCTTGAGCAAGAACAGGATGAACTCTACCTATCTCCCTCTCTGGTTGCCTGGTGAATCTTTATCTGTCGACTATGCATTGTTTCTAGGGTTTGTGCTCATTTATATATACCCTGTCTACTTCTTCTCTGGCCATGCTACACAAGCCTGGCTTGGCTTGATGAGTAAGCCCTGCCTTGCCTTGCTGTTGCTTGCACATCAACACATGAGCAGTGTGCTCATATGCTGAAACTTGAGCCCCTGAGTGTGCTCAGGTTTGGTCTGCTCCATCTTATCCTTGTGCTGTCCATGGTTTTGGACAAGCACAAGTGTACATGACACTTGGTTTCTGTCCAAACTGAATAATGGCGTTCTCTTTAACCCCTGCCTTGTATTTCTATTTTTTTTCTTGTAGGTTTTGAAGGTGAATATGACTACAGAAGCATTTCTTCCAAGTCATTAGTCTAGGATTCTAGTTTAGGATCAATCAATGTAATATTTCTTTTATTTCTGTTTATTTTTCATTCAATTCTTGTATCAAGAATATTGTAGAGACAATGTATGTGTGTGTATGTCAATAAAGCTCAAGGTTTCTCTATGAGCTTAATTGTATTTGTAATAATTCTATTTCTAAATATTTGTTGTATTCATAATTCAATTTGAAATTCAAAGTCATTTGACTTTATGTGTTGTTTCTAAATTATGAATTCATATTCAATATTTACTTTTGCTTATTGTTTATTCTTTGAGTTATAAATTCATTATTACTTGTTGAATGAAATCAATTCCCCAAAATCAACAAGATACAAAAGAGTTCATGTCAAAATTCATAACTCAACTTGCCTAACCTTAATTGCAATTGAGAGAGAACCTCGATCCCTCTTAGGTTTAGTTGCAATAAAGCGCGAAAATTTCCCTCGTTTTGCGATGAAATGTACATCCCATTCCTAAATCTACCCTTCGTTGTTCCTATGTTCTGGGTTATTACAGTTGAGGAAGTATTGTCATCCAAACAAATTGTGCTACACATGTGGTGAACCCTTCTCATGTGAACACAAGTGCAAGCAACTGGTGCAATTACTCATGATTACCATTAGTTTGGAGAGTTTGATGAATATCTATCCCAGCGTTGATGGCTGTAAAATACGTCACTTTTCTCTCACGTTTAAACCTTTAGCTATGTTAAGAAATTGACTAAGTTTCTCTCTAAATGTGCCATTAATGATTATTTATTGCAAATGTGTGCAAAATGTTCTATGTTTGAATGGTATGCGGAAAATCAAGTCATAATGGCAAATGGACCTGCAATTACTGAAGAAAATCTCGTCACAAGTGCAACAAAATTGGACAGAGGTCAAAAGTCGGTTCCAGAGAGTTTAGCAGTTGTTGGAGATATGCCCAAGAGGCAATAATAAAAGTGTTTATTGTTATATCTTAGTGTTCATGATAAATGTTTACATCCCATGCTATAATTGTATTAACCGGAAACATAAATACATGTGTGTTTTGTAAACATAAAAGAGTCCCTAGTAAGTCTCTTGCTAAACTAGCTTGTTGATTAATAGATGATCATAGTTTCATGATCATGAACATTGGATGTTATTAATAACAAGGTCATATCATTAATGAATGATGTGATGGACATACACCCATAGTAAGCATAGCATATGATCAATTCATTTAGTTCTTTGTGCTTCAAGCTTTAATATGCATAGTAACCTAATCCTTCGACCATGAGATCTTGTTAATCACCTACACCGGATGGATGCTTTGATGACACCAAACACTACTGCGTAAATGGGTTGTTATAAAGGTGGCATTAAGTGTTCGAAAAGTATAGGGTTGAGGCACTTGTATCAATAGTGGGATTTGTCCATCCTAATGACGGATAGATATACTCTGGGCCCTCTCGGTGAAATGACATCCAGTTAGCTTGCAAGCATGTGATTGGTTCACAAGGGATATCATATCACGATACGAGTAACGAGTACTTATCAGTAACGAGGTTGAACTAGGTATGGAGATATCGACGATCAAACTTCGGATAAGTAAAATATCGCGAGACAAAGGGAATTGTTATTTTATGTGAATGGTTCTTTCGATCACGAAGTCATCGTTGAATATGTGGGAGCTATTATGGATCTCCAGGTCCCGCTATTAGTTATTGATTGGAGAGGAGTCTCGATCATGTCCGCATAGTTCTCGAACCGTAGGGTGACACACTTAAGGTTTGATGTCGTTTTAAGTAGATATGGAATATGGAATGGAATTCGAATGTTGTTCGGAGTCTCGGATGGGATCCAAGACATCATGAGGAGTTCCGGAATGGTCCGGAGAATAAGATTCATATATGGAAAGTCACATTCCAAGTTTGGGAGTGGTCCGGTGAATTTATGGAAGGTTGTAGAAGGTTCTAGAATCATCCGAAATAAATCACTATGGAAGGTGGAGTCCCGGAGGGACTCCACCAGCCCTAGCCAACCCACCAAGTGGGAAGGTGGAGTCCTTGGTGGACTCCACCAAGGTGGCTGGCCACACCACAAGGAAGGGGAGGAATCCCACCTTGTTTAGGTTTCCCAAATTTGGTAAGTTTTGGAGTTGGACTCCAATGTGGTTTTGGGGTAAACCCTAGGGATTTCCACCTATTTAAAGGGGAGGAGAGGGGAGGGGCTGACCAACACTTGGTCGCACCACCCAAGGGGCACCAAGACCGGCACCCAAGAGCACCCCTCCCCCAAACCCTAGCTACTCCCTCCTAATTCTCCCGCGGTGCTTACGGCAAAGCGCTGCCGGAGATCTCCGCCGCCACCGCCACCACGCCATCGTGCTGGCGGGATTCCAAGGAGGATCTACTACATCTGCTGCCCGCTTGTCGTCGTGGTGAACAGACAGATGCCATAGGATGGCTTATCTTGGGGCCGAATGGACGCTAGAGGATTCGGGGGAGGGTTTGTGACTAGATGGACGAACTTCCGGATGCTTTCCTCAAGAACTTGGCCAAGGCCAGAGGTAGAAGAAGAAAGACACAAGGATGAACTCGCTCTAGATCACCATGTTTATTGATCTCAACGGGTTACGAGTTTTCTCTCTTCTCCGGATCGCGCCCGTATAGAGGGCTGCCCCTCTCCTTATATAGGGGAGAGGGTGGCTTACAGGGCAAGAAACCCTAATGGCATCTTTGACTAGACAAACTACTTTACAAAGATACTTTACAAAGCTACTTTAATCATAGATGACGCCGGGGTCTTCTTTAAACAGGGAGGCTGATGTCCTCCGGTTGCTTTGGGCGTCATCCTTCTCTTTATCGTCATGCCTTCGTTTAAAGCCACTTTGCTTAGCTCATCTTTGTCTTCTAGCTCTGGAGAGAATCTTTGACCAGTCAGCCAACATGCTCTTCTTTCCGGTACTCCGGTATCTTACTTACCCGGTTCCGGTATACCCATCTTGGGGATACCGGCTTAGCTTTACTTAGCCAAACTCTATCTTCTTATTCCGGTATGACATTAAACCGGTATCTTGAAGGGTGAGACCATCCGGTTTGGCATACCTTTGGCATACCGGGGGTCATCCCCCCAACATTAGTCCCCGAAGCTGGTATAGTCTGGCGGATTCTATCCAACAGACCATGCCAGGTTTCCGTATCTTTGGATACCGGTTTAACTTTCTTAGCTCTTGGCTCAAATCCGGCATCTTTGCTCGGACTTACATTTTCTCTGCTCGCAAGGCATTTTCCGGCATCTTACTCTCCGGCATCTTAGTCATTAAATATCTCCTCGGTGAGGTCGAGAATATATCGGGTCCCGTGCCTGTCAGAGACATGCGCACTGTGACTGTTGCGCCAGTGTCAGTTGTCACTTCGCTTTGACCCCCCGCGCCCATTTAATGCACCGCTCCAGATCCCACTAGCCGCTTCGGATTCCGTGTGTGCCTCCGTGTGGCCTCCCTCTTTTCGCGTGTACCTCTTTGCCACGTGGCGTCCCGCGGTGCGAATCGCCGCGGGCCGCGAGGCAAAACGCGGAGGCCCAGCGGTTTTCGGCCCATCTTCTCTCTCCTTCATAAGCACAACTGCCCCTTCTTCTTCCTCTTCTTCGCATTCCCCTACCTTTGCGCACAGTGCTCCTCGCCTCTGCTTCTTCGCCGCTCTTCGTCCGCCGCTGCTTGCTTGAGCTTCGCCGCCCGGCGAACTTACGCCGCGCCTCCGCCGGACCTCGTCGTGCGGGAACCTTCTGCAGCACCTTCTTCGAGCGCGCTGCATTCTTGCTTCTTCGTGACTTTCATCGCCTCGCCGTCGACGGTGCTCGTCGGCGACCGCAGGTCCGTTCCTTCACCGGCGAAACTCTCCCTCAGCGACCGCAACACTCAAGGTTAGTTCCAATCTTACCTTGCTCGCCATCTGCCTGCTTTTTTAGATCTTGGGTCTGCGGTGTTCTTATTTCCTCTTTTTTTTCTTCTTTGGTTTTCTTCTTACTCGTAGATCTTCACGTGGGGTCCAAGTGTGGGATTTCTGTTTCTTTCGCCTTCCCATCCAATGTTTGACGAGGAATCCTCCTCCGCATCTTCTTCTTCTCCTTCCGCTAGACATCGTAGACAATCTCCCGGCGAATCTATAGCTTCAGATCCGATGGAGACCGATTCCGGCCACCAGCAGGGATCCGGTAGCCACCAAGAGTCCGTCGGTCATTTAGAATCCGGTAGCTTTAGCCAAGCGTCCGGCAGCCACCTTGAGGCGAGTAACTCTGGTGAAGCATCCAGCAGCTCCAGCCAATCATCTGGCGAAGAGCCTTCCCCAATCACCCGCGGAGCCTGGATGGGCTCCAACGTCACTGAATACGAGATCGATTGGTTGTACCGGTCCCGCAGGATTCCGGAAGGAGTCACTTGCCGGATTCCTGGTGACGAAATAGTACCGGATCCCCAGCCCGGTGAACGTGTTGTTTTTCTTGCTCACTTTGAGCGTGGCTTCGACCTTCCTCCCTCCTCTTTTTTCCTGGATCTTCTAGATTTCTATAAACTCCAACCTCACTACCTTCCTGGCAACTCCATCTTTTACCTTTCTTGCTATGCCACCTTCATGGAGGCCTATATCGTCATTCGTCCCACTCTTGAGACGTTTGCCCGCTTCTTTGCTCTTCGGATTAACTCCGTTCAGGGCTTAGGTATCCCCAAGCCCAAACCTCCCGTGCAATGCGGGTCTTGCATAATCAGCTCCCGTCAAGGGAGCCCCTTTTTTAAGTTCTCCGGCCTCGAGTCTTGCCGGTTATGGCAAGGGACGTTCTTTTATGTGAAGAACAACGGCGCCGCAGATCTCATTGGTCTGCCTCCTTTCGATCCGGCGCCGCCCACAAAGACCAACTGGGGCTACAATCCGATGGAGTCTCACAACGAGACCAACCGGATTATACGCTTCATGAAACAGAAGATGAAGGACACCGGCGTCTGCTCCGACGATATTGTTCGCACCTTTATTTCGCGTCGGGTGCTTCCTCTGCAGCGCCGTGCGCATAGGATGAGCGAGATGTATGGCCCTGGCGATCCTACCAAGATCACAGGCCATCCCCTTAGCAAGAAGGACGTTGTTCTCAAGGCTAAACAGATTTGCCAAACTGCTATGCCATTTAACTGGGAATGGGGCCTCCTTCCCTTCAGCACTACTAACCCTCCAACCCAAGAAGTAAGGGATTATGCGATTGGGGTTGTTTTTTTTGCCGGTGACTTTCTGCTCTTGCTAATCTTCTTTTTTCATGTTTTAGGCCAAGGACCGCTTCCCCCTCATTGAAGCAGAGCGGCGAGGAACTTGCCGGAAACGCGCCATTGACTCCTTCGACCCAGATCCCTACGTCTTTTGGAAGGATCTGAAGATGGGCAAGACTCCGGCTGCGCGTCTGGGCCGGTCTCCGCCAAAGCCAACCGGGTCCTCTGATGACCTGACCATGCTTGAGGTATTTTCTTTTCCGGTTTCTTTTACCTTTCCATTATTGTTTTCCTCCGAATTGCCTCTTAGCCTTATTCAATTCGTAGATCCACGAGCGCGTGCCGCCCCTGCGCGCTGAGGCCGGCTCTGAGTTTGTGGACAAACTCATGGCCCAGGGCCAAAAGAACAAGCAGCCGGCATCTAATGCCAGTTCCAGCCAGGCCCCTCCCTCCAAGCGCTTCCGGACTGAGCCTTTGGGGGAGAAGAAAGTGGGCATGCGCCGCTACGGGCGCAAACAGATGCCAACTGCTTCCGGGTAAGTTTTTCATTTTCTGGCTTGCCTCTTTTTCGCCAAGTTCTTTTTCCGGTTGCTTTCTTCCAACCATCTTCCTTTCTTTTTCTCAGCCCAGCGCTCAAGCTTGGCCCAAGGCCATCGGGCTTTGAAGATTCCGCAAGGACTTCAACCCCTCCTCCTTGCTCAAGCCCGGCACCATCTGGTGCCGGCAACACCTCTGCCTCCCTTTCGGGGGGCACAACAAATTCGGGGCGTGCGGCCCCTTCATCATCAGATCACCGCACGGAGGAGGATCTTCCCTTCCTCCCAGAGAACCAGGATACCGGCACCAGCAATATCGGTGCCGGAGAAGAAGATGCTGCCGGGCGGGCGGAGCCTCCAGCTCCTCCCGTCCCTGAGAAAAAGACAACTTCCGCGCCGGAATCCTCCGCGCCGGAAAGTTCCAACCCGAGTGATGCGCCTAGCGCTCCCCCTTCTCCACGCACCATCCTCATGCCGCCGCCAGGTGCTCCTAGCGCCAAGCCTTCCGGGGCCGCTTCTACCGCGCCGCCGCCCAAAACTTCCAAGCTCATCAAGGGGAAGGCGACGGTCCCTTGCGCCCCTTCCGGCGGCCAGCAGCCTCTGGTGCTGCATGTCTCCAAGGACGCCAGGGATACTGCCACTAAAGCCACCAGTCTTCTTGGCCGTATCACGCGAGTTCCGGCGCGGAGGCCGGGATGCGGGGCATCTTACGCCCTACGCCCAGAAGTGGAACGCCGCGGACATGACTCCGGCGACCCGCGGCTTGGGCAAGGACAGGCTGCCGGCACCTGATCCAGTTGGGGACCGGTCTTCCGAAGAGCACTTCATGCGGCTCCGCTGCGCCGTGAAAGAGCTTGACAGCGCGTGGTACGACGCCACGAACAACCTGATGGTACGTTCTACTAACTTTTCTCAATTGTTACCGGTTTCCTTACTTCCGGATTTGTTCTATCTTTTAGTTTCATGCCGGTTTCTCTCCTGTCTATCTTCCCAGTCCCCGAGTTTTGTGGTGAGAGCGCAGCTTTTAGGACAAAACTTGAACTTGAAAACTTAGCGCGAAACCGGCACTACCAGCCCCCGAGTTTCGGGTTGAACACCTTGTTCTTAACGCCAAACTTATCTTAGAACGCGCGAAACCGGCACTGCCAGTCCCCGAGTTTCGGGTTAAGAACTTTGTTCTTAGCGCAAAACTTATCTTAAAAACACGCGGAACCGGCACTGCCAGTCCCCGAGTTTCGGGTTAAGAACTTTGTTCTTAGCGCCAAACTTCATCTTAGAAACGCGCGAGACCGGCACTGCCAGTCCCCGAGTTTCGGGTTAAGAAATTTGTTCTTAGCGCCAAACTTAACTAACCTCTTTTTTCTTGAGCAGCTCACGGCTGACGCTCGGAAGGCCCTCTTTGAGGAGCTCTTATGGGAGCATCGGGAGCTCGCTGAGGCACACGATAAGTGCCAAGGTAAGTTCTTGTTCTACCGGCATCTTTCTTACCAGGATCTTTTTTCCTCCTAACATTCGCAATTTCTGCTTGACAGTGATCCCGGAAGCTTCCATTGATGCTCTCAAGGAGCAGCTCGCCACCGCCCAACGTACAACTTTCTCTTTTCTCCTGCTAACTTGGTTTCATTTTCAACGTTACGAACACAATCTTGTTTACACCTTCTTTTCTGTGTTGCAGAGGAGAAGGACCAGCTCATTCAGCAGCATCAGGAGGAGCTGAGCGCCCACAAGACCAGCTACTAGGAGCTCAAGTCCCAGCTTATTCAGCTAGGTCTTGACCATGCCAAGGTCCTCAAAGCCGCTGAAGCTGATGCGGCGGCCAAGATGGACGAGGCTCTGGAGGACGCCAGCAATGCCACCGTGGTGTTGCGAGCTGAGCTGGAGGAGCTGGCCAAGGCCCGGAAGGGTGCCGAGGAGAAAGCCGCGTGGCTGGAGGAGGAGCACAAGGAGTGCAACCAGCTAATCCTGCAAACTGACGCACTTGCCTATCGTGAGTCCTTTGACTACCGCATACGAGCCATTTTTTCTCCGACCCCATTTTCTTTTCGCTATCTTTTCTTCCGGTCTCTTTTTCTTCCGGATTCTTTTTCTTCCGGATTCTTTTCCTTAGCCCTTTTCTTTACACAGGCCTCTTTCCGGACTCCCAGACGTACGCTGTCAAGAAGGTTAACGCGTGTCGCACTACCCAGGGCCAGGCGAATCTTGCTGTGCCATGGACGCCCAACGACCATCTGGTCGCGCTTAACGCGCGGGTGTCTCACATGCGCGCCATAGATCGCAATCTATCTGACATCCCTGATGTAGCTACCCAGCTCTTCAGGACCCTTTGGCCTGGCGAGGAGGTGCCGGACACTTTTTCCCTTATCAGTGACCGTCTCAAGGGCGCCGGCAGGAGGATCCGCGAGTGGCAGTGCTCTGCTGCCCGTGTTGGAGCAGATTCTGCCCTCCGCGTCGCTTGTTCCTGGTACCCGGAGCTCGACCTGGATGCCCTCACCGGAGTGCGCGAAGGCGCGGAAACCGATCTGGACCCGATTCTTACCGCTAAGCGGCAGGATTGCGCGTACCGTATCGCGGAGTACGCCGAAATGCGCACCTTCATCCCTCCCCCTCCTGACGTCAAAGATTATCTTGATGAGGAGGAAGATGAAGCCGAGGAGGAGCCTCTAGACGACGCTGGTGCTGGCGACGCTCCTCCGGAAGCCCCTGCTGCCTGATTATCTACCTTGAGATTTACCCTGTTATGCTGTTTGGCCCTGCGTGCCTCAAGACAATGTTCTGTTAAATTCTGCCCCGGTATGCCGGGGCCTATGATGTAAAACTTTAAGTCTGCTTGCGGTTGCCGCACAACATTTTATGCTGGTAAGTTATACCAGTAACTAATTATATTAAGTTTGCCTTAGCATTTTTGCGTTTGGTTCTGCTTTTATCCTGCACTTGCAAAGATTTCCAAATTGTTTCTGCATCCAATTCGATGCACACTTGGTTCTTTTGCCTTGGCTCTGCCTGCCTTCTCTGGGCGTTCTTTGGCGTATGAGCACAAGGTTCTTTCACCAAATAAGCATTTTCTTGAAATTAGAAATAACTTCGAAATTTTTGCAAAAAACCGGTATAACCGGGGTTAGTTAAATTTTTTCGGATTGTTCTTTCCCGGTTTCCCTCTCTACAGTTCATGTGCTTATCCCCTACCGGTTTATCTTGCTTGCCATGAAGCCAAGTTATGGACAACAGCAGAGTCGAAGACTCCGGTAGGGTTTAGCACACTACTAAACTGGAAAGAAAAACGTTCAATAAGCAACCGGTAAACAGAAAAAATAGACATGTTTCATGCAATTCAATAAGGGTAGTCCCCGAGACTCATTCGAGGTTCCGACATCTTTTTATTCATAGCACATAAGGTACAAAAAAGGAACTTCTTACACCACAACTTCAAGAGTAGAAAGGACGCAACAAGGCTACGTTCCACGGGCGTTTGGTCTCGTCTCCGGATTTGTCCGCCTTTCCCTTCTTCCATTCCCGCGCATCGATTAGGTAATATGCATCATTGTGGTGAGCCTTGCTCACAATGAAAGGTCCTTCCCATGGGGGGACAACTTGTGCCTGCCTTCAGTGCGCTGCACCAGGCGTAGCACCAGGTCTCCTTCTCGGAATACCCTCGGGTTTACCTTCCGGCTATGATAGCGTCGGAGGTTTTGCTGGTAAATGGCTATTCTTGCCAATGCTAGTTCTCTTGCTTCTTCTAGCAAGTCCACATCATTTTCTCGGGCCTCCTTTACCTCTTCTTCGGTATAGAGTTGCACCCTTGGCGAGTCATGGAGAATGTCGGTTGGTATGACCGCTTCTGCTCCATAAACCATGAAGAATGGTGTGTATCCGGTAGACCGGTTCGGAGTTGTTCTTAGACTCCACAGCACTGACGGTAGCTCATCGATCCAACATCCCGGCGATTTTTCCATTGCATCAATGAGTCTTGGTTTGATACCGGAAAGTACCAAAGCATTCGTTCTTTCAACTTGGCCATTGCCTTGTGGGTGCGCCACTGAGCACAAATCCAACCGGATGTTCTTGTCTTCACAAAATCGCTTGAATTCTCCTTGAGCAAAGTTTGAGCCATTGTCAGTTATGATACTGTGCGGGTATCCATACCGGAGAATTACATCCTTTAGGAACTTTACCGCTGTGTGGCCATCACATTTTGCGATAGGCTTTACTTCCAGCCACTTGGTGAACTTATCCACCATTACCAAGATGTGGGTCATGTTTCCCCTTGCGGTTTTAAATGGTCCAACCATGTCCAGGCACCAGACAGCGAACGACCAAGTTAGCGGTATAGTTTTTAAACCGGATGCTGGGGTATGGTTTTGCTTAGCGTACCTCTGGCAGCCATTGCATTTCCTTACCAAATCCTCAGCATTATCTAAGGCTGTGGGCCAGTAGAACCCATGCCGGAACACCTTTGCTACCAACGCCCTTGAAGAAGCGTGGTGCCCGCATTCTCCTCGATGAATTTCCTCAAGCATTTCTCTTCCCTCTTCCGGCTCCACACATCTTTGGAGGACACCGGTAACACTTCTCTTGTATACCTCGCCATTGATGATGGTGTAAGCTTTGGACCTTCTCTGTATCCTTCTTGATTCATTTTCGTCAACCGGCAAGGTGCCGTTGATCAGGAATTCCTTAATAGGTTCGACCCAAGATGGTGCCTCTCTAACCACAAATACCGGCATGTCTATGTCCATGCTATCCACAAGCATTGCCTCTTCCGGCATGGGCGTCGCAGTCCCCGAGTTTACCGGTACAGTCCCCGAGCTTGCCGGAGTAGTCCCCGGGTTTCCTTCGTCAATCTCCATTGGCACCACATGTGATTCCGGTACGAAAATTGATTCCGACTCTGGACTTGGCTTGATTGACGGAACTCTCAAGTGCGCCAGAGCTATTCCGGGAGGAATTTCTTGCCTGGACGAACCTAGCTTGGATAAGGTATCTGCGGCCTCATTTTCAGCCCGCGGCACATGGTGAAACTCACACCCTTCGAAGAAGCCGGCAATCTTTTGCACATGGAACCGGTATGAGGCCATGTTTGCATCTTTTGCATCCCAGTCTCCGGAACACTGTTGCACCACCAGATCTGAATCGCCGTAGCAAATGATCCGGAGCGCTCCGATTTCCTTTGCGACCTTAAGCCCATGTATCAGAGCCTCATATTCAGCGACGTTGTTTGATGCCCTGAAGTGCACTTGTAAAACATACCGGAGGTGATCTCCCTTGGGTGAGGTGAGCACCACACCTGCACCCAGACCCTCTTTGAGTTTGGATCCGTCAAAGTGCATCTTCCAGTATTCTATTTTGTGATCTGGCGGCTTGTATTGTATCTCCGCCCAATCGACCAAGAAATCAGCTAAAGCTTGCGACTTTATGGCATCTCTTCTTTCATACACCGGTACATACGGTGATAGCTGAATTGCCCATTTTGCAATCCGGCCGCTGGCATCCTTGTTACCCATGATATCGGAGATGGGTGCCTCGCTCACCACCTTCATGGGGTGCTCTTCAAAGTAATGCTTGAGCTTCGTGGCGGCCATGAACACGCCATAAGTCATTTTTTGGAAGTGTGGGTAGTTTTGCTTTGATGAGGAGAGCACCTCGCTCAGGTAGTATACCGGCCTCTGGACGGTTTTTCCTTCCTCTTCTCTTTCCACCACAACCACAACACTAACCACCCGGTTCGTTGCCGCTATATAAAGCAACATAGGCTCTCTTTCCAAGGGCGAGGCCAAGATCGGGGCCGTTACGAGCATGTTTTTCAATTCTTTAAACGCTGCGTCTGCCTGTGTGGTCCAGACGAAAGTATCCGATTTTTTCATCAAAGCATAGAGTGGCAAGGCCTTTTCTCCTAGCCTGCTTATGAACCGGCTTAGCGATGCCAAGCTTCCGGTAAACTTTTGCACATCTTTCAGTTCTCGTGGGATAGTCATTCTTTCTATCGCCCGGATCTTTACCGGATTGACCTCAATGCCCCGGCTTGACACAAGGAAACCAAGCAGCTTGCCGGCAGGGACACCAAAGGTGCACTTTGCCGGATTGAGTTTCATCCGGAACCGCCTTAGGTTATCAAATGTTTGCCGGATGTCATCGATTAAGGTATCTTTTACTTTGGTTTTTATCACAATATCATCCACATAAACTTGCACATTTTTTCCGATTTGATCAAACAAGCATTTTTGCATACAGCGCTGGTACGTTGCACCAGCGTTGCGCAAACCAAAAGGCATTGTAACATAGCAATAAGCCCCGTGCGGGGTAATGAACGCAGTTTTTATTTGATCTTCTTTTTTCAGAGAGATTTGGTGGAAGCCGGAATATGCATCTAGGAACGACAACAACTCACACCCAGTAGTAGAATCAATCACTTGATCAATTCGGGGCAAAGGGAAAGGATCTCTTGGGCAAGCTTTGTTGAGGTTGGTGTAGTCGATGCACATGCGCCACACCTTTGGAGCTTGTGCCTCCATGTTCTCATCTTTTTTCTTTTCGACCATCACCGGATTAGCCAGCCACTCTGTGTGCGTGACCTCCACGATGAAACCGGCAACCAACAGCTTTGTTACTTCTTCTCCAATGATTTTCCTCCTATCTTCTGCGAACCGGCGCAAAGGTTGACGCACCGGCTTAGCATCTTTCCGGTCGTTTAGAGAGTGCTCAGCCAGCTCCCTCGGAACCCCTACTAAGTCATCAGTAGACCAGGCAAAGATGTTCCGATTCTCACGGAGGAAGCTGACGAGCGCGCTTTCCTATGCTTGACCGAGGCCGGCACCGATACGAACGGTGCGCTCTGGGTAAGCCGGATCCAAGCACAATGTCCTTTGTCTCGTTTGTCGGCTTGAATGCCGGTGAAGCCAAGTTTCCACTCATTGCCGCTAAGCTCAATTTTGAGGACTGAGCCAGCGCAACAGCAGTTTGCATTCTTTTCTTTTCTTCCGCTATCACCAGTGATTCTGCCAGGTTTGATCCGGCGGAAGCAGTTTCCATTGAGACTTTATAGTTTCCCACCACAGTCAAGGGTCCACGAGGTGCCGGCATCTTCATCTTAAGGTAAGCCGTATGGGTTGATGCCATGAAAGCTCCCAGTGCCGGCCTCCCTAGCAATGCATGGTAGGGACTATCTAAGTCCACCACCTCAAACTCAATGTTCTCAACACGACAATTGTCACGTCCTCCAAACGACACATCCACCCGAACTTTTCCTATCGGGGCGCAAGACAAACCGGGAACAATCCCATGGAAAGTTGTGTGAGTTGGCTGCAGCATATTCTCCGTTATGCCCAGCGTACGCATGGTGTGCTTGTACATGATGTTTATGCTGCTACCATTGTCTATCAGCACCTTGCTGAATTTTACTCGAGTTTCCGGCCCCTTCATGATCGGGTCCACAACGAGAGCGTATCCACCCGGATTCGGCATGATTTTGGGGTGATCCTTGAACGACCATGTTATCTCCTGATCTGACCATAGCATGTACTTGGGTACTGCCGGCATCACTGCGTTCACTTCCATGGAACGGCGATGCACGCTCTGCCTGTCGGTTGGCTCGGTGACAAAGACAACCATGCACAGATGCGGGTCCTCGTAAACATTCCGGCCTAAAGGTGCCGGTGGAGGTGGTTGGTCATTGTTTTGCTCCACCCGGTTAACTTGCTGGTACTGTTGCCTGTTTGGCTGAGGCTGCACCGGTAAGGCGTTTGCTCCAGTAAGTGGTGGTGGAGGTGGTAATTGCTGTTGTTGCTGCACGGGGCCCCCTGGCGCCTGCGCATCTTTTACCGCTCCCTTTTGCATCAAGAATTTGGTCCAAGAACAATCCTTCGTCAAGTGGTTTGACGGGTGATCCGGGTTCGGCGTGTGCCACCGGCAAGGTTGATCCATGGCGGCTTCCATGGTGTATTTCACGGGTTCCTGCCAGTTCTTTTTCTGGCCCCAGGGTTTCTTTTCTACCCACTGCTTCTTAGGACCCGCCCATGGCTGCGGTCCGGTTTTTTGTCGCTGACTGCCGCTGGCGTCATAATTTTCCTGCACGGCAGCAACTTGCTGTGATGCATATATTAGATCCGGGAAATCTTCCCTTCTTTTGTTGTTCCGGTTATCCCGGTATTGCTGTTGATGCGGATTCGACTGCTCCGGCTCAGCTTGCACCGCCGGTTGCATTGGGTCTCCCAATGCATAGCTATCTGCCACACGTATCATTTCCGCCAAGGTTGTGGGCATGCTTCTTTGCAGCCTTTGCCACAAAGGTGACCCTCTCCCGCATCCTTGACTGAACCAAGCAATGGCTTGTGCCTCAATCACTCCTTCACATGTGTTTCTCATTGAGTTCCACCGGGTGAGATAATCCCGGTCTGTTTCTCCCTGCACGTCGTTGGCACAGCGCAAGCTGTCAGGGCCGGTTTGGCCTTTTGTAGGTACTGCTGAAGTTGTTTACAAATGCTTCCTCAAAGTCCAACCATCCGTTAATACTTCCTGCCGGCAAATTGTTAAGCCAAATCCTCGCAGGACCCACGAGGTAGGACGGTATGATTCTTACCGCCCAACGCCGGTTTACTCCACCACCTGCCACATAAACAGATGTGACATAATCTGCCAGCCAGTCTTCCGGCTTGGTCGTACCATCGTACGTTCTTGTGTCCCGGGGCAACTGGAAGTTGCGTACCGGTGGTTCTTCTCTCATGATTCGTGGGCCAAAACACCTTGGGCCAGGAGGTCCCTCACATTCAACTATCGCGAAAGATGTACCCTGTCCAACCCTGTGCCTCGCATCCCGGTCCGGCAAACATCTTTCCCCCGGGCGTTCCCCCAAAGGGTTCCGGTGGACTCTTGTTCGTTCCACCTCGGAATCTGATTCGTCATATTCTTCCGGTTCCGCGGCTCTTGCCTGCCGGTACCCTGGTGGTGGCATTTCTTCATCCACGTATGCCACCCTTGCGGCTCGATAATTTTGCCCGGTTTCATATCTACCGGCATGATTGTTTCCGGCATAGCCTCCCTTGGCGTAGCCCCGATCTGCCCCTTGGCTTTTTCTACCGGCATCATGTTGCCCGGCTTTTTGCTTTCCGGCAAGAACTGGATCATACACAGTCATCTGCCGTGCGTTCTTTTCTCTTTCCCTTCTTTTGTCCGGATGAGGGGACGATGCCTGCCCCTGGGACTTGCTTCCGGCATTCTTTGTTGAACGCGCGGATTTTGAGGCCACTGCCTCGTTCAGCTTAGCCAGCTGCTCAGCATTTTGCTGCTCAATAGTTTTCAACAGCTCTTTTACACGTTCTTGCTGCTTTGCCAACTCGTCACCGGAAAGAGATTCACATAACTCTACTGCAGCTTTAGCGGCTTTTATAGTTTTATCCGGACTACTGTACTTAGGCTTTTCTACGATGCTCACAGATACAGATGCACTCTTGCCGGTAAGAACTTCTTTGCGCAAATCCTGATCTAGATTGCGAGCCTTAAGCCGGTTTTCCGGTATCCTAGCAGCATGAGCACTAACTGAAGCAAAGCCATGGGCAGCATTGTACTCATGTAGGGTTAGGTTCAGCTCGCGCTGCGCCCGGATGATGTCGGCGCCACCGGTAAGCAGGGCCTTGCGCGTGGCCTCCAGCTCCTCCTGAGCCTTTGCCGGGTCGATGTTCTGCGCGATGGGCGTGGCCAGCGTGTGCATCACCCCTTGAAGAGGCGTTGCCGGTGGTGCTGACGATGCTCCCGCGACGCCGGCGTCACGCTGCAGCGGTGGTTTTGCCGGGCGGGTCGATGCCGCACGTTCATCTCCTTCCTCCACAGCTCCCTTGCCGGTGTTGACCGCACCAGCCATCATGACCTCCACGCTGCCGGCGGCGCGGCCAGCACACAGCCATCTTGGCGGATCCGGCGCCACCAGCACCGGCGAGAGGCGCTGGCGCACAGGGACGGTGCCGAAATAGACGCGGATGCTGCCGAACTCGATGGTGCGGCCGTTCTGCGGGAACTTGCCGCCGTTGGCAAAGCAGCCAGCGTTATCGTTGATGAAGTCCATGTTGTAGATGCGTTGCACGAGCGCGGACATCGTGCGCTCGCCGTTGATGTCGAGGATGCCCGCCCGAATATGAACTCCAGCAAGCGCCACTTCATGCCCCACGGTGGGCGCCAACTGTCGTCGTGGTGAACGGACAGATGCCATAGGATGGCTTATCTTGGGGCCGAATGGACGCTAGAGGATTCGGGGGAGGGTTTGTGACTAGATGGACGAACTTCCGGATGCTTTCCTCAAGAACTTGGCCAAGGCCAGAGGTAGAAGAAGAAAGACACAAGGATGAACTCGCTCTAGATCACCATGTTTATTGATCTCAACAGGTTACAGGTTTTCTCTCTTCTCTGGATCGCGCCCGTATAGAGGGCTGCCCCCTCTCCTTATATAGGGGAGAGGGTGGCTTACAGGGCAAGAAACCCTAATGGCATCTTTGACTAGACAAACTACTTTACAAAGATACTTTACAAAGCTACTTTAATCATAGATGACGCCGGGGTCTTCTTTAAACAGGGAGGCTGATGTCCTCCGGTTGCTTTGGGCGTCATCCTTCTCCTTATCGTCATGCCTTCGTTTAAAGCCACTTTGCTTAGCTCATCTTTGTCTTCTAGCTCTGGAGAGAATCTTTGACCAGTCAGCCAACATGCTCTTCTTTCCGGTACTCCGGTATCTTACTTACCCGGTTCCGGTATACGCATCTTGGGGATACCGGCTTAGCTTTACTTAGCCAAACTCTATCTTCTTATTCCGGTATGACATTAAACCGGTATCTTGAAGGGTGAGACCATCCGGTTTGGCATACCTTGGGCATACCGGGGGTCATCCCCCCAACACCGCTGGAACGGGGAGAAGGACGTTGCCATCAACACCGTACGTGTGACCAAGTGCGGAGGTGCTTCCCGATTGTGGCACCGTCAAGATCTTCTACGCACTTTTGAAAGCGGCAAGTGATCAACTACATCCACCACAAGATTTATCTCGTTAACGCTTAGCGATGTTCGAGGGTATGTTGATCTTCACCTCGTTGCTACCATCTACTAGATTAGATCTTGGCTTGTTATTCGTTCTTGCTGAATTTTTTTATTTTCTATGCTATGAAGACGGCGCCATTGACCTTGACGCTACACCGATGATGATGGAGATCATGTCCGTGCTTTGGAGATGAAGATCAAAGTCGCAAAGACAAAAGGGCCATATCATATCACATTATGAATTGCATGTGATGTTAATCCTTTTATGCATCTTATATTGCTTAGATCGTGATGGTAGCATTATAAGATGATCCCTCTCAATGAAAATCAACATAATAAAGTGTTCGTCCTTAGTTAGCACCGTTGCTAAGACTCGTTGTTTCGAAGCATCACGTGATGATCGGGTGTGATAGACTCAACGTGTGCATACGATGGGTGAAAGCCAGTTTTGCACATGCGGAAACTAGGGTTTGACTTGACGAGCCTACCATGTACAGACATGGCCCCAGAACACGGCAAACTGAAAGGTTAAGCATGAATCATATAGATGATATGATGAACATGTTGATGTTCGCCATTGAAGCTACATCATCTCTAGTGATGATCGGACTTGGTGTTTTGTTAATCACTAAGACAACATGAGGGATGTTGTTTTGAGTGGGAGTTCACCTAGTGATAAGGGGTTGCCCGATCTTCTTAGTAAGCGATGGTGGTGGTGATGAACACACGATAAACACAGCGGAGGTAACACGATGAGGAGGTGGCGATAACTTGTATGAAGCTGATGAAGTCTCTCGATCAATCCATGTCGCCAATGCAACAGCTCTCAACCCTGCAAGATATTCGCAACTCCACACACTTGCGCACTGTCAACACCCGGATTTTTAAGTCCGGATGCCTATTATGTCATACATCGCAATCCCAGGAATATTGTTGTTGTGAGGCATAATAGTTAAGTATCACAGTCATCATTCATTACAAACCATAATGTCTTACAATTTGGAATCACATGATCCATATTACACGAATAGTTGATCTATTGATCAACGAACAAACACAAGTTCATACCGGAAGCGTAAAGATAAAGGGACTCTATAGTCCACAGGCCAACGCTTGACGTTAGCAGACTCCTAGTTATTGTAGACGTCTTGCTGACCGTCCTCCTCGTACTGCTGCTCCTCTTCATAGTCTGGCCATTTGAATAGCCAGGGACACAGCCGTGAGTACTTTAAGTACTCGCAAACTAATACTAGTGTAAGTGCTAGCAATTCTAGTAAGGGGTGCTAAGCTCTAGTTTCTTTGCATAAAGCCAATTTTAGTTCGCAAGTATTTGCTAAAGACTGATTCATGTGCTAACTAACTCAAGTGGGAACATTAGTGTCATTCCCACAACTCTGTTGTGATTCAAAAACAAGTCACCATTCACCATTCATTTTATCAGTACTTTCAAGATCTAACACTGGAAACTGTATGGCCTTTCCAACCGTCCGTAACCGTGGACACGGCTATTCGAATAGGTTTACACTCTGCAGAGGTTGCACACTTGTGCCACAACATTTGATTTCATCCGTCGGGATAACCCGCCAAAACCCACCGGCGAGCAGTGGTTAAGCAACACGAAGAGCCGGGAGGCTGCCAAGACTGCTGGGTGGGCCCTGGTCCCTCGACGTCGTCCCGCAATGTTCCGGCACACGTCCTGGCGGTTGCAAGGGCGTGCCACCTGACCTATACCTGGTCAGGAAGGTGTTGGATTACTTCGATTAGTTTCCTGCATGGTAGACACGTAAACATTAAATACGAGCCCGATCGGCTCTCAGGTTGCCATGTGGATCGGCTCAAAGAGCCGATCGCCCCATGATTCACGTTGGGTTTACGATGACATGGGGCTCCTGCTTGATCAACACAAAGTTAAACCAATCCACGACGGTTTAGGGTTTTCACCGTATGATCGGAACATCCTACGCGTGGTTGAGCCTAATAGACACGAAAGATGATAGAAAGCTAACCCTAAAAGAGGCCTAAAAACCAACATTAAGTTAATTCCCGGAACAGTCCCTCTTAGAGATAGCAAACTATACCTGACGCACTACCGGATCATTCAACCCGTTTGCAAGGCCTAACCATACGGATATTAAACTAATCCTTGAGAAATAAGGAGCAACTATAACGGATTGGATCTACTAAACGACGAACAAGCAAGGTGCTGCCCTTACACCTAGATAGGCATAAGGGCAGCTAGATATCGAGGGACGGCATAGCTAAGCAAATATGCGTAAGAAAAGCATCAATGCAAGCCCCAAAACATCTATGATAAGTAGTGTTACTCGCCATCAACAACGCTTCAACACGAGCAACACAAGATAAACGAATAAACGTACGCTGCCTAGATCGCAAGATGCGATCTAGGCAGCATGATGCTTACCCGGAAGAAACCCTCGAAACAAGGGGTGGCGATGCGCCTGGTTTGTGTTTGTTGTGAACGTGATTGTCCTCCTTTCTCGATAATCCTAGATACATATTTATAGTCCAAGAGACTTTCTGATTCGGGCGTGCACCTAACCGTGCACGGGTTAAACTCTATCTTTTAATTCTAAACTAAGATGCAATCTACTATATTTTACAGATACACTGGCAATCTAGCCCAAACTCTTCGCACAAAGCCGCTTCAGAGATACTCCACGTGTATATCCTTCAAGCCCATCTCCATTACGGCCCATCTTCTGATTTGGCCAAAATCTGGTGATAACACATGCCCCCTGGTTTTGGTAATGATAATTTCAAAACCACCCTGTTTTTCCTTCGAAGGGTCATGTCGTGGCAGAGCAGAACCGTCGCAGTATTCTTCATCATGACGCCTTGCCTTCTCAACTTCTCTGCACGATTTGACAGTTTTGGCACTACATCCTCGAAAACTGCTCGAGCATTAAATCTCCACTATATCTCCTTTTATTTAACCGCATCGAACAGTTCACCTCTTCATCCCCCTGCTCTGAACCAGCCGTCGGCCAAAAAACCCTCTCCCTCTGTAGCCATGTCTTCCTCTTCCTCCTCCTCCACGGCCTCCTCAGGGCTTTCCTACGTGTCCTCTCCCCTTCGAGAGTCGACACCAGAGTGGGGTACGCAGGCGGCGTACGACATCCTCGCCCCAACGACGTGGGACAAGGAAGACCACGACTCCTCCATCTGGTCTGAGGATGACAAATCCTTGACCGACGGAGAAGCCGACCTTCAATTCCTCGTCAATGGGGAGGAAGAGGCGGAGAGCAAGGACGACCGCTTCTCCTAGGACGACTTCACCTCCTCTGACGAGGAAGAGGAAGACGAGGAGGACACCTCCTCATTCTCC
This sequence comes from Lolium rigidum, assembly GCF_022539505.1. NCBI lineage: Eukaryota > Viridiplantae > Streptophyta > Magnoliopsida > Poales > Poaceae > Lolium > Lolium rigidum. The sequence goes on along the minus strand of NC_061509.1, from coordinate 19,756,819 downwards.
GACGAGCCGCCGGCCAAGCGCTTCCGCGCCGGGTCGGATGATGATGATGACGACGACGACGACGAGAAGGAGTACGGGGCCCCTGCCGAAGGCTACGGCAGCAGCGACGAGGAGCCCGCCGGCAGCAGCGCTGACGGCACCGACGAGGGCAACGACGGCCCTTAGGCTAGGATTAGTAGCTTTAGACTAGTAGTAGTAATCGGCTCTTTTGTTCTTCCTCTTTCGAGCAATCGGCTCTTCTCTGTAAAAATCCTTTTAATCAATGAAGAAAGTTTTTTTATGCCAAATTCGCTTCCTTATCGATTTGCCGATTGTCAACACGAATTAACGCGCAAAGAGCCGATGGCAGCGCATCGGTCTTTACCATAGAATGTTTGCCGATTGTCAATGCGAGTCAACGCGCAAAGAGCCGATGGCAAAACGTCGGCCTTTATCACAAAACGCAAGCAAGGCCAACCCAGTTGCCTACTCAAACGGTAACCTGCAACCCTCGCCTACAAGAGCAACTCAGATCCCCAAATCGCTGCTCACACAGATCCAACTTCCAGCCACACATCTCTCAGATCCCAATCGCGCAGACTCCTCCGCGGCGAATCCAATGGCGGAATCGGTCCACGCCAACACTGAGGTCTCTGGCTTGAAGGTAATCCCCAACCGTTCCTCACCATCCGAGCAAATTGCTGGAATTAACAACAAACACCTGAATTAATGTCTCATTGCGTCATTAATTTTTAGGTGTCAGATATTCTGCTGTCGCATCCCTCTCTTCCGAATTCTCTTTGTCTTGGCCCTCGCTCCACCGAGAGTCCTGCTCATCTGATTTCATGCGAGGCCAATAGGATTCCCTTCGTGAACCAGAACTTAGATCCATCCTCCTGGGCTGATTGCTTACGAGCCTGGCCTAATCCTCCTGAGGATTGGGTTTCATGGTATAATAGGGTAGCCAAGACCCACCAATCCACCTGGGAAACTACTGGAATAGCCGATGCCTTAGCGCTATCACTGTCTCCTCTTGAAAAACATAAAAACCTTTTGAAAACCATCGGCTACTTTTGGTCTAATGCTTTGAATTGTTTCATGTTTGGCCACGGCCCCATGACCCCAACCCTACTAGACGTGGCCATGATTACTGGCCTAGATATCGCATCCCCAAGTCCCTCTGCCTTTATGCGGCCAAAGGTCCCTTTCCAGCTTTCCTCCAAAAAAGACTGCACAAACTGGGGTGCTTATCTTCGACGCCACATGAAAACCAAAGGCCCTGTAACAGAGAAAGAACACACGGCCTTCTTAAACTTCTGGTTGGAGCACTTCATATTCTGTGGCCCTTCCCTTGCTCCCACCAAGAATTACCTCTCCTTGGCTTATGAACTTGCCAAAGGCACCCAACTTGGCATTGGCAAACTGTTCCTTGGAGAGGTCTATCGATATCTCCGGTTGATATCTGTCAAACTGTTTTCCCAAAAAACAGTCAAAACAGGAGGTCCTTGGTGGTTTATTCAGCTATGGGCCCAACTATACTTCCAGAACCACATCCCAAACTTCCCTCGTCTGACCACTCGCACCTTCCCAGATGCCACTGGGAAGCAAATCCGATGCACTAGCTACGGCCAAGCCTTGTACAGCCTCCCAGGCAGTAAGCTGATCCCCCAAGAAACCTCAAAATGGTTCAGCATCTTCTTCCAAGGTCTGGACAATCCTCTCTTCTTTCCTTACACGGAGTCTGAGCATTTCGAAAATCCAGTCTCCTTCAGGCTAGACAGCTTTGCCGATGACACCAGCACCCGGCAATTATACTCCATCATGATTCGTCCCTGTTTTCTTCCGGTGGGCATGAGCACCTCCAACAGAATCATCAAACCTGGTTATGAGTCCTATCAGCCGGTCGTAGCAGCCCGACAGTTTGGTCTTGGGCAAGTGTCTCCCCACTTCTTTCTCCACTTCTTAACAGAAAGCAGGGCTGACTTGCCCGATGTCCTTACTAGTCAGAGGTGTTACTCCTTCTTTGATGCTCTAGTCATCCCAATTCCCCACAACCTCTCTTTCACTTCATCAACGGATGATTTCGAGGCCTGGTGGGCAATGTGGAAGACTCATGCCTTCCGAAGAGCTCTAGGACCATTGCTGAAACAACTTGATGCTGAATATGATATCCCTGCAGAACAGGTACCACTGCTCATAATTTTGCCTTGAAGTAGCTTACTGCAGTTTCCTTCTTTTTTACAACCCTGCTCTGTTTCCTTGCAGCAACAAGATGGTCCAGAGCCTGTACATGATGACGGCTCGTCTTTCACACTCCACCCACCAGCTCCGGTGGTCCTCTTCTGCAAAAAACTCACCATCCTTGAAGAAGGTCGTGATCAGAACCGGCCAATTTTACCAAAATCGGCTCCCAAGAGCGGAGCATCTTCTAGGCCAGCTGCCCCCCGTGATGGGATTCGTAGCATAGAAAACAAAAATTTTCCTACCGCAAGAACGAAAACACAAGCCAAGATCTAATCTAGTAGATGGTAGCAACGAGAAGATCATGAGACTAACCCTCGAAGATTTCCAAAGCCTAACGAGATTAGATCTCGTGGTGGATGTAGTCGATCACTTGCCGCTTGCAAAAGCGCGTAGAAGATCTTGACCGCTTGCAAAAGCGCGTAGAAGAACTTGACGGTGCCACAATCGGGCAGCACCTCCGTACTCGGTCACACGTACGGTGTTGATGAAGACGACGTCCTCCTCCCCGTTCCAGCGGGCAGCGGATGTAGTAGATCCTCCTCGGAATCCCGCCAGCACGACGGCGTGGTGACGGTGGTGGTGGAGATCTCGGCGGGGCTTCGCCACAAGCGCTGCGGGAGAAGAAGGAGG
>NC_061509.1:19710583-19753866 GCF_022539505.1 Lolium rigidum | reverse complement strand
TTGTCAACACCTTCTGCTCCTCGTTGGGTTCGACACTCTTATTTATCGAAAGTACTACGATACACCCCCTATACTTGTGGGTCATCAGTGCCTCAGCTTCTAACTGTGAAACATTTATTGGTATGAGTGAAGACTTGTGATAACTAACTTTGAGACCAGTGAATGCTGTATACTCCCCAAGAACCTCTTTCAATATCTGTAATTGCTCAATCTCAGCAGGTAACATAATAATAGTGTCATCTGCATATTGCACTATAGGATAGTCATTACTTCCTCTATTTGGAATTGGTGCCTTTAATGTCCCTTCTCTGTATGCATGATTGACATAACTTTGTAGAGATCCCCACCAAGAACATATAAAAGAGGAGATAAAGGATCTCCCTGTATGACCCCTCTTTTGCATACAAAAGTTTTACCAGGAACCCCATTCAACAGAATTGCAGATGAACCAGAAGAAAGAATCTCAATCACCCAATTAATAAATATTGGATCAAACCCTTTAAGTTCCATTATCTTGATAATGGCTTTGTGTTCAATTGTATCAAAGGCCTTTTCAAAATCTAGCTTTAACACAATAACTTTCCTCTTAGATTTGTGACATTGATGTAGGTATTCAAAAGTCCATGCTAAACAGTCTTGAATAGTTCTACCCCTTATGAACCCATACTGGTTTTCATGAATGCACCTTGTAATTTGAATCTGAAGTCTGTTAGCAGCCAATTTTGTCAGAAATTTCAGACAAGTATTTGTCAGTGAGATTGGTCTAAAATCATTCACTATTTCTGGAGACAAACTCTTTGGAATCAGGGTTATAAAGGAGCTATTAATACTTTCCAGAGAAGCTTGACCCTTATGAAAATCCTTGCACAGGTTAAGGAAGTCATCCTTTATAATGTGCCAACACTTTTTGACAAACAGCCCATTGAATCCATCTGGACCAGGAGCTTTATCAGTTTTCATATGTTTAACCACACCCTCAATTTCTTCAACAGTAAACTCTTTTGACAAAGATTCCAAACCTTCAACAGGAGAGATAAGATGTGATATGTCAGCTTGTGTGGCAGAAGCATTTGTTACTCCCATTCTATTTTTATAACATGTCCAAAGAGCATTAGCCTTCTGATTATGATCCACCATAGAATTCCCTTGTTCATCCTTAATAACTGAGATCACATTATAGCTGTATCTTTCAGTGGCCTTGGCATGAAAGAATTTGGTATTTTCTCCTCCAAGTTTAATCCATCTAATTGTACATCTATTCTTCCAATATGTTGACTGTATGCCCAGTAACTTTTTAAGATGCACCTTCACAATATTTCTGAAATTAAATTCCTCCCTACTTAAATCCCTAGAATCCTCCAGATTATCAAAGAATAATATGACCTTGTTGCAGTGCTCAATTATCAATTTCAAATGAGACAAATTTTCCCCCCATTTCTTCAGAGCATATCTGAGATTTTTAAATTTTGCAGCCAAAACAGAAGCCACATTATTTTTGTGAGTTGGTAATTCCCAAGCCTTCTTCACTACATCCATAAACCCTGGCTGCTCCAGCCAGATATTCTCAAACCTAAAAATCTTTGCTTTTGGAATAGATGTAGAGATAGACACCACACAAGGGATGTGATCTGAGGTATATTTTGACAGAGGGAATACCATTGTATTGGGAAATTTTAGAGTCCATTCACATGTTGTGAAAAACCAATCTAATTGTTCCATCAGGGGTGTGGCTTGCATGTTAGACCAAGTAAAACGTCTACCTTTCGGAGGTAATTCCAATAACCCCGGATGGCTGATGATACTATTAAATAGAAAGATATCTGCCATATCAGCCCTCGGTTTATTCCTATTATCAACTGATCTCATAAAATTAAAGTCCCCAATGAGTAACCAATTATCATGTACAGGGATATCCAAATCATGCAACCATTGAACAAATTCATCCCTCATGATCCCTCTACAAGGACCATACACAGTAACTAGAGTCCACTTTTCAGTAGTGTGAGCAGAAGTGAATTGTATCCTAATAGCAGAGTGAGTGATTTCAAGAAGAGTGCCCATGAAAACCCTACTATTCCAAAGGACAATAATCCCCCTGAAGCACCAATGGAGGGCACAAAAGCAAATCTATCAAATCTTTTGGGGCAGAAAGTCCTTATAAATGAGTGTTCAAAAGATTCACATTTAGTTTCTTGCAGGCATATAATGGCACAATTACTTTCATCAATTTTGTTAAACACCAATAATCTCTTGTCTTTGTCATTTAAACCTCTGACATTCCAACAAAGAACATTCCAATCAACCTTCATTATTGTTCTATTCATTAAAACCAAATATAGCATCGCATAAATGGACCATGCATAACAGGCCACACAAGATAACCATGAACACCATAGTAGCAAATATTATCATTACAGTCACAAATGGAGAATAGAAGTCTTGCACCAAAAGCTATGCTCCTAATTGCCACAAACACACCACTGACTAGTCTCACATTTGCCACAAAAGCACCACTGACTGTTTGACATAATAAACTATAATTCATTGGATGACTTCTTTTCCTTGGTGTCCACAGGAGCAGCCATAAGCTTCTCTGTTGTGATGTCCTCCTCAGGGATTTGTAGTTGCCTTCCAATGTTCTGCAAAGTGGAAACAGGTATGAAAGGAACAACCTCCTCCTTATCTGGTTGTTCTGGCTTGGATGACTTAGGCTTTTTCCTAGCTGTGCCCTTGTCTGGCATACTCTCAAACTTATACCCATTTGCTTTAGCCATGTGTCTAGTACATCTTCTGACAGAACTATCAGTCCAAGATGAACTGTCCACATCTTCAGTAAAAAGAGAAACTGCAGCAGTGATAGAATTCCTCCTGGACACTTTCTTCATCCCTTGCTTCTGAGTATGCATCTGGGCTTTAAATGCACTTCTTGTAAACCTTGGGGTAAAAGGGTCCTTAATTTTCCTCTTGCTGACTACTGTTCTCCCACCAACAAACTCAGAAGCAGCAGTAGACTCTACACTGAATTGCTCACAAGGAGCCATTGGTGCTTCACTGTAACTTGGTAGCTCAGAGATCAAGCTCCTATAGCCAGAAAGCCAGGCAAACTTCTGTGTAGGTAATGCCATAGGAATAGCCTTCATAAAAAGAGAAGGAGCTAAACCTTTATAGATTCGATCCATGATCATGTCCTTGGGCAACAGAGGCCCAACCATCACATCAGGCAAACAACTTGCAACGCTAGGAAATTGTTTGTGTAAAAAAGAAAGAAGCTTCTTGTCTACCACATCAAACTGCACCTCAATCCTGTTGATTACCAAATGCTGTGGAGCCTGTAGCATGTTAACTGAACCTTCTGAACTTGAGGTATCAAGAAAGGCAGACTCATTAAACTGGTGAATCTCCTGTTCCACTGGCTGCTCAGGGACTTCGTCTTGCCGTTGTTCTTGTACCTAGCCCTCCACCTCCATAGCTTGATCTTGCTCTTCCTCCACCTCAAACAGAGGGTGCTGAACTCCATGATTATGCACAGGGGGCTGCACCTGTTCTTGCACATCCCAGCCAATCTCAGGAAATTGTGGATTCACAAAATTATTCAAGTCAGGCTGCAGTAGCCCAGGCATAGGATGTGGATTGCCATTGAGTGGCATTTGGTCCTCATCATGTGGTAGCTCATCAGCAAATTCAACAGTGAGTATAAAACAAGCAGCTGTCCAAGATTCCTTAACTCCACCAACAGAAGCATATTTAGTGAAAACAATATCCCTAGGAACCTTAGCTTCAGATTGGAAAGCCACATAGCAAATTGTTCTCTCAAGCAGAGCATCATCCTGATGCCAATGTAACAATTTTCCAAAGGAACTAATAGCATTAGCCAGATCATAATCAGTCCTATAGTCCAACGGGACACTGATAAGCATTAACCATCCAAATCGAAAACCCTGAACAGCCCTATGATTTTCCCTATCATCATGATTGAGAAATCGAACAAAAACCCCCTGTTGTATCTGATAGGGAATATGATTGACCAACGCCGCTCTGGCCGCAGGACTACGAAGACGATAAAACCCCAAACCAAGCAAACATGGCTGAACATCCTCTACAGTTCGCTGCAGCTGGCCTTCAATAAAGTTCCGTACCTGCTGACGCCAATGCGGGATTAGCTGACCAGGAGGCGACGGCATAAGTTCTGCGACACAGATGTTGTCATGGCGACGAGGCGGATCAACGGAGGGACTGTAGAAGGTCCGCGGAAGACGGGTGGGGCCGCCATCGATGATCTGGTGACCATGTGGTAGCCAGGGAGTCGGGTCGACCTCAAAGTTCGCCATTGGAGGGTGACAAGACGGCGGCGTGAGCGGAGGTGTCGAGGGCAACGAAGCAGGGGAAGGGTTGTCTGAAGTAGATGCTTGGGTACGTTTAGCAGTTTGTATTGGAACCGAACCGTCGCGGCCGTGCAGAGAAACAGCCTCCAGGTGGGAATCTATGTCTGAACCGACAGAAGGTTCATTAATGACAGGATTACTCTGTTTGGGGACCCATTTAAAGGATTTTTTATTCTTCCAATCTAAACAATCCTTCCGAAAATGACCATATCGGAAACAAAAACGGCACCGAATTTTCCTTGTGCAATCCTTGGCACTATGACCCATAGAAATACATCTTGAACATTCCCAAACTTGAAAAGCCATGTCATCAACCAAATTAGCTAAAGAAATATACCCATGTTGATGGATTTATTTTGAACCCCTAATTAATTTTTGGATATTTCCCCTGCCGCCTTGGAATCGTTGAGGATGCTGCTGCCTCATGGGTCCCGCATGTCATCCTCTCAGAACGGTAAATGTTTATTTTCTTGGATTTTGTTGACCAAACAATTTTTGGCTTATTTTTTCTTTCGATCACCTGCAGCCTTTAAAACATTGAGGACGCTGCCGGCTCACGGGTCCCACATGTCAACCTCTATGAACAATAAACGCCGAGGATGCTCGCTGCCTCATGGGTCCCGCATGCCATCCTCTCAGAACGAAAATGTTTCTTTTCTTGGATTTTTTACCAACAGATTTTTGGTTTATTTTTTCTTTCCATCCCCTGCCGCCTTTAAAAGTTTCCTTTGTTGGATTTTTTTGACCCTCTGATTTTTGGCTTGCCTTTTTCTTTTGATCCCCTGCCCCCTTTGAAACGTTGAGTAAGCTGTTGGCTCAAGGGACCCCCATGTCATCCTCTATGTCCATCAACTTTCTTTTCTTGGATTTTTTTTCACCCCCTAATTACTAGCTACTTTCTTTTTCTTTTGATCTCAAGCCACATTACAAACATTGAGACCGCTGCTGCAAAATGGGACCCACATGTCATCCTCTATGTACAATAAAGTTTCTTTTCTTGGATTATCTTTGGCTCCTGATATTTTGTCACTTGCCTTTTTCTTTCGATCTCATGCCGCCTTTGAAATGTTGAGTAAGCTGCTGGCTCATGGGTCCCGCATGTCATCCTCTACGAACATTAAAAGTTTCTATTCTTGGAGTTATTTTTGACCCCTAATTTCTGGCTATTTGCCTTTTTCTTTTGATCTCCCCGCCCCTTTGAAACGATGAGGACGCTGCATAGGGTGTCGGTCCCACAAGTCATCCTCTATGAACAATAAAAGTTTCCTTTGATGGATTTTTTTGAACCCCTAATTAATTTCCGGATATTTCCTTTTTTTCTTTGATCCCCGCCGCCTTGGAATCGTTGAGGATGCCGCCGCCTCATGGGTCCCGCATGTCATCCTCTCGTAACCGGTAAATGTTTCTTTTCTTGGATATTTTTTACCAAATGATTTTTGGCTTATTTTTTCTTTCGATATCCCGCCGCCTTTAAAACGTTGAGGACGCCGCCGGCTCACGGGTCCCACATGTCGGCCTCTATGAACAATAAACGCCGAGGATGCTGCTCGCCTCATGGGTCCCGCATGTCATCCTCTCGTAACGAAAATGTTTCTTTTCTTGGATTTTTACCAATAGATTTTTGGTTTATTTTTTCTTTCCATCCCCTGCCGCCTTTAAAACGACGCTCGCCGGCTCATGGGTCCCCGATGTCAGCCTCCCCGTACAAGAAACATGTGATATCTTGATTATTTTGCAAACAATAAACAGTGTATTACGCTCTGAGCTATTTCAACGGATAAATTAAATCTTTATTTTTACATAAACAAATTTATATGCTGAATCTCCTTGTTTTTTGTTTTTGCGAAGCATAGGACTTTCCTGTTTTTTTAGAAAAATCCGAACTATCCTGTTTTGGAGTGGGCTGAAATTGTACGAGTCAAAAGGCCCGACAGGATAGTTCGAATGCCCGGATGTCCACATGCAGCCCAATTGAAATCGTTCTTTTTTGGATTTTTTCACCCCCGATTTCTGGCTACTTCATTTTTCTTTTGGTCCTGTGCCGCCTTGGAAACGTTGAGACCGCTGCTGCAAAATGGGACCCGCATGTCATCCTCTATGTACAGTAAAATTTCTTTTCTTAGATTATTTTTGGCTCTCGATATTTGGTCACTTGCCTTTTTCTTTCGATCCCGTGCAGCCTCTCAAACGGTGATACCGCTGTCGCTAAATGGGACCCGCATGTCATCCTCTATGTACAATCAAGTTTCTTTTCTTGAATTATTTTTGGCTCCCGATATTTGGTCACTTGCCTTTTTCTTTCGATCTCATGCCACGTTTGAAACGTTGAAAAACCTCGTCGGCTCATGGGACCCGCATGTCATCCTCTATGTACAATAAAACTTTCTTTTCTTCGATTTTTTGGCACCTCATATTTGGTCACTTGCCTTTTTCTTTTGATCCCCCGCCGCCTCTCAAACGGTGATACCGCCGTCGCTAAATGGGACCCGCATGTCATACTCTATGTACAATCAAGTTTCTTTTCTTGAATTATTTTTGGATCCTGATATTTGGTCACTTGCCTTTTTCTTTCGATCTCATGCCACGTTTGAAACGTTGAAAAACCCGCTGGCTCATGGGACCCGCATGTCATCCTCTATGTACTATAAAAGTTCATTTTCTTGGGGTTTTTTTCACCCTCTCGATTTTCGGCTATTTCCTTTTTCTTTTGATCCCCCGCCGCCTTTGAAACGTTGAGGACTCTGCTGGCTCATCCATAAAACTTTCCTTTCTTGGAGTTTTTTTACCCCCTAATTTCTCGGCTACTTTCTTTTTCTTTTGATCTCAAGCCGCATTTGAAACATTGAGACCGCCGTCGCTAAATGGGACCCGCATGTCATCCTCTATGTACAATAAAGTTTTCTTTTCTTGGATTATCTTTGTCTCCTGATATTTTGTCACTTGCCTTTTTCTTTCGATCTCATACCGCCTTTGAAACGTTGAGGAAGCTGCTGGAGCATGGGTCCCGCATGTCATCCTCTATGAACAATAAAAGTTTCCTTTCTTGGAGTTATTTTTTACCCCTAATTTCTGGCTACTTCCTTTTTCCTTTGATCATGGGTCCCACATGTCAGCTTCTATGAACAATAAACATTTCCTTTCTTGGAGTTATTTTGTACCCCTAATTTCTGGCTATTTGCCTTTTTTCTTTCGATCCCCAGTCGCCTTCGAAACGTAGAGGACGTTGCTAGCTCGTGGGTCCCAGATGTCAGCCTCCATGAACAATAAACCTTTTCTTTGTTGGATTTATTTTTCACCCTCTGATTTTGGCTATTTCCTTTTTCTTTTGATCCACTGCCGCCTTGGAAACGTTGAGTAAGCTGCTGACACACAAAATTCTTTTGGGAACAGCCGATGCACATACATCGACTTTAGAATAGAAATAGCCGATGCGCGGTCATCGACTTTAGAGGTGCAAAGTATCATAGTCAGGTGTCAAGTTATTGTCTGAATGAGGATTGTTTGCTTGAACCTGTCCAGTTGCTTATCAGATTGCTTTTATGGGAGTCTGATGATAAAAGCCGATACGATGCTATCGGCTCTTGGGGGCGTCGACTACCTTTGACGAGCAGAAGATGAAGAAGATATGAAATCGGGCGATTAGAAGATAGATTGGAAGAACCTTTTCATTGATTCAAAGGGGAATTTTACAACGAAGAGCTAATTGCTCTCAAAAGGGGTCATCTAAGTGCTATTGCACTGCTATTAGCCCTATACTACTTCCTGGTCTAAGGGCTGTCACTGCCCTCGTCGTCATCGCCGTCGGCGCTGCTACCGGCGAGATCTTCGTCGCTGCTGATGAAGCCGCCAGTAGCATCTTCATCCTCCTCGTCGTCGTCATCATCATCTGACCAGGCCCAGCCTCGAAGGCGCTTGGCCGGTGGGTACCCGGTGTCAGAGGAGTCTTCTTCTTCAGACTCCTCCGCTTCTTCTTCCTCTTCGTCGGAGGAAGGATCCATCTCCCATGAGAGGAGGTCGTCTGCACACGCCGCTTCCAGCTCCCCGTCGACGAGGAATCGGAGGTCTTCCTCGCCGACGGTGTGGGGTTCGTCGGCTTCCGACTCGATGGAGAAGTCCCATTCTCTCGCGTCCCAATGCTTAGGTGCGAGAGCATCGTAGATGGCCATCTGGTTGACCTCTTGCTCCAGCTCACTCGAGGAAGAGGATTGGGAGGAGGAAGAGGAAGACATGGCTACAGAGGGAGAGGGTTTTTTGACGGACGATTGGTTTGGAGCAGGGGGATGAAGAGGGGAACTGTTCGATGTGGCTAAATAAAAGAAGATATAGTGGAGATTTAATGCTCGGACAGTTTCCAAGGATGTGGTGCCAAAGTTGTCAAATCGTGCAGAGAAGGTGAGAAGGCAAGACGTCATGATGAAGAATACTGCGACGATTCTGCTCTGCCACGACATGACCCCTCGAAGGAAAAGCGAGTGGTTTTGAAATTATCATTACCAAAACCAGGGGGGCATGTGTTATCACCGGATTTTGGCCAAATCAGGAGATGGGCCGTAAGTGAAGATGGGCTTGAAGGACATACACGTGGAGCGTCTTTGAAGCGGCCTTGCGCGAAGAGTTTGGGCTTAATTGCCCGTGTATCTGTGATATAGTAGATCGCATCGTAATTTAGATAAAAGATAGAGTTTAACTCGTGCACGGTTAGGTGCACGTCCAAATTAGAAAGTCCCTTGGACTATAAATATGTATCTAGGGTTATCGGAAAAGGAGGACAATCACGTTCACAACAAACACAAATTAGGTGCATCGCCACCCCTTCTTTCGAGGGTTTCTCCCGGATAAGCACCATGCTGCCTAGATCGCATCTTGCGATCTAGGCAGCACAACGTTTATTCGTTTACCTTGTGTTGCTCGTATCGAAGCGTTGTTGATGGCGAGTAGCACTATTTATCATAGGTGTTTTGGGGCTTGCGTAGATGCTTTTCTTGCATATATCTTGCTTAGCTATGCCGTCCCTCAACATCTAGCTGCCCTTACACCTATCTAGGTGTAAGGGCAGCATCTTGCTTGTTCGTTACTTAGTAGATCCGATCTGTTATAGTTGCTCCTTGTTCATCAAGGATTAGTTTAATATCTGTATGGTTAGGCCCTGCAAACGGGTTGAACGATCCGGTAGTGCGTTAGGTATGGTTTGTTAGCCCTAAGAGGGATGTTCCGGGAATTAACGTAATGTTGGTTTTTAGGCCTCTTTTAGGGTTAGTTTTCCGTTATCTTTCGTGTCTATTAGGCTCAACTACGCGTAGGATGTTCCGATCATACGGTGAAAACCCTAAACTGTCGTAGATTGGTTTAGCTTTGTTGTGATCAAGCAGGATCCCCATGTCATTGAAAATCCAACGTGAACCATGGGGCGATCGGCTCTTTGAGCCGATCCACAGGGCAACCTGAGAGCCGATAGGGCTCGTATTTGATGTTTACGTGTCTGTCATGCAGGGAACTAATCGAAGCAATCTACACCTTCCTGGCCAGGTATAGGTCAGGTGGCACGCCCTTGCAGCCGCCGGGTCGTGTGCCGGAGCATTTGCGGGACGACGTCGAGGGACCAGGGCCCACCGCCGCCTTGGAAGCCTCCCGGCTCTTCGTGTTGCTTAACCACTGCTCGCCGGTGGGTTTTGGCGAGCAACGGACGCTCCAAGTAAAGTACATAAGATGTGACGGAATAAAAATATAGTTTCACTAGAAGAAACCCGATAAGTTGTCGATGAAGAAGGGGATGCCTTGGGCATCCCCAAGCTTAGATGCTTGAGTCTTCTTAAAATATGCAGGGATGAACCACGGGGGCATCCCCAAGCTTAGACCTTTCACTCTTCTCGATCACATTATATCACCCTCTTCTATTGACCCTTGAAAACTTCGCCACACCAAACTTCGAGCAAACTCATTAGAGGGTTAGTGCACAATCAAAAATTCACATGTTCGGAGGTGACACAATCATTTTTAACACTTCTGGACATTGCACAAAACTTCTGAAAGTTAATGGAACAAAGAAACCCATTCAACATAGCAAAAGCGGCAATGCGAAATAAAAGGCAGAATCTGTCAAAAACAGAACAGTCCGTAAAGACGAACCTGAAAGGGGCACTTAACTTGCTCAAACGGAAAAACTCAAAACTAATGAAAGTTGCGTACATATCTGAGGATCACACACGTAAATTTGCAGATTTTTTTGATTTTTTACAGAGACTTCTGCTCAAATTCGTGACAGACATCAATGATGTTTCTACGCAGCAATCCAAATCTAGCATCAACTTTACCATAGAGACTTTACTTGGCACAAAAACTTGATAACGAGAGGTTGCTACAGTAGTAAACAACTTCCAAGACTCAACCAAAACAAAAATTGCTGTAGTAAAATAAACACATGGGTTATCTCCCAAGAAGTTCTTTTCTTTATAGCCATTAAGATGGGCTCAGTAATTTTAATGATACTCTTGCAAGAATTAAGAGTTGAAGCAAAAGAGAGCATCAAGAAGCAAATTTAAAACACATTTAAGCCTAACCCACTTCCTATGAAAAGGAATCTTGTACACAAATAAATTAATGAAGAACAAAGTGGCAAGCGTAGGAAGGCAACACAAGCGCAATTTCAAGATTCTCAACATAAAGAGGGGAAACTTAATATTATTAAGATGCATATAACCATGTTTCCCTCTCTCATAATAACTTTCAGTAGCATCATGAACAAACTCAATAATATAACTATCACATAAAACATTCTTGTCATGAGCCATATGCATAAAATTATTACTCTCCACATAAGCATAATCAATTTTATTAGTTGTAGTGGGAGCAAATTCAACAAAGTAACTATCATTATTATTCTCATCATCAAATATAGGAGGCATATTGTAATCATAATCAAATTTATCCTCCATAACAGGCCGTACTAAAAGACTACTATCATTATAATCATCATAAATAGGAGGCAAAGTATCATCAAAGAAAATTTTCTCCTCAATGCTTGGGGGACTAAAAATATCATGCTCATCAAAACCAGCTTCCCCAAGCTTAGAATTTTCCATATCATTAACAACAATGGTGTTCAAAGCGTTCATACTAATATCATTGCTACTAGCATGCAAATAAGATTCCATAGGTTTTTTAATTTTCGCAGCAAACGATCCATGTCTTAACTCAGGAAATAGAATAAGAAGCTCATTGTTACTTTCCACTATGCCTAACTAGTGTAAACAAGAACCAAAAGATACAATTGCAGGATCTAAAGGAAATAGCTTCGAGTACTTACAACGGCGCCGGAAAATAGCTTAGTAGCCGAGATCCGGAGTGTGAGTACCTTTTACCTTTCCTCCCCGGCAACGGCGCCAGAAAATAGCTTGATGTCTACGGGTGCTTCTATTCTTGTAGACAGTGTTGGGCCTCCAAGAGTAGAGGTTTGTAGAACAGCAGGAAGTTTTCCCTTAAGTGGATCACCCAAGGTTTATCGAACTCAGGTAGGAAGAGGTCAAAGATATCCCTCTCAAGCAACCCTGCAATCACGATACAAGAAGTCTCTTGTGTCCCCAACACACCTAATACACTTGTCAGATGTATAGGTGCACTAGTTCGGCGAAGAGATAGTAAAACAGAGGTGGTATAGATGGTGGTAATATTGCAGAAAGTAAAGATGCAAGTAAAACAAGTAAACAAGCGGCGCCGTAAAATAGCTTGCCGGCGTAGGAAGCAATTCTTTGTGGTGGAAACAAGGCCTAGGGATCATACTTTCACTAGTGGACACTCTCAACATTGATCACATAATAAATAAGTTCTCTTTCCTTTGTGCTACATATACTCTTGTTGGATGATGAACACCACTAATTGTGTAGGATTACACGAACCCTCAATGCCGGAGTTAACAAGCTCCACAACATTCGATATTCATGTTTAAGTAACCTTAGAGTATAATAGATCTTTGCAAAATAGACCAAGTACTAACATAGCATGCACACTCGTCACCATCACACTATGAAGGAGGCATAGATCACATCAATACTATCATAGCGATAATCAACTCCATAACCTACAAGAGATTATGATCATAATCTACGACAAGAACTACACGATGCACACACCGTCACCATTACACCATGCAGGAGGAATAGACTACTTTAATAACATCACATGAGTAGCACATAGATAAATAGTGATACAAAACACATTGCAATCATAAAGGGATATAAATAAGCACTTCACTATGCCATTCATAACAGTGAATAAGTATTCCGTGAAATATAGCCTAAGAGACCCACACGGTGCACACACTCGTCACCTTTACACACGTGGGACAAGGAGTCTCCGGAGATCACATAAATAAAACCCACTTGACTAGCATAATGACATCTAGATTACAAGCATCATCATATGAATCTCAATCATGTATGGCAGCTCATGAGATTATTGTATTGAAGTACATAGGAGAGAGATGAACCACATAGCTACCGGTACAGCCCTTAGCCTCGATGGAGAACTACTCCCTCCTCATGTGAGACAACAGCGGTGATGAAGATGGCGGTGGTCTCGATGGAGAAGCCTTCCGGGGGCACTTCCCCGTCCCGGCGGCGTGCCGGAACAGAGACTCCTGTCCCCGGCATCTTGGCTTCGCGATGGCGGCGGCTCTGGAAGGTTTCGCGTACCGTGGCTTATTCGTATCGTGTTTTAGGTCAGGGACCTTTATATAGGCGAAGAGGCGGAGTCGGAGGGTCGACGAGGCGGTGACACACTAGGGGGGCGTGGCCCAGGCCCTGGCCACGCCACCATGTCATATGGGGCCCACAGGGCCCTCCTCTGGTGGCTCTCGGGTGTTCTGGATGCTTCCGGTGAAAATAGGGTACTGGGCGTTGATTTCGTACGATTCCGAGAATATTTCCTTACTAGGATTTCTAAAACCAAAAACAGCAGAAAACAGGAACTGGCACTTCGGCATCTCGTCAATAGGTTAGTTCCGGAAAACGCATAAATATGACATAAAGTGTGAACAAAACATGTAGGTATTGTCATAAAACAAGCATGGAACATCAGAAATTATAGATACGTTGGAGACGTATCAATCATCCAACAAGAGTATATGTAGCACAAAGGAAAGAGAACTTATTTATTATGTGATCAATGTTGAGAGTGTCCACTAGTGAAAGTATGATCCCTAGGCCTTGTTTCCACCACAAAGAATTGCTTCCCACGCCGACAAGCTATTTTCTGG
Source organism: Lolium rigidum (assembly GCF_022539505.1). Taxonomy (NCBI): domain Eukaryota; kingdom Viridiplantae; phylum Streptophyta; class Magnoliopsida; order Poales; family Poaceae; genus Lolium; species Lolium rigidum. The sequence continues at coordinate 19,740,234 of NC_061509.1, read as the reverse complement.
CGCCGCTTGTTTACTCGTTTGACTGCATCTTTACTTTCCGCAATATTACCACCATCTATACCACCTGTGTTTTACTATCTCTTCGCCGAACTAGTGCACCTATACATCCGACAAGTGTATTAGGTGTGTTGGGGACACAAGAGACTTCTTGTATCGTGATTGCGGTGGTTGCTTGAGAGGGATATCTTTGACCTCTTCCTCCCCGAGTTCGATAAACCTTGGGTGATCCACTTAAGGGAAAACTTGTCTGCTGTTCTACAAACCTCTGCTCTTGGAGGCCCAACACTGTCTACAAGAATAGAAGCACCCGTAGACATCAAGCTATTTTCTGGCGTCGTTGCCGGGGAGGAAAGGTAAAAGGTACTCACACTCCGGATCTCGGCTACTAAGCTATTTTCCGGTGCCGTTGTAAGTACTCGAAGCTATTTCCTTTAGATCCTGCAATTGCATCTTTTGGTTTCTTGTTTACACTAGTTAGGCATAATGGAAAGCAACAGTGAACTTTTATTTCTATTTCCTGAGTTAAGACATGGATTGTTTGCTGTGAAAATTAAAAAACCTATGGAATCTTATTTGCATGCTGGTAACAATGATATTAGTATGAACGCTTTGAACACCATTGTTGTTAATGATATGGAAAATTCTAAGCTTGGGGAAGCTGGTTTTGATGAGCATGATATTTTTAGTCCCCCAAGCATTGAGGAGAAAATTTTCTTTGATGATACTTTGCCTCATATATTTGATGATGAGAATAATAATGATAGCTACTTTGTTGAATTTGCTCCCACTACAACAAATAAAATTGATTATGCTTATGTGGAGAGTAATAATTTTATGCATGAGACTCATGATAAGAATGCTTTATTTGATAGTTATATTGTTGAGTTTGCTCATGATGCTACTGAAAGTTATTATGAGAGAGGAAAATATGGTTGTAGAAATTTTCATGTTACTAAAACACCTCTCTATATGCTGAAATTTTTGAAGCTACACTTGTTTTGTCTTCCTATGCTTGCCACTATACTCTTCATGAACTTATTTATTTACAAGATTCCTATGCATAGGAAGCATGTTAGACTTAAATGTGTTTTGAATTTGCCTCTTGATGCTCTTTTTTGCTTCAAATACTATTTCTTGCGAGTGCATCATTAAAATTGTTGAGCCCATCTTAATGGCTATAAAGAAAGAACTTCTTGGGAGATAACCCATGTGTTTATTTTACTACAGCAATTTTTGTTTTGTTGAGTCTTGGAAGTTGTTTACTACTGTAGCAACCTCTCCTTATCATGTTTTTGTGCCAAGTAAAGTCTCTATGGTAAATTTGATGCTAGATTTGGATTGCTGCGCAGAAACAGATTTGCTGTCTGTCACGAATTTGAGCAGAAGTCTCTGTAAAAAAATCAAAAAAATCTGCAAATTTACGTGTGTGATCCTCAGATATGTACGCAACTTTCATTAGTTTTGAGTTTTTCCATTTGAGCAAGTTAAGTGCCCCTGTTAGATTCATCTTTACGGACTGTTCTGTTTTTGACAGATTCTGCCTTTTATTTCGCATTGCCGCTTTTGCTATGTTGAATGAGTTTCTTTTTTCCATTAACTTTCAGAAGCTTTGTGCAATGTCCAGAAGTGTTAAGAATGATTGTGTCACCTCTGAACATGTGAATTTTTATTATGCACTAACCCTCTAATGAGTTTGCTTGAAGTTTGGTGTGGAGGAAGTTTTCAAGGGTCAATAGAAGAGGATGATATACTATGATCAAGAAGAGTGAAAGGTCTAAGCTTGGGGATGCCCCGGTGGTTCATCCCTGCATATTTTAAGAAGACTCAAGCATCTAAGCTTGGGGATGCCCAAGGCATCCCCTTCTTCATCGACAACTTATCAGGTCACTTCTAGTGAAACTATATTTTTATTCCGTCACATCTTATGTATTTTACTTGGAGCGTCTGTGTGCTTTTATTTTCGTTTTGTTATTTTCATTCTCTGAATAAGTTCGTCCTTGTGTGGGAGAGAGACACGCTCCGTTTTTTCATATGAACACTAGTGTTCTTCGTTTATGCTTTTAATGTTCAAGGGCGAAAGTTGATCGCTTCACTTGTTGCTATTTGGTTGGAATCAGAAAATGCTTCATATGGTCTTGAATAATTTGATACTTGGCAATTGTTTTGAGCTCTTATAAATCATGTTTAAGCTCTTGCATCATGTAGTTTAAATCTAGTAGAGGAGAACTACTGTAGAGCTTGTAGAAAATAGGTTTGCATGATTGGTCTCTCTAAGGTCTAGATATTTTCTAGTAAAAGTGTTTGAGCAACAAAGAAGACAGTGTAGAGTTTTATAATGCTTGCAATATGTTCATATGTAAGTTTTGCTGTACCGGTTTATACTTGTGTTTGCTTCAAACAACCTTGCTAGCCAAAGCCTTGTACTGAGAGGAAATGCTTCTCGTGCATCCAAAACCTTGAGCCAAAACCCATGCCATTTGTGTCCACCATATCTACCTACTATGTGGTATTTCCTGCCATTCCAAGTAAATACTTCATGTGCTACCTTTAAACAATTCAAAAGTTATTATCTCTTATTTGTGTCAATGTTTTATAGCTCATGAGGAAGTATGTGGTGTTTTATCTTTCGATCTTGTCATTTACTTCGACAGTACTTTCACAATGGACTAGTGGCTTCATCCGCTTATCCAATAATTTTGCAAAAAGAGTCGGCAATGGGGTTCCCAGCCCCAATTAATTAACTTGCATTAATAATTCTCTTCACATGTTTTGCTCTGATCTATCAGTAAACAACTTAAATTTGCAAATAGACACTCCTCCATGGTATGTGAATGTTGGAAGACACCCGAGGATTCGGTTAGCCATGGCTTGTGTAAGCAAAGGTTGGGGGGAGTGTCATCTAATAAATAAAACTAAAGTACATGTGTAAACAAAAGAGAAGAGGGATGATCTACCTTGCTGATAGAGATAACGTCCTTCATGGGAGCCGCTCTTGAAAGTCTGGTTGATAAGGTAGTTAGAGTACCCATTACCATTCGTTGACAACAACAAACATGATAAGGGGTGGCCCGATCTTCTCAGTAAGCAACGGTGGCGATGATGATCACGGGTGATGGCAGCGGAGATACACGACGATGAAGTGGATGATAACTTGTATGACGCAACGAGATCTCTCGATTGGTCCCTGTCGCCGCATGCAACAGACTCTCAACCCCGCAAGATATTCGCAACTCCACACACTTGCGCACGTAGCCGCCGACCACGAAGCGGTAAGTTGCAACCGTCTAATTCCCAATGGAACAGCGAGATCACACAAGACTTAAACGGGATCTACACAATATCCAAGCAATATGGTGTAGGGAATTCAATAGTTTTGCGAGCAAACAACTAAGAACTAGGGTTTATCTTAAACGTGGTCTAAAGCAACTTGTGGGGCGTCCCGGGGACTTATATAGGCGTCTGGGACGACCTCAGGTCCAAAAAGTACGAAAATAACCGACCCAGAATAGATCTGGTCGAGACAGACTCGGACTGGTCCGGTCTGGGATCCGGTCGACCGGGCTGTGGACCGGCCGGTCCGGTTGGTGGTCCGGTCAACCGGGCTGTGGACCGGGCTGTCCGGTCAGTGGTCCGGTCAACCGGGCTGTGGACCGGAAAACTGCGAGGTTTCCGGTTTTCGTCCGGTACGAGGGGCTTCCTCCGGTTTGCGTCCGGTTAGCGGCCGGTCGACCGGGCCGGGGACCGGGCTGGCCGGTCTGGGGGCCGGTCTGACCGGGTTCTGGACCGGCCTAGGCTTCTTCTTCTCCTCTCGCGCATGCCTCCCGCTCCTCCCTCGCGCGTCCATGAGATATCTTCATGTCCAGCTCCATGTCCAGCTTCACGGCCATCTTGTCGTCCGTCTTCATGTCCAGCTGCTCCTCTCCTCGTGCGATGCTCGTCTCCTCTTGATACCTGATGATACATAAGTAATAGGACTTAGGCAGTATAAAGTTCTCATCAATCAAAGTATCGTTTAGAAACAAGTTCACCTGTTGTTTAAGTAACTTCGCACGAGCTCGTGTCATTGGTCCAATCCTGACTTCATTGGACTTGAGCTTCACAGCAGGTTCATCTTCAATTGGTAATGACGGAGGTAGTTGTGAGGTAGGGATGTCCTCATCATCTCCCCCCCCCTTCAAAAGGCGTCGACCCCGACGCTCCAAGGTCTTCTCCATCATATGGTGTCAAATCAGCAACATTGAAAGAATTACTGACACCAAACTCAACCTCTGGAAGATCTATCGAGTATGCATTATCATTGATCTTGGCAAGCACTTTGTAAGGACTAGCACCACGAGGCTTCAACTTAGACTTCCTCAGCTTCGGGAACCTATCCTTGCGAAAATGTACCCAGACCAAATCACCAGGCTTGAACAACATCTCTTTGCGCTTCTTATTCATCCTTGCAGCATTGTTCTTGCCTTTCTTCTCAATCAACTCTTTAGTCTTCTCATGAATCTTCTTCACATAATCTGCCCTCTTTGATGCCTCCATATTAACTCTCTCATGTATGGGCAAAGGCAACAAGTCAAGTGGAGTAATGGGTTTGAAACCATACACCACCTCAAAAGGACATAGCTCCGTGGTAGAATGTACCGCCCTGTTGTAAGCAAACTCCACATGCGGCAAACACTCTTCCCACTCCTTCGAGTTCTTCTTGATCATGGATCTCAACAGCTCGTGACAATGTTCTATTCACCACTTCGGTTTGACCATCGGTTTGGGGATGACAAGTAGTACTGAACAGCGAGCTTCGTCCCCAGACTTTCTCCAAAGCGTCTTCCGGAAGTAGCTCATAAACTTCACGTCACGATCGAAACAATAGTCTTCGGGACTCCATGTAGACGTACAATCTCCCCGAAAAACAGGTTAGCAATATGCGACGCATCGTCGCTCTTGTGGCGAGCAATAAAGTGGGACATCTTAGAAAATCTATCCACTACCACAAATATAGAATCATGGCCTCTTTTAGTACGCGGCAAACCCAACACAAAATCCATACTAATATCCTCCCATGGTGTAGTAGGTGCTGGTAAAGGAGTATACAAACCGTGAGGCTTCAGCTTGGACTTGGACTTGTTGCAAGTAATGCATCTCCTCACATATCGGTCCACGTCCCGCCTCATCTTTGGCCAATAAAAGTGGTCAGCTAGCATGAGTAGCGTCTTCTCATGCCCAAAGTGACCCATCAAACCTCCAGCATGTGATTCCTGCAATAAGAGCAAACGCACAGACGATTCTGGAACACATAGTTTGTTAGCCCTAAACAAGAACCCATCATGTATGTGATATTTTTCCCATGCTTTACCAAGAGCACATAAGCGATATGGTTCAGCAAAATCATGATCGATAGCATACAAATCACATAGTATCTCTAAACCAGGAATTTTAACATCAAGTTGAGTTAATAGCGTATTCTTCCTAGATAGAGCATCAGCAACAATATTATCTTTTCCCTTCTTATGCTTAATAATGTATGGAAAAGACTCAATGAACTCAACCCACTTAGCTAGACGCTTATGCAAAGTAGATTGAGCTTTCAGGTATTTTAAAGCTTCATGATCAGAATGTATGATAAATTCTTTTGGCCACAAATAATGTTGCCAAACCTCAAGAACTCTAATTAAGGCATACAATTCTTTATCATAGATAGGATAGTTCAACTTAGCACCAGAAAGTTTCTCAGAAAATTATGCAATTGGGCGACCCTCTTGCATCAACACACCACCAATTCCAATACCACTAGCATCACATTCAATCTCAAATTGCTTATTGAAATCAGGAAGTGCAAGCAACGGTGCAGAAGTTAACAATCGTTTCAGTTCATCAAAAGCATGATCTTGGGCAACGCCCCACTCAAAGACAACACCCTTTTTAGTCAAATCATTCAAAGGTGTAGCAATAGTAGAAAAATTGGGCACAAAACGGCGATAAAACCCAGCTAGACCATGAAAACTTCTAACTTGACTCACATTCATGGGAGTAGGCCAATTTTGAATAGCTTCAATTTTAGACACATCTACTTCTACTCCATGCTTAGAAACAACATAACCCAGAAATATGACCTTATCTTTGCAAAATGTGCACTTCTCAAGATTACCATAGAGTTGATTATCACGCAACACTTGCAAAACATGTCGAATATGTATAGTATGATCAAATTCATTGCGGCTGTAGATTAATATGTCATCAAAATACACAACCACAAATTTGCCAATAAATTCACGCAAAACATGGTTCATCGATCTCATGAAAGTGCTAGGTGCATTAGTTAAACCAAAAGGCATTACTAACCACTCATATAAACCAAATTTTGTTTTAAAGGTTGTTTTCCACTCATCCCCTTCTTTCATCCTAATTTGATGATAACCACTACGCAAATCAATTTTAGAGAACACAACAGCACCACTCAATTCATCTAGCATATCCTCTAAACGGGGAATAGGATGACGATATCGAATAGTAATGTTGTTTATAGCTCTACAATCTACGCACATACGCCAAGTACCATCTTTCTTAGGAACTAGAATAACAGGAACATCACAAGGACTAAGGCTTATGCGAATATAACCTTTGTCGAGTAGCGCTTGTACTTGCTTCTGTATCTCCTTCGTCTCTTCGGGATTAGTGCGATATGGCGCCCTATTGGGCAGCGATGCTCCGGGAATCAAGTCAATTTGATGCTCAATACCTCGCAATGGTGGTAGTCCTGCGGGTACCTCCTCCGAAAACACGTCGCCGAATTCCTGCAAAACATTAGAAACACCAAGAGGAAGAGGGGTCATGTCGTTAGAAACCAAAACCGTACCCCTGTACAAAAGCACAAGAGGCATGGCCGTAGGATCCTCACTAAATTCTCTCATGTCTTCTTTGGTGGCTAATGAGACTAAGGAATTCACTCTCTCACTTTTCGTTATATCACTCACGACATTACAATTCTCTCGCCTATCTAGAGGTGCATCCTCCAAATTGACTTCAATCTTCTGACGAGACTCATTGACAATTTGTTGTGGTGACATAGGCTGTAAGTTAATTTTCTTGCCCTTGTACTCCAAGTGATATGTATTGGCACGGCCATTGTGTTGCACTGTAACGGTCATAGAGCCAAGGCCGACCCAATAAGAGGTGACAAACCGTCATAGGAACCACATCAAAATCAATGCAATCCTTATACGGTCCAATCGCAAACTCAACACGCACCATGTGGTTTACCTTCATCTCACCATTGTCGCTCAACCACTCGAATATAATATGGATGCGGGTGCGGTAGATACTTCAACTTCAGCTTGGTACATAACTCCTTGCTTGCTAAATTGCGGCAACTCCCGCCATCAATAATGACCTTGCAAGCCTTGTCGGGACCAACTAAAGCTTTGGTTTGGAACAAATTGCAGCGCTGAGTAGATGCACTAGGCAACACATTAAGAGCACGCTGCGGCACAACAATGGTGCGAGCATCAGAAGGATATGCATCTTCACCATCAGTGTCATAGTCATCATTGTCTGGAGCATTTGGATCAACATCATCTCCAGTCTCATATTCATTGTCCTCATTGATAAACATGACTTTGCGGTTAGGACAATCTCTCTTGAAGTGACCCTTGCCACCACATGTATGGCAAAGCATATCGCGGTTGCGCGTTGTAGACACACCGGAACCACTCGTACTTGCAGCAGATTCGGACTTCTTTGCATTAGATACATTGGAGATCGGTTTGCTAGGCGGAGTAGAGTAAGGAGCGCAGCGCGTCGAAGGCGCCGGCGCTGTAGAGGGCGCGCGGGGTGTAAAACGCCCAGCTCCCGTAGCACGTCCTTTAACCTTTGCTTCTTCAGCCAACTGTGATTCAGCTTCTCTTGCATGATGTAACAATTGATTCATATTGGTGTAGGTGTAATGACGAACAATGCCTTTAACATCATACTTCAATCCATTCGAAAACGCTGCATTGTCATCTCGAGAGACTCACGGACACGACCACGCTGCATAAGCATCTCCATCTCCATGTAGTACTCATCAACAGTCTTCACACCTTGCCTCAATAGTGTTAGCTTATCAAATATATTCCGCATGTAATTTGTAGGCACAAAACGAGAAGTCATTGCCTCTTTCATAGCATGCCATGTATGGATAGGTTGTGCACCATCTTCAGCGAGGTTACGAACCAAAGAATCCCACCAACGCAATGCATAACCATCAAATTCAGAAGATGCAAGCTTGATCTTCCTATCTTCAGAGTAGTGTGGATGTAGGCTCCATAATTTCTCAATCTTGAGCTCCCAAGTGAGGTATTCTTCAACATCGGCTCCTCCTTCAAACTTGGGTATGGAAAACTTAGGCTTACCCAATCCATCTTCTTCATCTTGTCCACGACCATTACGGCCAAGTGGAACCCAGCCACGAGGACGATGACCACGAGGCGCACCACGAGCATTGTGTGCGTCATCTTCAAGCTCAGGATCTTCATCATCTTCTTCTTGTTGTTGTTGTAGGACAGTCAAATTCTCAATAGCGAGACGCATATCCGCAAGATTGCGCTGTATATCCGTCATTTGATCAGACAATCCAGTGACGGTGACATTAGTAGCATCCAGCGTTTGTTTGATCTCATCAATTGTACTCTTAAGCTCATCATCATTAGTGCGGAATTCACGTCGCATCTCATTACGAAGAGCTTCATACTCCCTCCATGTGATGATATCTGCCGAATTCTTGTTCTCCTGGTTAACAATCTTATTATCACTAGCGAGACATGATTAGTAGGTTAGTGCACTAAATCAAAAATATATGGTGGTACTCTCACAACTCACTCAAAACTCGATAAGAAAAGGAAATCTTACCGTTCCAAAGTAAATTAGTGTTGCTTACCACTTGTAGTAACAACTAGTGCACGGATGTAGCGAAGCGAATATCAAGGGTATAAGAACAATCACACGACAAAGCAGGGTATATGTGGGGCTGTAGGTAGGCTACCTATTTGCACCAATAACAAGCTCTAGCGCTGACCGTAGACAACCAAAGATACTCACACAAGGCGATATAATGGGGCAATGCAACTATATGGAGGAAAGGTTGCAATGCACAAGAGAGACGCTAGCAAAGCTCAATGAGACAGGCACAAGATTGCTCAACTACGGATGCAGTAAAGAAAACTTAGGCCTTTCACTTGATTTCAACTAGCACACACTTTTCTTTTTGTATTTTCTTTTTATAACGCAGCTATGTAGCTCTTTTTGCTTCTTTTCAATTTTTCTGTTTTTTTTAGACTCAACTCCTTGATAACACGGCCAACAAGATATGCAAAGCACCAAAACCCTAATGAGCAGCCTGTCGAGCGGTAAAACTAGTCTCTTCTGGGGAAGTTCCTAGTCACGTATATCGAAAGGCTGTGTCTATGGTTGGGAACAAGCACACTGTACGCTATGTGGACTCGGAGAAACAAAACTGACACTAGAAGATAAACTAGAGAATAGAGAAAACACAAACCCTAACAATTCTACTAGAAGAAAGATAAAGGTACGCAAAAACAACTACGAAAAGCAACTAAAACTCGAAATTAGTGCAAGCTATGGCTATGGCAAACCCTAACCCTAAATATTTTGGCTTTTTCTGGATAGGAAAACACTCACAACTCAACTATGGGGTGGATTGTGGATGGCTTACCGAGGAAAACTGGAAATCTGATACCAAGATGATAAGGGGTGGCCCGATCTTCTCGATAAGCAACGGTGGCGATGATGATCACGGGTGATGGCAGCGGAGATACACGACGATGAAGTGGATGATAACTTGTATGACGCAACGAGATCTCTCGATTGGTCCCCGTCGCCGGATGCAACAGCTCTCAACCCCGCAAGATATTCGCAACTCCACACACTTGCGCACGTAGCCGCCGACCACGAAGCGGTAAGTTGCAACCGTCTAATTCCCAATGGAACAGCGAGATCACACAAGACTTAAACGAGGATCTACACAATATCCAAGCAATATGGTGTAGGGAATTCAATAGTTTTGCAGAGCAAACAACTAAGAACTAGGGTTTATCTTAAACGTGGTCTAAAGCAACTTGTGGGGCGTCCCGGGGACTTATATAGGCGTCCGGGACGACCTCGGGTCCAAAAAGTATGAAAATAACCGACCCAGAATAGATCTGGTCGAGACAGCACTCGGACCGGTCCGGCTCGGGATCCGGTCGACCGGCCGTGGACCGGCCGGTCCGGTTGGTGGTCCGGTCAACCGGGCTGTGGACCGGACTGTCCGGTCAGTGGTCCGGTCAACCGGGCTGTGGACCGGAAAACTGCGAGGTTCCCGGTTTTCATCCGGTACGAGGGGCTTCTTCCGGTTTGCGTCCGGTTAGCGGCCGGTCGACCGGGCCGGGGACCGGGCTGGCCGGTCTGGGGGCCGGTCTGACCGGGTTCTGGACCGGCCTGGGCTTCTTCTTCTCCTCTCGCGCATGCCTCCCGCTCCTCCCTCGCGCGTCCATGAGATATCTTCATGTCCAGCTCCATGTCCAGCTTCACGGCCATCTTGTCGTCCGTCTTCATGTCCAGCTGCTCCTCTCCTCGTGCGATGCTCGTCTCCTCTTGATACCTGATGATACATAAGTAATAGGACTTAGGCAGTATAAAGTTCTCATCAATCAAAGTATCGTTTAGAAACAAGTTCACCTCGTTGTTTAAGTAACTTCGCACGAGCTCGTGTCATTGGTCCAATCCTGACTTCATTGGACTTGAGCTTCACAGCAGGTTCATCTTCAATTGGTAATGACGGAGGTAGTAGTGAGGTAGGGATGTCCTCATCAAAACACCTCTCAAAATTTTACTTTTATGCTCTCTATATGATTTCAAAACTTGAAAAGCTCTAGCACATGATTTAATCCCTGCTTCCCTCTGCGAAGGGCCTATCTTTTACTTTATTTTATGTTGAGTTAGTTTACCTACTTCCTTTCACCTTAGAAGCAAACACTTGTGTCAACTGTGCATTGATTCTTACATACTTGCTTATTTGCATTCATCATATTACTTTATGTTGACAATTATCCATGAGATATGCATGTTGAAAGTTGAAAGCAACTCGCTGAAACTTATATCTTCCTTTGTGTTGCTTCGATGCCTTTACTTTGAATTTATTGCTTTATGAGTTAACTCTTATGCAAGACTTTTTTATGCTTGTCTTGAAAGTACTATTCATGAAAAGTTTTGCTATATGTCATCTATTTGTTAGCAAACTATAGATATTGCTTTGAATCACTCCATTCATGTCATATGCTTTACAATAATGTTGATCAAGATTATGATGGTAGCATGTCACCTCAGAAATTATTTGTGTTATCGTTTACCTACTCGAGGACGAGTAGGAACTAAGCTTGGGGATGCTGATACGTCTCAAACGTATCTATAATTTCTGATGTTCCATGCTTGTTTTATGACAACTAGCTGGTTGGCCCGCGCAAATTGCGCGCCTAGAATTAAGACGGTCTAAATCTTCATGTCTAATCTATTTATGTTCCTGGTACTATTTTTGGATTTTTAATGAGAAATAATGACTTAAAATGAAGTACCTTTATGTATGATACACGACTAAAAATATTATTTGAAAATTAATGGCATCATTTGTGGATTGTTCTAAAAATAAATATAATATATAACATGTACACTAAGAACCATTAAATTACACGCCATGGTGACTTGTTTTACCTTCTTGGTTCTAACACATCTTATACCGTGCATCCTGCCCAACTCAACATGCCATTTTGACGGAGCTCAATATTCAGGAAAAAAGGTTTCTTTTTTATAGAATTCACTTATACTGCTCTCTTATCTGGTCCGTGCATATAGTCAAGCACAAACATGCTATGCAAAATTTAAATTTATTACTCATCAGTTTTACTTAGATTTGTGGTCGGATCTTCGAACAGACCTTGACTGGATTTCCTTTCAATATATATTTCGTTACATTTCTTATCTTTGATCTTGGACTTCTTATGATAATAAATAAAGAATCTCAGAGCTAATGTAATCTAAACCGTTAGTTAATTCATGAAGTCTACCACTTCAGACTCACGGTGGCTAGTACCGTCATAATTCTAATTTTTGTATCTTATTTATTTTGCTGATCGATAACATATTTTTGAACATTTGAACAGAAGATGCCAACACTTGCTCCACTATTTCCATCTAGGTGATCAAAAGAATTCCACATGATGAAATGCTAAAGTAATTTAAATTCTTTGGTTAAGCCTCCAAGTTCGATTATGTATTTTTTCGTCAAACTCCATTCAATGTGTATTCTTTCCTCCTACTCCAGCAATTAAAAACGCATAGACACACACGTTTTATCCTTCTCTTATCCAGGCATTGAAGTTCTACCATAATGAACATACTTAAATCCTAGACTAAGTCTGGCGCACCTACACAGAGATCATAACTTCTCCAGAACATATCTCTCTTCTGACAGTAAATTAAGAATATCTTTAGGCAACCTATTTGAATTGCTTCATCTTCCAAAATTTATGCATCTCTAAAGGTCAAAACAAAAGAATTCAAATTATTTCCAATGAGCATGTACACTTTATTAAATAATTTACCCAGTCCATTATTCATCATGCATGTTCCTAAGAGAGAGATGGGCATTATAGAATGCTATTTTTTGTCAAATCAGGCACTTATCAATCCTTCTTAATTTATTATGAAATGCCTCCACACTTTCCCACTCTGAATCATTTACATGAGAGTACGGGAAACATGCATATTATTTTTTTAACTACAAATGTATGAAGTGAAGTAAGGTTTCCAGAAATAGAAAATATTGCAAGAAGTAAAAGCTACCTGAAATTCGCCGAGAAGATTTTACTGAAACGCTATTGTCATGTATTCCGGAAACCGTTATCCAAAAGATTATGAAACCTGTAAAAATAAAGAACGGAAATGAGGTCTGCCGAAGTTGTTGCATGAAGGTTCTTAAATGAAGATTATGATTTTTGGCTGAATATATTTTTGTGTGGTGATATAAACAAAAAAAAGTGTTTTTGTACCTTCTAAACCAAAAGCCATAAATAAGCCTAAGCAAACACCATGTTAGTATATGGCGGGCAGAAACAACACAATTTTCATTATCGATTATTACGTGCGGATAGTCCTGTGCAGGAATTCATCGGAAATATCGGTTGTAGTAGCCATTCATCCAATCTTGAAGTACGGATTATTACTTGTAGATAGTTCTGTGCAACATACAAAAAATAATGATCATTATGAAACTTAATATCATTGTTATTGGGGTGATTTAAAAGGTAGAAAATCAGGAAAAACTTGTAAGAGGATAATTTCTCAGGAAAAACTTGTAAGAGGATAATTTCAGCATCAATATTGTATCTCTTGGTTGCTGCAAATATGCTTATCTCAAGAGGCCACCTTCCTGATATCTTGATTGTATCTTATCCGTTCCCTGCAAATAGTACGAATCAGAAGTTTACAATCAGACCCGAACATAGTTTGTGCTTCCCAAGATACTTATGTCCTATTTGATCATCAGGTATGAATAAACTGAACTACTGATCCGGTAAACAAAACCATAGTAACTTCCTTGAAACAGAGAATACCTTTGGTGAAACTGAAATACTGAATCTTCTAAATGAGAACCTGAGAATCTTCTTCAGGATAGCCTAGTAGTAGAGAGCCGATCTGCAATTGAAGAACGCACATCTTCAAAATCCCGGCATCTCAATGTATACACATATGCATGCACACCGCTCGTCTGTGGACGTGGATTGAGGATGGCTGTGCCAACGCAAGCGAGGTACACGTCCTGAGCACGGCAGTGCCGCGCGCGTCAATCGAGCAGGGCGCTGTACGTGAAGCTGCATCCTAGGAGACCTCCATGCACATGACATCGATAGACGATATTGATTGATTCGTCAGGCCGACTTCATCTCCATTGTAGCGACTGCCGAGTGCCGACGCGTAGCGGCCGCGGACGGCCTCGGCCCATCGCAGGAGTTCGTCGACTGCCTGATTTGACTGTGCTTGCGCACTGCAGGAGAGGCCGCGGCAGAAATTGTTTCCGCAGGAATTTGTCGATTGGCTGGCTTGCTGCTTGCGTCCGCAGGAGAGGCGGCGGCCGATTAGAGACTGCAGATTAGATTAGGAATTGATTTCGTGTATGTCTCACACGGGTACGGGTAGACATGGGGAAGAAGGACACTCCTTTATACGCAAATATCCAAATCAACACCGCGTTAGGAAGTTAATCTTGGCCGCTATTATTGATTTGACTATGTCTAGCTAATCTAAACCGTTGGTTGTTTGTTGTTTTAATAATATAATAGATAGATACCTACATGTTTTGTTCACATTTTATATCGTTTTGATGCGTTTTCCGGAACTAACTTATTGACGAGATGCCGAAGTGTCAGTTCCTGTTTTCTGCTGTTTTTGGTTTCAGAAATCCTAGTAAGGAAATATTCTCGGAATCGGACGAAATCAACGCCCAGCACCCTATTTTCACCGGAAGCTTCCAGAACACCCGAGAGGGACCAGAGGGGGGCCACAGGGGCCCCACACACTAAGGCGGCGCGGCCTGAGGGGGGGGCGCCGGCCTGTTGTTTGGTCGCCTCGTCAGCCCTCCGACTCCGCCTCTTTGCCTATATAAAGGTCCCTTACCTAAAACACGAGACAAATAAGCCACGGTACGCGAAACCTTCCAGAGCCGCCGCCATCGCGAAGCCAAGATCTGGGGGACAGGAGTCTCTGTTCCGGCACGCCGCCGGGACGGGAAAGTGCCCCCGGAAGGCTTCTCCATCGACACCGCTGCCATCTCCACCGCCATCTTCATCACCGCTGCTGCTCCCATGAGGAGGGAGTAGTTCTCCATCGAGGCTCGGGGCTGTACCGGTAGCTATGTGGTTCATCTCTCTCCTATGTACTTCAATACAATAATCTCATGAGCTGCCTTACATGATTGAGATTCATATGATGATGCTTGTAATCTAGATGTCATTATGCTAGTCAAGTGGGTTTTACTTATGTGATCTCCGGAGACTCCTTGTCCCACGTGTGTAAAGGTGACATTGTGTGCACCGTGTGGGTCTCTTAGGCTATATTTCACAGAATATTTATTCACTGTTATGAATGGCATAGTGAAGTGCTTATTTATATCCCTTTATGATTGCAATGTGCTTTGTATCGCTACTAGTTTATGTGCTACTCATGTGATGTTATTAAAGTAGTCTATTCCTCATGCATAGTGTAATGGTGACAGTGTGTGCATCATGTAGTTCTTGTCGTAGATTATGATCATAATCTCTTGTAGGTTATGGAGTTGATTATCGCTATGATAGTATTGATGTGATTTATTTCTCCTTCATAGTGTGATGGTGACAGTGTGCATGCTATGTTAGTACTTGGTCTATTTTGCAAAGATCTATTATACTCTAAGGTTACTTAAACATGAATATCGAATGTTGTGGCGCTTGTTAACTCCGGCTTGAGGGAGCTCTTGTAGCCCTACACAATTAGTGGTGTTCATCATCCAACAAGAGTATATGTAGCACAAAGGAAAGAGAACTTATTTATTATGTGATCAATGTTGAGAGTCCACTAGTGAAAGTATGATCCCTAGGCCTTGTTTCCACCACAAAGAATTGCTTCCCACGCCAGCAAGCTATTTTCTGGCGCCGCTTGTTTACTGTTTTACTGCATCTTTACTTTCTGCAATATTACCACCATCTATACCACATGTGTTTTACTATCTCTTCGCCGAACTAGTGCACCTATACATCTGACAAGTGTATTAGGTGTGTTGGGGACACAAGAGACTTCTTGTATCGTGATTGCAGGGTTGCTTGAGAGGGATATCTTTGACCTCTTCCTACCTGAGTTCGATAAACCTTGGGTGATCCACTTAAGGGAAAACTTGCTGCTGTTCTACAAACCTCTGCTCTTGGAGGCCCAACACTGTCTACACGAATAGAAGCACCCGTAGGCATCAGAGCCCCCTGTCAGGCAGCCCGCGCGTGCGTGGAAGCGTGGTGGGCTGGCCTTGTGCCGTTTAAATCGATTCGGCCCAGTTAGTTTCCCGCCAGGCCCATTTCATTCAAATTCGAATTTCCAAATTCTGTTAAATTCAATACTGGACCCAACTTAGAAATTAAATAGAATCTGTTTGGCTTGGCTAAATTTAAAAAATTTTATATTGTTGGAAAGCTATGGAAAAGTTCTACAACTTGCCACTGGTCTCCCTTTGAGATTTATTGTAGAAATAAAGTGATAAAAAGATGAAGGCAGGGACTTTTTCACATTCAAATAAATATTAAAAATCAACCAAAATTGATATTTAGTTAATTCCAACTCCAATAGCTCACATTTAACTTACACTAATTGTTTCTGCAATAAAATGGTGTGGTCACTTTGAATGATCATGCCTTAGTTTAAATAATGGACAATAGGGCTAGTTTACTTAAGTGATATTGTCCAAAACTATTAAGGAAATCATATGAAGTATTTTACTTCATTTAAATCTTGTCCCAAGTACTTTCATATGAAGTTGGACCACTGGTCAAATACTCTCATATAAAATACTTGGTGATATTAAATCTTATTGAGAATTATTAAATGGTATGAGGTGGTCTACCTCATTTAAATCATTTTCTCAAATAATGATGATGAAGGGTTGACTTAGGTCAACCTAAATTCATGTAGGATTGTTTGAGAAATTAAATCTTAAGGAGATTCAATGAGAGGAAATTATTTCTCAAGAATTAAAAGGAAACTATCATTTACATACATAATGAGAGGAAATTATTTTTCTTAAGAACAAAACAATATCCCCCAACATGATGGCAATGTGTTAGTACTAGAATAGTTTGTGTGATTTATGTGTGTGCTTAGTATAGCTCTTGACCTGTTGCGTGATTATACCTCGTATTCAAATTTAGACGCCAGTACGGGAGAATACCAGGAAGAGGGAGGTTGCTACCAAGAGGAGGAAGAGGAGAACTTTGACCACTACCAAGGCAAGCTAATATTCTTGCAAAGTGCAAAGTTCTACCAAGAACAAGGCACACTCATCTTTTCTTGTGCTTCATGAACCCATCCCAAGTTTTACTTTTCAAGTTTGCAATTTGAATGTTTAAGTTTCCCTTTTAAAGTTAACTTTGGTCTAAGTCTAGAATACTACAAGAGTATCAAACTTAGCCTAACAAGCATTACAAGTAGCTAGCACCCCTCATGATTAGTTGCTAGTGCTAATACTAAAACTTGACTACTCTAGATGGGAACATGTGACTTGAAATAAAGTTGAAACTTTGGAATGATGATGCATTCCATTGAATGAATTTTCAAGGTGAATATGACCAAGAGAAGATAGTGATTTTTGATTAAAAACTGATATTGGTTTGGATGCGATACCTTTCCAATTCTTGAGTACCCCCATAATACCTGATTATGGGTAAGGGCTTAACTAGAAATTTATGTATCTTAGTATGGGTTCCCTCTGAACACACATCATAGGGGTTATGCCGAGGCTGCCTCCGTTGTTGAGAAATGATGTGAATTGAGGTGAATTGTACGGCCAAGCCCCGTGCAGTTCCCGAGTTGACAGTTGGTCTTCACTGGGAGGCCAAGCTTATGGGGAGAGGTGCTCATACTAGGGTTTGTAAATGAAAGGTTATGGTTGATGATCCGCGTACTGTGTTACGATGATTCAGGGTTCTCCCGACGGATGAAATCAAATGTTGTGGCACAAGTGTGCAACCTCTGCAGAGTGTAAACCTATTCGAATAGCCGTGTCCACGGTTACGGACGGTTGGAAAGGCCATACAGTTTCCAGTGTTAGATTCTTGAAAATGTTGATAAAATGAATGGTGAATGGTGACTGGTTCTTGAATCACAACAGAGTTGTGGAAATGACACTAATGTTCCCACTTGAGTTAGTTAGCATATAAATAAGTCTTTATCAAATACTTGTAAACTAAAATTGGCTTTATGCAAATAAACTAGAGCTTAGCACCCCTTACTAGATTTGCTAGCACTTACACTAGTATTAGTTTGCGAGTACTTAAAGTACTCACGGCTTTGTCCCTGACTGTTCAAATGGCCAGAGTATGAAGATGAACAGAACTACCAAGGAGATGACCAGCAGGACGCCTACGACAACTAGGAGTCTTCTGACGTCAAGCGTTGGCCTGTGGACTAGAGAGTCCATTTATCTTTACGCTTCCGCTATGAACTTGTGTTTGTTCGTTGATCAATAGATCAACTATTTGTGTAATATGGATCATGTGATTCAAGTTGTAAGACAATATGGTTTGTAATGAATGATGACTGTGATACTTAACTATTATGCCTCACAACAACAATATTCCTGGGATTGCGATGAATGACATAATAGGCATCTGGACTTAAAAATCCGGGTGTTGACAGTATCAATATCATATCCTCTACCGTATCCACCGGATATCCGCTTGAGCACTATCCGCATCCGCATCCATATCCGGCGGATTTCTAAAAATGCATACCTATCCTCAAAAACGGATACGGATGCGGATTCGAAGCGGAAATTATCTGTATCATTTACAACCCTACTCCCTTGGTCGGGTAGGCTAGCGCCCTTTCTAAGAGAGATTGCTTCTATCCTCCGGGGGCCCAAGGCACCCAAAGCCCATCTCGACCAGGCCCGCTCGTATGCCTTGAGGAGGTATGCACGACATGGGAGGAGCTGGCTGGCTGGCTGACTGACTGACTAGTAGGGCTAGGAGGAGATGGGAAGGATCAGCCTATTATATTGAGTGGGAGTACCAATTTGGATCAAGTGTGAGGAGAAGAGATGGTCAAGGTTCTTCTCAGGAGAACCCAGTTTGGGAAAAACTTTGGTCCTTGGAGGTTCCGAGCAAGGTGAAAATATTCATTTGGAAAGCCTTACATGGAGTAGTACCAGGAATGGCGATTTTGGCGTCAAGGCATATTAAAGTGCAACCACAATGTCCAGTTTGTTTGCTAGGACCGGAGGATATTAGCCATCTTTTGTTCGGATGTACTAGAGCTCGGCAGGTTTGGCAAGAACTTGGCTTACTGCCTAAGATTGAGAATGCAATAGTGATTGATAGATCGGGCTCAGTTGTCTTGGAATATATTCTGTGCTCTCCAAATTCCGCGGCACCTCTGATGGAGAATGTTAAAATTAATGAACTGGTGGCTGTAGGGTGTTGGTACATCTGGTGGCAACGCAGGGAAATTGTGAAAGGTGAGAATGTGAGCCCTCCGAAAAGTTCAGCTTTTGCTATTAACGCCTTGACATCAAATTTTGGTTCGGTTAAACACAATACAGTGGAAAAGGAGGTGAAATGGTCAAAACCGCCAAGGGGCCATCGGAAATTAAATGTGGATGCTTCTTATCATGTTGATGGATCTGGATCTGCTGGCATTGTCTTACGGAATGATAAGGGGGAGGCTATAGCTGGAGAAATTTGTTTATTGAATAATCTGATGTGTCCAGATTCACTGCTGAAGCTATGGCGCTCGTTAAGAGGTCTACAATTTCTTGAGCGGATTGGGTGTGACTCGGCGTATGTTGAATCGGATTCTTTGGAGTTAATTCAAGCATGCAATGGAGATACTGATCTGTTCAGTCCTTATACGGCAGTGCTAGCTGATTGCTTTCAAATTGCCAGTAGGATGGATATGGTGATATTTCAACATTGTCATCGGGAAGCAAATATGGTGGCCCATAATCTAGCAAAACATGGATATGAAACTAGTACTAGTTTATTGTGGGAAGATAGGCCTCCTGATTTTATTAGAGCTGATGTTATTCGTGATGTAACTATTCTAGATATTGTACCGAATATTTGAACTCAAAGTAGCAAGTTCCAGACGCACTCTTTTCCTTACCAGGGTACCGAAGGGGACTGGAAGGTTTTTAATGAGGCGGCTTGCTTGCTTAATATAAGTATTATTATTTCAAAAAAAAAAAAGGAGATGGGAAGGATCTAGAAGCCCCCGTGACGTCCCGTGGCCGTGGTTGATAAGACCGAGCGAGCACGAGCACGACGGCTCCCCATTCGCCACTTCCGTCTCCCATTTCTTCCATCCAGTTCCAGTCCAGTCCAGAGAGAGAAAGCAAAACCCCACCACCGAGAAACCCTAACCCTAGCCACCGACCGAGCGACCGAGCTCGGCCATGGATCCGACCAAGGTGGCCGACCTCAAGGCCTTCGTGGCGGCGTGCAAGAAGGACCCGGCGCTCCTCGCCGACCCCAGCCTCGCCTTCTTCCGCGACTACCTCGCCAGCCTCGGCGCCGAGCTTCCCCAGGCCGCCTCCGCCTCCAAGCCCGCTGGCCCCAAGGTCTTGATCTTGATCTTGATCCATCTTCCCTTCAGTGCTCCCGATCCCCCACCCCTTCTCGTGGTTGATACGATTCGGTTCGGTTGGGAGCAGGTGTCCTCCATGGACGACATCGACGAGGAAGACGTCGACGGGGACGACGAGGAGTACGACGAGCCCATGCGGGACCCCACCCCGGAGCCCGACGAGCTCGACGAGGAGATCGTCGAGTCCGACATCGAGCTCGACGCCGACGGCGTCGTCGAGCCTGACCACGACGACACCCCGCAAAAGGTACCCCCTTTTGCTCTGCTCTGCTCTAGTCTAGTTCCTCGCAATTGATCCAGTCCTAAGTAGCGCTACCACTACCGTGCCACTGTCATCCGACCTAGAATTTCTCTTCTTGGCCTGTCGCCAGATCGGATTGCAGTGGATGCTCAAAATGTCGTTTTTTTCTTCTTCTTTATTATATTTACCAGTTACCACCACCCAAGATGCGCCTTTTCTTCTTCTCTTTATCACAGTATATAAGCTGCTGTGCTGTGCTCTGCTTTTGTCTACTAGTACTAGTTTCTTATTAGCACATCATCAGATCCGAGTGAACTGAAATGTGCAAGTTTTGTTTGGCAGATGGGAGACCCTTCGGGAGAGGTGACCGAGGAGAGCCGGGACGCGTCCCAGGAAGCAAAGGGTTTGGCCATGGAAGCCATGTCAGAAGGTAGTGCTCTACTCTTGTTCCCCTCTGCTGGGCTTAACTGCAATGGTTCTCACAATTCTGTGTAACTCTGTTTTTGGTTCCTAATCTCTGCCTATGCGACTATGTAACTCTGTTTTGTTTTCCTAATCAGCCAATCTGCCTATGTTAATCTATTTTCTTTCCTAATCTGCGCTACTTGTCAGGGAAACTGGAGGAAGCTATTGAGCATCTCACCAAGGCAATCCTGCTGAATCCGACCTCTGCGATCATGTATGGTACCAGAGGTATGATACCACTGCCACTCACAGATCCCTTCATCATGCACAACCGATCCTTGTTGAATTCACTGTCAGCAATGATGGATGCTTTGCTTGCTGCCCACGTGGAATAACTGAGCTGTGGGATCTTTGTGTTTCAATGCAGCATCGGTATTCATTAAGATGAAGAAACCTGCTGCTGCCATCCGTGATGCCAATGCTGCTCTAGAGGTGATGACTACGTTCCCCTTTTTTGTCCTCTGTTTTTCTCTCTTGCTCATGCAGGTCTAGACGCAGATTTTTTGAATATATAGATGGTTGTGATTGATTAAGAATACACAATACTTGTATTTATTCTGACTTGTAAGCAGGATACTCTGTAATTAATCTCTCTTGGTCAGTTTGATGCAACTATACATTATTAGTCTCCCTTGATCTGTTTGATGCAACTATACATTACCATTGTTTATTCTAGCTTGTGAGCAGGATGCTCTCTAGCGTAACAATCCCTGTATCACCTTTTACCACCTTTTGTGTTTCTTCCTCTTTTGTCACGTTGTTTTCTCTCTTGCTCACTTTCATGCACCTTACATGTACAAGAATGTCTAGATGCAGAATTTGGAATGTAATGATTGTTAAGTCGATTATAACTTGTAAGCAGAATACTCTGTAATTAACCCATTCTTTAATTGCCTATTATTTTTTTGGTCAGTTTCATGCAATGATATGCATTGTTAGGTCTAGTGGGTGAACTGGAATATAATGGGGCTGTTAAAGATGCAGTGCTTATGTTAATTCTAACTTCTAAGCAGGATGGCCTGTGACTAGCCCATCCTTTTATTGCCTATGTTGGTTCTCTTTTGGTCAGTTTTGTGCAGCTATAAATACATCATTAGGTCTGCTTGTAAGCAGGATGACCTGTAACTTACCATTGTTTATCTCTTCTTTCAGATCAACCCTGACTCTGCAAAAGGCTACAAGACCCGTGGAATGGCCAATGCTATGCTCGGCAAGTGGGAAGCTGCTGCTCGTGATCTGCATGCCGCGTCAAACATTGACTATGATGATGAGATCAGTGCTGTCCTCAAGAAGGTGAGATAATACTTCAGTAGCTATGTTAGTTCTCTACGGATGTTTGCATTTTACATCCTCATGTGATCGTGATGTTGGTGATCTTGCAGGTGGAGCCTAATGCACACAAGATTTTGGAGCACCGCAGGAAGTATGACAGGCTGCGGAAAGAGAGGGAGGACAAAAAGGCTGAGCGTGACCGGCTTCGTCGACGCGCAGAGGCACAGGTAATTCTTGATACTGAAATTTCCAGTCTATGTAGGAGCTTTGCAGGGATGCTGTTGTTTATGGTTAGATCTGAATTCATGCCTTGTGCTTTGAACAGGCTGCTTATGAGAGGGCCAAGAAGAAGGAACAATCAAGCCACTCATCTGGAGCCTTCCCGGGGGGCATGCCTGGTGGTTTCCCTGGCTTTGGGGGAGGTATGCCTGGAGGAATGGGTGGTATGCCTGGTGGAATGGGCGGTTTCCCTGGTGGAATGGGCGGTTTCCCTGGAGGAATGGGTGGTATGCCTGCAGGGATGGGTGGCGGTATGCCTGCAGGGATGGGTGGCGGTATGCCTGCAGGGATGGGTGGCGGTATGCCTGCAGGGATGGGAGGTTCTATGCCACGAGGAATGGGCAGAGGTATGCCCGGAGCTGGAGGTGCCCCTGGTTCTGTTGGCATGGATGATATCCTGAATGTAAGTGCTTGGAAACCTACTGCATATCATCCTTGATTGTGTTCCTTGGAATCCTCTTCTGAATGTGGAGAAACCTCCTTTATAGAACTAACTGTCTTCTTTCTTTGTTGGACAGGACCCTGACCTGATGGCAGCATTCAGTGACCCAGAGGTCATGGCGGCTCTTCAAGATGGTATGATCTTACACTCACAGTCCCCCATTCCCTTCATAGCACATGTCCTGGAGAACTGTTGGATGGACGTACATTTCTGCTTAACACTAGTTTTTGGAAAGTCGTAAGTCTGGATGTAGAGTAGAGTCCTCGTAAGGGGTATGTCATTGCAAACTTGAGAGCAATTATGGAAGCTGTGGACTACTTTGATTGAATGTTTAAATGTTCTCAACACGTAACCGTAAGGGGTATGTGATTGCAAACTTGAGAGCAGTTATGGAGGCTGTCGACTACTTCGATTAAATATTTAAATGTTCTCAACACATAAACATACTAGTAATGTGCATTGAATTTTGGAATCTGGTTTAGATACTTCTAAGCACTAGAGGCTGCTGTACATGATATGTTTAATGTTATCCTTATACATGATTGCTAGAGATTTTTCTAATTCGGTGTAGTTACTGTATGGTCCAAATATTCTGTGTATACATCTTAAGAAGTATCATGCCTAGAGATAGTTTTGAGTTATTTTCTGTCAAGACATGAATCTTTGTAGTTTATATACTCCAGTACTTGTTAGAACAGAAGTATCTTGCATCACTGCTATGAAAGTATTTCATCACTGCCATGAACCAGAATAGAAGAACTTGCCGTATCCAACACTTTCTAGTTGTATTTGCTTCTTTATGGTTTATGTGTTGAGCTAGCTGGTGCAGGCTAGATTACTTCATACTGAGTAGTGCACGGGTCAAATTTCTCTTGTATGCATCAAACCAAGTTTTTATGGAAGTTGGGCTGTTTTTCTGTTTGAGACATGAATGAAGTGTTTCTTATACTAGGACAGAACTATTTGGTACCAGTACGGATTTGCCGCTTTGTAGCTGTGTGTGGAGCTAGCTGCTGCTGTGTACATTGTTCTACTACACATAGTAATTTATTTTATTTGCAGTGGCTCTGACCCTGTGTGTTGTCTGCAGTGATGAGCAACCCTGCCAACATCTCCAAGCACCAGGCCAACCCAAAGGTGGGCCCAATAATCGCCAAGATGATGGCGAAGATGAATGCGGGGTCCCGGCACTAAGTGTTGCCTTGAGCTTGAGACCAACCAGCACTTGTGTGACCAGCCAAAATGAGGAACTCTCTGGTCCAAGTGTCCTGTCTTTTTTGTTCATCCTGATGGAGGCGGTGATAGTTTGTTTCTGGTACTTGATCATCAGTGGTCAGGGTATGTGGCAGTGCAGAGACACTGTTGTTGCGGGACGATCATACTTATGCTGTCTGTCTTTCATTATGGTAGTGACTTGTAGAAATTGACAAATTGGCATCATGATGATGGGTATTGTTGGAATGTTGCAATGCCCCCTGTTTATATTTTGGTGGACAAGACGAGGCAGCTGCTGAGTGAATGTTTTAAGTCTGTTTGCATTGCCTCATTTGCCTTTTCTTTTTGCAATGTGTTGCTACCGAGTTAGGTGTGTATCGGGGGGTGTGAAGCTCGGTTCATATTATGATTTGGGTTTGGTTTTAGAATGGGGTAGGCTTGATTTGATTTGCATTTCACATCCAAACAGCAAGAATGAGCAAGCTAGCTAGTTGACTGGTGCTACTTTGTGAAAAAATTGAATGGGACAAGTTTATTTCCTTTGCTACAACTCATCCTTAGAAACATGAACCAGAGCAGTCCTTGCGAGCAGCGGTTGAACCTGAGCTCTCGACCTTTTCTTGGTTCAGCGCCAAACACCATGGATCATGAGGGAGCCGATGGAAGAGGATCATCATCGTTGTGAGGATTGGCCGCTGCTTCCTGTATATGCACATGAGCAGCAGGATGCAAGCCCATCGCCGGTGAAGAGCATGCGCAAGATATCAAGATGAGAGAAGAAGATGATGCATCTACATCCCTCTCTATGGAGATAGCTTTGATGATTTTATTGCTTGGGGCGCCTCCCCTCATGGAAGATATCTCTATCTCTATCTCTACTACTTATAAAGGCACGAAGTTGTGTAGGAAAATACAATCTAGACCGTCTATCTTGGTACATCGCACGGTCACAAATCATTTGTTCTCCCCACCCTCTACCAAAATTTCCGCGCATGCAATCATCATCTTTCCCCATGTTTCACGCTCCCTTCCTCATCCAGGCCTGGCCGCAGCACAAGTAGAGCCGCCGCGGGTGGTGGTGCACTGGATGAAAGATCACCATGGTGAGGCGGTGGGGTTGCCGGGCGCTGCCTAGGCCGAGCTGCCCTTACCAACGGCGCCGTCTCCATCGTTCCATTGGGGGCTCGAGCAGCTTCCCTTCCTCGAGAGAACAGACGATCTCAGATCTGCCCCGCAAAAGAAATAGAGAAAACAGTATGTGTTCAATTTGAAATTGTTGATTCACGATTGATCTCTCCATGAGCAACACCTGCGCATCTTCATCCAGTGGTGATTAGTTGGGAAATTCCCTCAATGCTTTATTTGCTTGAAATAAATACACGATCCTTATGAATTGTGATGTATATTCGAAGAGAGTTACATATTGCTTACATAGAATCCGAACTACATGGAATACCCCAAGTTTACGTTCTACCGAGGCAAGATGTTGCTTCACGCATGGCTACTGCAGGTGATTAGTATTATTCTTAGCACGTTACTTTTTGAAGGCATGTGTCTTAATTGTTTCTTCATAAGCTGAATCATAACTACGTGGGTTTCTTATTTACTTGTTTGTATTCCTCACAGCAATTTTGCCTGGGCCATCTATTCCAAGACCGTCTCAGGTATATAATATATCGTGCAAAGTATAAACGTTGCCGTGTACTGCTTACATCCAGTATTGTATTAACTTGGTCACATCTATCCCATTTTTACAGAATTACAGTGTCTGATATTTATTATTTCAAAATTCTTATTGTCCCTCTTGAGGTTGTTCTTCCGTTACAAAGTATTGTATTAACTTGGTCACATCTATACCATTTTTACAGAATTACAGTGTCTGATATTTATTATTTCAAAATTCTTACTGTTCCTCTTGAGGTTGTTCTTTCGTTACAAATCTGAGTACGTTCTCATGTACTACCTTATTTCGGTGATTTCATTCACGCTGAGTAGTCATAACATGCTTGCCCACTTTTTGGTATGGCAGATTAATTTATTATCCCAGTTTTTGGGAAGGACGTATAAAGCAAACCAAATTATTGGGTGCCTGCTTGTTAAAGCTGGTGTGGTTCTATCAGTACGAAGGTATGTATTGGAACAACTAGCTAGCTTTGTTTTGACTACTCATTGCTCGAAGAACCGCTGCTGGACGACGGACCTTCTTGGCCGTCGAGGTTTGCCTCGCCCGGCGGCTTGCCCTCTATGCGACCAAGAGCTAGAAATGCCTCAGCACCTGCTCTTTGGGTGTGTGGTGGCGAGGGAGATCTGGGCTTGAGCCGCTCCCTGATAGTGACGTAGAGCTTCTTGAGTGGTGGACGTCGCGGATTTGCCCCGCGGCGTATAGGCGAGACATGTGAGAGCCATCATTCTCATCTTCTGGTGCATCTGGAGGCACCGGAATGACGTGGTCTTAAACGGAGTTTCACCCTCGCAGCGGTCCATTAGGGAGAACATCAAGATGGAGTACGATAGGTGGCATCTGGCCAAGCTGTTTCGCAACACTTTTTTCTCTTTTCCTGATCTTGTAGATCTACCGTGGCAGGCGGGAGAAGTAGGCTTCGGGGGAAGCCGCCACCTCCTTGTTGGCGCAACAAATTTTTCCTTCTTTAGCTTTCTTCTATATGATTAATACATCTTTTCAAGGTGTATTCTCAAAAAAACTTTCCAGATATCTACACTCACAAGGTTTAGTTTTTTCCATTAAAAAACTACAACTGAACTGGATTTTCTTTTTGTTCAAAAAAAAAAAACTGGATTTTCTTTCGAAAAGTTAGTAGCACGAACCTGACTAATTTATGTTATACAATTTTTAACATAGTTTCTTTCTTCATTCCAACTTCTCGGTAGCATTGCACCAAATGATGCCTACCAGTGAGCACAAAGATATGATTACTGAATCTCTGTATGAAACATTGGCAGATAAATGGTCTAGAGTTGTGTCAGCTATGGGCTGCAGCTGAGAAAAGACTATACACAAAGTTTTCGTATGAATTTTTTTAGAGGTTGTGGATGAGACCCTGGTTTGATGATGTCTACATGCTAACGTGAATAAGGGATCAACCCGTGCATATGGGACTATAAATGACTGCAAGATAGTTTTTTGATTTTCCAATATGCAATTAATTGCATTTTTTGTCTTAAAATTATATTATTTGCTCTAAATATTCCGAGAAATATTTTCTATATTTGAATGATATTGAATAGTTATTGATTTGAATTCATAATTTTTTCACTATACAAGTGTGCTATGCATGATTTTTTAGGGTCATCATGGCCTACCAGTATTGACTATTGAGAGGTACCTAATACACGAGATAAACTTGATTTGAGAAAAAGTGGACAACCTTAGTCTCAAATTCAAACTACATATATAATACAAAAATAATAATTGTATTGTGGAGACGTGCATTACACGTGCACACTAACTAGTACTGTAAAATTGGCCTATTATTTACAATGGAAGCACCAATTCGGTGCTAGGGCACATCAGATGGCCCTGCCCGGATACTCGGCGCATAATCCTGTTTGGCAAATAATCTGGAAACTGAAAGTGCCAAGGAAGATAAAAAAATTCGCATGGAGGACGCTGCATGGGATTATTCCTCTGAAATGTATTCTGGCTAATCGGCATGTCGGTGAAAGTAGTGAATGCCCAGTTTGTCAATTGGATGCATAAGACATCCGTCATTTGTTGTTCTTATGCCCTGCTGCGAAACAACTCTGAAAACTGAAAGTACCAAGTAAGATAAAAAAATTCGCATGGAGGACGCTGCATGGGATTATTCCTCTAAAATGTATTTTGGCTAATCGGCATGTCGGTAAAAGTAGTGAATGCCCAGTTTGTCAATTGGATGCAGAAGACATCCGTCATCTGTTGTTCTTATGCCCTGATGCGAAACAACTCTAGGAAGTTATGGAACTCCAACATGTGATTTCAGATTCTACTGTTGTGGATAAATCTGGCTCGGCAATTTTGGAACATATTTTGTGTCAGTCGGAAAACAATATCCAAGGCTTTACCACGGTGAATTTGAAGGAAGTGGTGATCACAACATGTTGGTACTTGTGGTGGCTTCGGCGACAACGAAGTCATAATGAGAGAACTCCTCCTATGATTAAATGTAGATTTTCTATCTTGTCCATTGTTGCTAATGCTTCTAAGGTTTATGGCAAACAGGCTCCAAGTGGCAGGATCAAATGGTCTAGACCGGAGGGGGCAGTCGTGAAGCTAAATGTCGAAGCTTCATTTTATGAGGAAGGTAAAACTGGAGCAACTGGTGCGGTTCTACGCAATGCAAGGGGTGAATTCATTGCAGCATCTTCTATGTTCTTGGCCAATCTTGACTCAGCGGTAATGGCGGAAGCTATAGCTCTGAAGGAGGGTCTTCAGATGGCTATACAGTTGGGTTGTAATCGACTGCGGGCTGAGTCTGATTGTATGGAGATTGTTGATGCTTTTAATGAGAGAGGATCCTGGTGTAGTGCTCAGACAGCAATTTTTGCAGAATGCATTGACAAGATGACAAGTATTGGAAACGTGTCGGTGGGACATGTTCAGAGGGAGGCAAATCAGGTTGCTCATTTGTTAGCTCAAAACTCTTATGCTAGTAAGATTTCTTGTAATTGGGTCGATGAGCCCCCTAGTTTCCTCCTAGATAAACTTCTTCATGATGTAACTTTGTGATGATCCAGAGGCGCGTAATAACCCAGAACATCGGAACAACGAAGGGTAGATTTAGGAATGGGATGTGCATTTCATCGCAAAACGAGGGAAATTTTCGCGCTTTATTGCAACTAAACCTAAGAGGGATCGAGGTTCTCTCTCAATTGCAATTAGGGTTAGTCAAGTTGAGTTATGAATTTTGACATGAACTCTTTTGTATCTTGTTGATTTTGGGGAATTGATTTCATTCAACAAGTAATAATGAATTTATAACTCAAAGAATAAACAATAAGCAAAAGTAAATATTGAATATTGAATATGAATTCATAATTTAAAAACAACACATAAAGTAAAATGACTTTGAATTTCAAATTGAATTATGAATACAACAAATATTTAGAAATAGGACTATTACAAATACAATTAAGCTCATAGAGAAACCTTGAGTTTTATTGACATACACACACATACATTGTCTTTACAATATTCTTGATACAAGAATTGAATGAAAAATAAACAGAAATAAAAGAAAGATTACATTGATTGATCCTAAACTAGAATCCTAGACTAATGACTTGGAAGAAATGCTTCTGTAGTCATATTTGAAGGAGATATGCCCTAGAGGCAATAAT